>NC_136261.1:404111881-404286881 GCF_964187855.1 Myxine glutinosa | reverse complement strand
CTGATTTCAGATTTGTCAATCGCTGAGGTATATTAACACAAGACCAAAACAAATTTGGCGACATTCTGACGATTTTTGACGAAAATATAACATTTGTGTCTGCATTTCAGTAAAGTAAAGTGTGTGCCGTGTCAGCATTTTAAAAATTCATTTTCTCGGCAACCATTGGTCCGATTGACATGAAATTGTCACCATAGAAGGGCCTCCTTCTGTGGAATATTTTTGTGAATATTATGATGTCACATGTCACGTGGTATGGGCGCCATCTTGGAAAAACCAAAAAAACTTTGCACTTCTATATCCCCAAAACCGCTCTATGGAAAAAATTGAAACATGGCTCATTGTCAAGTACTCACCATGGGGAATAAGTTATGGTAATGATGATGTCATCGGTACCTTCATTATGACATCATAATTCGACAAATACAACACATCCATCCGATCATTAATAAAAAAAAATTCAGCAACTGTTGGTCTGATGGACACAAAATTTTCACCATAGGAGCACCTCCTCCTTTAGAATATTTTAATGATAATCATGATGTCATAGGTCATGTGTTACAGGCGCCATCTTGGAAAAACCGAAAAACGTTGCACCTCTATATCTCCAAAACCACTCTGTGGATAAAATTGAAACGTGGCTAATTGTAAATAACTCCATATGGGGAATAGGTGTTGTTAACGATGACATCATTGGTGCCATAATTATGACATCATAATTCGACAGGGGCAATGCTTAGTCTGATCAGTTTGAAATTTATTGAACAATGATGATGTCATCACTCAAGTTGTCTGAGCCATATTAGATCCAAAAAACAGAGTTGACTGCGCAGGGTAAGTATTCTATGAATACCATCTATTTGAGTTGAGCGAGTCAGTCAGTGATTGATTCAGCCAGTGAGTGCATTGTGTAAGTGAGTCAGTCATTGAGTTGAGTGAGTCAGTCAGTGATTGAATCAGTCACTGAGACAGTCAGTGAGTGAGTGAGTGTGAGTCAGTGAGTGTGTATGTGAGTGAGTCAGTCAGTGAGTGAGTGGGTCTAAGTGAGACAGTCAGAGAGTAAGTGAGTGAGTGAATGAGTGAGTCAATCAGTGAGTATGTCAGTCAGTGAGTCAATGAGTCACACTCACTCACTAACTGACTCACACTCACTCACTGACTGAGTGAGTCAGTGAGTGAGTGTGAGTCAGTCATTGAGTGTGAGTCAGTCATTGAGTGTGAGTCAGTCAGTGAGTGTGAGTCAGTCAGTGAGTGAGTCAGTTACTCAGTGAGTCAGAGAGTCGTTGAGAGTGGTGTGTCACTTCGTCAGTGAGTGGGTGAGTGTGTACGTGAGTGAGGAAGTCAGTCAGTGAGTGGAAAAGTCCGGCAAAGGCCGATTAACATTTTTTTAGGCCCTGGGCCTAACATATTTTGACCCCTTCGACCCCTTTTAACCCATTACACCCCTTTGACCTCTTTCGACCCTTTGCACCCCTTCGACCCTTTAAGCCCTTAGCCTGACTTCTGAAGCATGCATAAGTCATCAGCATGTATAAAACGGCGTGTAACACTGTCTATAGGTTGGTCATTTGTGTTGATGTTGTACAGCAACGGTGCAAGCACGCTTCCCTGAAGAAGACCATTCTTCTGAATACGCCACGTGCTGCACTTCCCATCTCGTTCAACATAGAACCGGCGATTCTGAAGCATGCTTTCTAACAGCTCTGTCAAGTGAATATCTTTTATCATCTCTCGGATCTTGCAGAGGAGACGCCGATGGTTCTCTGTATCTTATGCTGCAGACAGGTGTACAAAAACATCGCCTGTTACCAACCCTTGCTCAAAACCATCTTCAATATGCTGTGTGAGGTTGAACAGTTGGCTTGTTGTTGATTTGCCAGGGCAGAAACCTGTTTGCTCTGGAATGATCTTCTCATCTACAGTTGGTGTTATCCTAATGAGTATCAGGCGTTCAAACAGCTTATAGGTGTGGCAAAGTAGTGAAATTGGCCGAAAACTCTTGGGCTCCGAGGGATCTTTTCCGGGCTTTAATAGGGCTATTGCTATTAAAGTACTACTAATAATAGTGCTATTATAGCTCCCAAGGTAAATCACAACCAAACTTTATACTGAGTGAGTGAGTCAGTGAGTAAGTGAGTGAGTCATCGTGTAACATCGTCATAGGTCAGATTTTTAACCACGATATACCTGAAAATGTGTTTTGTAACGTGACGGTGATGAGGAGGTAATTTGGCCCGTTATTGTCGTGTTGCACTCCCGAGTTAATTTATTTACGAACCCGAGGTAATTTCTTCACTAAAGCTTCACTCCTTTATAGTGGGGGGGCCAATGTTTTCCCGTTGAATTCAAATGTTAATTTGTGGACACTGGTTGGGTTGTCTTTAGGGATGATAGAAGTTGTAGAAAAAATATGTCTCCATTTTTTTCAAGTTCTTTATAGCGGCCATTTTGGATTATCAAAATGGCGTTTGTTGAAAACCGAAATTGTCATTATCTTGGCTTCTAAATGACCTAGAGTGTTAATTTTGGTGTCCAAATGTACATATTTGCGGATACTTAATCCAATAAACACACATTTATACACCTACATATGATCAAAAGGGTTCTTATGGCAGCCATCTTGGATTTTCACGCACTTATGCCAACACATATATATATTTTTTTTCCGTCATTTTCACTTTTCTAAATCACATAAAGGCTGGACTTTAGTGTTCAAATGTACACTTATAATGTCTTTGTGCAATATTTTTAGTTGGCAGTGTTCATTGTTACATTGAAGGATCTCCATCCTCCTCATCATCAGTGTTATCGATTCCCATGGGGCGCTCCTGACCCGTGTTACCACACACCTCTTCATCTGCCCCACACATACACATCTCAGAACAGTTGAGATGCTGAGACCTGCATGAGCAGTGAGACATGCATTGGGTCTTCTTGCAGTTACATTTGATTAGATGTGTGATGGCAGCTGGGGCTGGAGGGTCCTTGGTTGTGATGGGCACCAGCTGATCTCCTTCTGCTCTCCATCTAGTCCTGCGGCATAGCAGACCAATTGTTCAAATTGTTCTAAAAGCACCAAAATTGGCACACATGTAGATTAATATATTCTAAACATTTTTGGATATGGAGGCATTCAAGATTAGCCCTGTGGAAGATATGGCGGCCATTGTTCAAAATGGCCGCCATTTACCATTAGCGTCATTACATAGACTTCATTATGTGTCGTTAGTATGGTGCTAGATGGGCCAAAATTCCTTTTTTTTACATCAGAATTAACATCAATAAGTGTTTAACAGATATTTAGATGAATCTTCTCAAAAATGGCCCTCAAATTGCTGGCAAAATTGCAATGGAATGGTAGTCAAAATAATACACAGAGTACGGGGAGTTTACAGTATGGTCAGATTGTAGTTATATAGTCGACCAAAAGCCCAGTCCCAGTCAACCTCTGGTCCGGCAACCATCCAGTGCCTCAGTGCAGTTGGATTGTCTGTTGGAATCTTGAATGCCTCCATATCCAAAAATTGGAATTGGAATTCTTGGAGGGGGGGGGGGGGGTGGTCATGAAAAAGTGGTCATGTGGTCATGTCATGTGGTCATGAAAAGTGGTCATGTGGTCATGGTCATGATCACGTGGTCATGTGGTCATGATCATGACCTCTACACTCATGATCAATCACATGATCATGTGGTCATGTGGTCATGGTCACATGAAAAGTGGTCATGGTCAAAAAGTGGTCATGAAAAAGTGGTCATGAAAAAGTCATGAAAAAAAATCCAAAAATTGGAAGTTGGAATCTTGAATGCCTCCATATCCAAAATTGTTCAGAATGTATTAATCTACATGTGTGCCAATTTTGGTGCTTTTAGAACAATTTGAACAATTGGTTTCGTATTTTTTACTATGCCGCTGGGCTAATCCATGTTCTGTTGGTTGTGGAAGCTGGGGGTCCGGTACATCAGCCTGATGCCACACCATGGCCTGGAAATGTGCACGAGCAATGGCTTCATGTAAAGCTCCCCGTGTTGGTGGCAGCTTCTGTGCCTCTAGCTGTTTCTTGGTAAACAGTCTCCACCTCAGCTTGCCCACATCCACAACTGTAGTACGAGGCTCATACAGCTGGCATACAAATGCCTCAATGTCACTTTCTGTGTCAGCTCTCAGCTCCTCAGAGGCCCCAAGGTCATGAAACGCAGATACCACCTCAACAGAGCACCTATTGAGGGCTTGCCAACATGTGAGCTTTCCCTTGCCGGCAAACCGACCAGTCTGGTCTGCTCCCGTGAATGCATGGAATCCTGGTAGGGCTGCAGCCTTCCTGACACCAAGTTCATGTACTATTGGTTCCAGTGAGATTTGACTCTTCTTGTTCCCCACACCCGTGATGAAGTATGTGTCTTTGCATAGTTCATGGTACCGGTGGAGTGCTAGGATGAATACATCAGTATCAGGTGACTGAATGTACAGCTGTGTTGCACCTCTTCGGACGGCATCTAGACTGTGAAGAAAGATCCTCGTATCAGCCTCCTCCTGGGAGCTACGGAGATGCTGTATATCCATGCAGTTGGAGAAGACATCCTGCCTTGAAGTGACGATGAAGACCTTGGTAGTCCCCTCAAAGTGACACAGAGCTTTCTTTGCCAGATAGACAGTTAGCTCATCTTTGGTGTTGGTGTGCGACAGGAACTGTTTTGCTGTCAGTTTCCCAATCGGGGTGCTGTCTTGAACGTGGTAAGGAGAGCAGTGAGTTGTAGGCTGTCCAAGTTGGGATATCGTGATGCTTGATCCTACTGCCAGGTGGTTGTTTTGGATCGTGGACGAGTGACCCAACAGGGTCAGCATGCTGGGGTTCTGCAGCTTGCAGCTGGTCATCTGGTGGGATGATGTCGTCTTGTACGTCCTCAGCTTCAGCTGTTCGCATGATTGTGCGTGAAAGTAGCCACACTGTGTCCGTCGCAGAGTACGGCTTGGTGACATCTGGGTTTGACCGTGTCTTGAAGCTATACGTGGTACCTGTGGCAGATTGTTTGTTTGGTGCTTGGCAAGGAACATCATTTTCTCCTTCTCCTTCTGTGGACACTCTGTGGACACTTCTGTGGACATTCTAAGCGATGGCGGAATGGTGCATCTGGCTCTTTGGGCTTGTACGTGACTTGGCGTTTTGACTTGTAGCCGTACATGATGTTCTGACTGATGGTTATAACATCTAGATGAATAGTGGCTGAGCGCATAGTCTCTGGCTCAATGCTCGTGGCTGGTCCTTCCAGTAGCCAGCGGAGGAAAGCATAGAGTACTTTGGGTACATGCTTTTCAGCATCATCAGTGTTCATTTCTCCTTCAAATTGCCATGGGTGCTTGTTCTGACAAGCAATGGCACTGCGGAGAACAGAGGCACTCTCAAACAGTTGTTCGATGTTTTTTTCATTTGTCTTCGTCATTGCATCTTCGACAGCTGCATCACGCACGGCAGTGGAGAATACACAGTCTGACTCGTTTCGACGTTTTGGTTTCATGAAGTGAACGTCATCAATGTGAGAGTTGATTTTCTCCTTCATGCCTTGGGTAGTAGGTGATGGGACATTGTGCACACCATTATTGTCAAGAATCCTGGAGTAAACCGACTTCAGGTCAGACATGTTGAGAATTTCACCAGCTTGGAGTAGAGAGCGAACAAGGCTGACAAACTCAATGTCTGCGGCTATTTTGATAACATTAGTTTCTTGCAGTATGTGTTCTTTGTCATCACTTGATGTCCCACTCTTGGGAGCACGTTGGACATTCTGCACCCAGCATGGGAGATGATACTTGACGTCGATCGCATGAGCATCATATGCACTGATGGCAGCACTCAGCTGAACTTTCCACTTGTGGTTGCTGCCTTCTTCAACAGCTTTCTTCAGCTGTTTACCTGCGTTGAACGTGCATACAACATGTACACTTTCCTTAGTGACCTCTTGACAGAAGAAACAAAGGTCTCTGTTGAATGGAGTTGATGATGAACGTGTGAAGCGAAGAGTCTCGTCTTGCGTAGAACCTGAGGTACTTGCAGCGGCAGGTGCAGAAGAAGGACGTCCACACCTCTTATGAAGATGCTGGGTGTCGCCATGTTCGCAGGCTTTCTGGTGACGAACTCTAGCACGCTCCAGGTGAGCAGTGTTGCATGTAGATCCATAACATGCCCGGTGCCACTTTGCTTTATTGTTCCTCAAGTCAGTGGCAGTGAAACAGCTTAATCGTTCGCTGATCTGTTTGAAGTCGGCATCACCATATCGTGCCCTCTCCTGGATGAACTGGAGAAACTTTGCATATGAGCCCAGTGCTGGCTCAGTCACTAGTGCACCTTGGGGATCCTGGCACTGAATGCAAAGTGTGAAATCAGTTTCTTTCTTGGTTTTCTTGCTTTTTGGCTCCATCATAGCTCAGGGTCACGAATCTGGAACATACAAATAACAAATAACAATTAAGATAGATGTGCATTAAGTTAGATTTTGGACACTGGTTCGGCTGTGCCATAAAAACCTATTTTTATCCCTTGTAGGTTATTAAAGAAGGTTTCATTCAATTCTCTATCCCCAAAAATGTACAACTGGACACCAGAATCGAAACTCTAGGTCATTTAGAAGCCAAGATAATGGAATTTTACGTTTTCGACATCCGCCATTTTGAAAATCCAAAATGGCCGCCATAAAGAACTTGAAACAATTGGAGACATGTTTTTTCTAGAACTTATATCATCCCTAAAGACAGCCCAACCAGTGTCCAAAAATTAACAAGCAATTTCACCGGGCATTTCAATCTGCTACATTGGCCCCCCCACTATTACACACTTTTGACCCTTTCCACCCCTTCGTCCCCTCCAGACCCTTTACACCCCTTAGACTCTTGACACCCCCTTAGATCCCTTTGACCCATTACACTCCTTTAGATCCCTTTGACCATTTAGACCCCTTGCACCCCTTCAACAATTGTCAACACCTTAGACCCTTCAAAACCCATTTCGACCTTCTCCAACCATTAGGCCCCTTTAAACCCCCTATACCTTTTACACCCCTTAGATGTTTACACCCTTTCATACCCATTTTGACCCTTTTAAGACATATAGACCTTTTGACATTTTTCAGACCGATTTACTTTTTAAGACACTTTGGCCAATTTAAGACCATTTGGACACTTTTTACCCCTTTTGCTCTTTCATCCTGAGACACCTTTAGACCCCATTTGGCCTTTTTAAGATCCATAATTCTTCAAACACTTTAGACTTTCGTGGGAAAACCACATTTCCAAGCTGGCCTCCAAAGCCAGTCGCCGACTGGGCATCCTCCGTCGTGCGAAGTTCTTCCTTGGCACACCTGAGCTCCTCACCACATACAAGGCTTTCATCCGCAGCTCAATGGAATACTGCTCTCCCCTCTGGGCTTGTGCTCCTGCCTCACACCTAGCTCGTCTTCACGCTGTTGAAACCAAAGCGTTCAGAATCATTGGAATCTCCCGCGATGACGCTATCTCCGAGGGCCTTTCACTTACTCACCGCAGGCAGGTTGGTGGTCTTTCCGTCTTCTACCGACTCCTCTCCGGCCTAGCCCCCCAGCTCTCTCTGGGCTCTGTCCCCCAAATATTCCTACAGGTCGCACAAGATCTGCCTGCAACCCTCTTATGGTTAAACTGCCAAAATCAAGACTCTCTGCTCACCTTCACTCCTTCATTCCTCTTTTCTCCCGCCTCTGGAATAAACTCCCTCACTCTCTTCAATCCCACTCCACCCTCCAGGTCTTTAAAACGGCTGTTCACCACCATCTCTAATCTTCCCCCATCCAAAACCTTGATCTTTTCTACCCCCGCTAATTTCACCCCAAATCCACTTTTTTGAGGTGACTTTTGTCTTCTTTCCTGGAAGTCCTTGGTGTCCTTGCGTTTTATACCTATCCTGCCTCCCCCCAGGCCTTCTCCCTCCCACACATCTCCCGATGTCCCTGCTCTCAAATGTTGTGTTTGTGTGCTTCCTCCCCTTCTCTCCACATCTTGTCGACCGCTCCCCTTTTTATATACTTTGTTTGGTTGTTTGATTTGTTTCTTTGATAAATGTTAGCTCTTTCACGGGCCTCGACTCTGTATACAAAAAAAAAAAGCAAAAGAAAAAAAAAAGACCCTTTATGACCTTAATAAAACAACAACTGTAGACTCCTTTAGTTGGTATGGAAAGAACATTTCTTCCCAAAATCGGTTTCGCTGACCTTTTCCGTGCACTATTCGCATCCCATCACAAGTTGCGATGATGAATCTAAACTGATATCTCAAAGTGGTGACCTGGGCCAGTGCTCCTGCCTCACACCTAGCTCGTCTTCACGCTGTTGAAACCAAAGCATTCAGAATCATTGGAATCTCCCGCGATGAAGCTAACTCCGAGGGCCTTTCAGTTACTCACCACAGGCAGGTTGGTGGTCTTTCCGTCTTCCAAAAAACTCCTCTCCGGCCTTGCTCCCCCAGCTCTCTCTGGGCTCTTTCCCCCAAATATTCCTACAGGTCGCACAAGATCTGCCTGCAACCCTCTTATGGTTAAACTGCCAAAATCAAGACTCTGCTCACCTTCACTCCTTCATTCCTCTTTTCTCCCGCCTCTGGAACAAACTCCCTCACTCTCTTCAATCACTCTCTTCAATCCCACTCCTCCCTCCAGGTCTTTAAAACAGCTGTTCACCACCATCTCTTATCTTTCCCCATCCAAAACCTTGATCTTTTCTACCCCCGCTAATTTCACCCCAAATCCACTTTTTTTAAATACCAACTTCTTTCCTGGAAGTCCTTGGTGTCCTTGTGTTTTATACTTCTCCCACCTCCACCCCCCTTCCCACGCCTCCTCCCTCCAAGCCCTCTCCCTCCCACACATCTCCCGATGTCCCTGCTCTCAAATGTTGTGTTGGTGTGCTTCCCCTTCCCTCCCCATCTTGTCTACCGCTCCCCTTTTTATATATTTTGTTTCTGTTTGATTTGTTTGTGTGATAAATGTTAGCTCTTTCATGAGCCTCGATTCTGTATCCAGAAAAAAAGAAAAAGACAAAAGAAGTGAAACTGATGATGAAACGTGAAACTGAAACTACTGAACTATGGATCATCGAATGAGAAACAATAATGAAATGCTGTGGGAAATTGCTGAAAGCAAAGCTGTGGGGAATATAGAGAGTGGGGGAAGGTCAGAGCTGACAAAACGATGTGGAGGGAGATAGGTGCCTGGAGGTGGTCGGTTGGTATGGAAAGAACTTTGGTGATCTTCCATCAGACTGTAGGCCCAAAACACGCTCAAACCCATTTCCCAGCTGAGCTTTCATAATATCACCTTCACTCCTGAGCAGTACTTCGGAGGTACAAGAAGTATGGATTGAAAATATTAGCTGATATAATGGAACGGGGTTGTCAAGGTTACCAGCTGCATCCATTGCGACACTTGCTCACTGAGTATTTACACTGAATTCCCATTTGTATCAATACACACTCCAAAGGAAATTGCTCAATTCAGGTGAGACATTTATGCACCTCCCTCCCCTCCTTAACCCCCCCCCCCCCCCATCATTGTATATCCATCAAGTGAAACCGTTGAAAATTGATGATTTATGTCACGTGACCTACGACCCATTTCTCAAAAAAAACAAAAACAACTTCGAGTTTCACGCCCCGCTGATGCAGTGCCCCCTCTTTCCGGGAGGCTGGTACTCATTTTGCCGACTTCAAAATGACAATGCGCTGACTCAACCCACCTGGTGTTATTTTAACGGCGTCACGCTAACATCTCAAAGGAGCCACATTAACCATGAAGCCAACACCAGGATTAGTTTCACAGGTAACGAAGTAGAGCGTCGCTCTGTATCGCACAAATCTCCGCCAGGATAAACAGGTAACGTTTTGTATCCACTGATAGACCGGATCTGGATGCGGACCTGAAACTAAATCGAATCAGCTTCCTCTTCTTCTTCTCACATACCCATCTCATCCCCCTCGTGGCCTCGTTTCGTTATAATCCATCCACAACTCTTGTATATAATCATAATGTTCGCCCTCTCTCTCTCTATTAATATTATGAAGAATCACTTCAAACGATCGTTTTACAGAATATCTTTCTCAGTATTAATAATGAAATGAGAAACTCCGAACAAACCTTTTCCTCAGAAGATCCGACCGGATCACTGTTTCAGCCGCTTGTGGAAAAGGACACGGAGCCGATGTCAGTTCAAGCAAGCCATGTCCCACGTACAGACCGGAAGTGACGCCGGAAGTACATCCCCCACTTCATTACGATGCATGCCATAATCACCCACTAGGGCCTAGGCGGTGTATGTGTTACGGTGCAACAACCAAGTTAACACCCATAACAAGCGTGATGTGTAAACATGCATCAAGTATACTTTCATTGTACATGGTATATTTGCATAATAGATTGTATATTTTCATTATAACAGGTTTCATCGAAGCCAATAATCCAGTGAATCCCTGTGATTAGTGATTACCTGTGAAATGGTCAATGGAAAATCATATCCGACATTATGTGACGAACAAAGCACTGAATATGAGGTAGAAATGATGAGATAATTAAAAGATATTTCCCCCTTTTACAATTAATTTCTATTCCCCGTTTTTTTTTTTTAAATAATTTATTGATATAAAATAAATGTGTCACTCCCCACGATGCCCAACGTGTTCTTACATTCGTGTTATGTTAAAATGGTTCCTAAAACTTCTGACTTTTTACCAGGTAACAAAGTCGTTTTTAGCTCATCTCGACTTTAGTCCGGTAAACCTATCCATCGAGCAGTCTTTAGGTAAGTAAGTGAGGGTGTGTGTGTGTGTGTGTGTGTGTGTGTGTGTGTGTGTGTGTGTGTGTGTGTGTGTGTGTGTGTGTGTGTGTGTAAGTCAGTGAGTGAGTGAGTGTGAGTGCGTCAGTGAGTCCGTCTGAGTGAATGTGAGTTGGTGAGTGAGTGATTGTGTATTTGAGTGAGTCAGTGAGTGAGTGTGTCAGTTAATCAGTGAGTGTGTATGTGAGTGTGTATGTGAGCGAGTCAGTCAGACGCAGATTAACATTTTTTGGGGTCGGCCGGGGCACAAACCCTGCGCACAAACCACCAATCTTTACGACACCTCACCAAATCATAGTTGGTCATAAGGAAAAACAAACCTATTGATTTTGAGGTCAAAAGGTCAGGATAGGCCAAAGGTCAACAATTTTGGCAGATTTTTTAAAATCCTCAATTTTCATCCGATGCACTTTTTTTTTTTTTTGTATACAAAATCGAGGCTCGTGAAAGAACTAACATTTATCACAAAAAAAAATCAAAGACACACAAAACATATAATAAGTGTAGCGGTAGACAAGATGGGGAGAGAAGGGGAAGCACAAACACAACATTTGAGAGCAGGGGCATCGGGAGATCTGTGAGAGGGAGGGGGCTTGGGGGGAGGAGGCATGGGAAGGTGGGGGGGAGGGGGGGGAGACAGGTGTCTTTGATAAAGTTTTGGTTTCAGCAGCGTGAAACCGAGCTAGGTGTGAGGCAGGAGCACCGCCCCAGAGGGGAGAACAGTATTCCATTGAGCTGTGGATGAAAGCCTTGCATGTGGTGAGGAGCTCAGGAGTGCCAAGGAAGGACTTTGCACGATGGAGGATGCCCCGTCGGCGACTGGCTTTGGAGGCCAGATTGGAAATGTGATTTTCCCAGGAAAGATCATGGCAGATAGTGAGACCCAAAAGCTTGAGTGACAGAACCTCTTGGAGAGGATTGTTCAGAAAGTAGTTCAGTCCAGTCGGTCTTTTCGGAGAGACATAGTAAGAGTGTGAGATTTGTCAGGATTGAAAGACATGTTCCACTTGTTTGACCAGTCTGTGATTTTGTCCAAGGTCTGCAGAGAGCGAGGAGGCTGCAGATTGCCGATCTGAGGGATGAGGAATGGAGCGGCAAAGAGTGGAGTCATCAGCAAAGAGATAGAGAGGATTTTCCAGAGAGTCAGAGAGATCATCGATGAAGACCAGAAAGAGCACAGGGCCCAGAACACTGCCTCGGGGAACACCAGCCTGAACAGGAAGGGGAGATGAGAGAAACACATTCAGGGCCACACAATGACTATGACGAGAGGAAGTCCGCAAGTCATGCATGGAGATTTCCTTGGATAACATAGGAGGAGAGTTAGGTGAACAGAGCGGGGTGCCAGACTGTATTGAAGGCACGTGACATGTCATGGGAGACAGCTCTATTTTCTTGTTTGGCATTGAGGACCTCCATCCGTTGTTGAGACAGCAGAAGCAGCATGTCCAGAGTAGAGTGATCTGGTCTGAAACCAAATTTATGGTCAGAGATCAAGCCATTCGAGAAGAGGAAAGATTTGATATCCGAAGCAATGATGGATTCCATGACTTTGCAGATAATTAAGAGAAGGCTGGTTGGTCTGTAGTTGCAAGAATCTGTTTTTGCACCTTTTTTGTGTAAAGTGGTGATGTTGGCTGATTTCCAAGCTGGATGGCAGATGATCTTGAGCAAAAGAAAGGTTGAAGAGAACAGAGAGAGGCAGTGAAAGAGCAGCAGGGCAGTCTTTCAGGACCCGTGGGCTGATGCCGTCAGGTCCAGTTTCAGAATCAGAGTCGAGGGTTGACAGAAACTTCTCCACCTTGCCAGGAGAAAAGGACACCGAGTCCAGGAGCAGCTCGGTACGATTGGGTATGGTGGGTACAGAGAGGGATGGGTTTGGAACACAAGATTTAGAGGCAAACACAGAGTTGAGGCATTCAGCTTTTTCACGAACAGAGTCAGCTGTGTAGCCGTTTGAGGTAAGGGAGGGGATGGAGGGGGAACAAATAGCAGAAACAGATTTGACCAGACACCACCATGATTTGGAAGAGGGAGACAGGTTTGAGAGTTCAGTCTTGAGAGAGGAGAGATATTGTTTCCTGGCTCTTCTGAGGGTGGACACACTTTAACAAAAACCTGAAATTTAAAGATTTGCATATGAGGACAATGAATTCAGCCACCAATTATTTTTGATCAGCTGAAAGGTCAACAACTTATTTTAGGGATTTCGCAAGTATTGTCTGTGCACGACAGATTTTTTGTTTGTCTGTTTGTATGTATGTCAATTGCCCACAAGTTACAATTCCAACGGGATCGTCATGAAACTTTACCAAGCTGTAGACGTCGTCACAACTGAGAAGCCTATTGATTTTGGGTCAAAGGTGATCTTGAGGTCAAATTTCTAAAATAGTCAATTTTCATCTGTTTGCCGTGAAAGTTGAACATCATTTGCATATTGAATCACCGAATTGGAGAAACAACTATTTTTTGAGGTTAAAAGGTCAAATGTCAACACAAGGTCAAACTTCTAAAATCATCAATTTGTCAAAAAAAATCATCAGTTTTCATCCGATTAACCTGAACATTAAAGAGCAATTGCAAAGTGCCTCACTTAATTGGGAAACCAACTATTTTAAGGTCAAAAGGTTAAAGGTCAAACTTCAAAATCATCAATTTCCGTCTGAAAATCAATGAGCTTTGATTAAGATTGTCAACTTTAATCTCAATGAAATGGACAATTTGATGTCTCAATGGCAACTTTTTTTTTAGGGGGTGGGCGGCTGGGGGGCGGTTTGGGGTGAATTTTTCAAGTATCGTGCTCTGCACGACGTCTTTCTTGTTTATTTATTTTGTTTACATAGTCAGCTCATGGAAGCACAAAAAGTTAATTGTAGAGTGCTCGCCATATGGCTTAAGCACACAATGAAGCACTTCAACAAAACCGTTGGTAAGGAACAGCTGGCTTGCCAAGCGATAGCAAGCTGCTTGGTAACTGAACACACAAGCTCGACAAACCAAAGACCCTTTTGTGATTCTGCTGCTTGTGTAATGAACAAAGTTAATTTCGGGTGATGTTCAACCCTTTTCACTTTTTGTTACCTGCGTAACCGAAGGTGGATGCAGGTTATGTTTTCACACCTTTGTCTGTCTGTTGGTTTGTGAACAGAATATCTAACAAAACTGTGGACAGATTCGGATGAAATTTGGTGGGGAGTTTAGGTGTGCGACAAGGACGAAAATATTAGATTTTGGTGAAGATCCGGATCTGATAAAATTTTAAAAGTGATTTTTCACCATTGAAAGACAGAGCCAAAAACGATATATAGCACGATATCTCAAAAAGTTGTGGACGAATTATGACAAAACTTAGTGTATGAGTCGCTAAGTGACAAGAACAAGCGATTAGATTTTGGTTCAAGTCGAATCCAGATCCGACCTTTCAGTGTCCGACCTAACAAAACATAAACTGTTCACCTGGTGCAGGTATGCCCTCTACTAAATGCCGTTTTAGTTGAGCTGTGTTTCCCTTTTCAACATCGCTGGAGTAGTTTGGTTTCACCTTGGGACAGGTGTTCTGATTTTAAAAACTGTAACTTACGGCCATGATCACGGGTTGGTCCATTTACTAATGAGGGGTGTTTTGTGATCGTGCAATATATTGTTGCGGATTTGAGAATCCTTCACCTTGTAAATATACCCTCTTGTAAATAATTCTTTGTAAATACCTCCATCCATTGTAAAGGTCAAAAATCGTCCCTTAGTTAGTCCATCGCATCACGTAGCAAATCATAGGTTTCCCTCAATAGTTATTTCATTATTATGTGTTTCAGAATAAGGCCATGTTCCCACTAGTTGATCTTGCGTTGCATCAAATGAAATAAGATAGATCCCCTTTTCAATTTCCCCAAAGCCGACATTGCCAACAGCAGCGTTCGCCGCCATTGCCAGCAGCATTCGCCTCCATAAGCCACGAGGCCAAGCTTGGCAAAGAAGGGGGCGGAGTCGGCCGGGCGCCCAGAGCAAGGCGTGGCCACCTTACCAGCCAACCAGAGCAGGGGTGAGCGGACCGATAGGCGTGTCCTGGAGGCCGGTGGCTTTATCGCGACTCGCCTTATAAAAGGAGGGGAGAGGGACTGCTTCAAGAGAGGAGTGAGGGAGCACGAAGTTGAGAGAGTTCTGAGGAGTCCTTCTGTGGAGAGGCGAGCTGGCAGTTCCGTGGAGAGAGAACGCATGAGGCGGAGGACGTACGAGGCCTGAGAGAGACACTGCTTGGAACAGCCTCGGCCGCGTGAAGCTTTGACGCGCTGCTGCGAGCAAACCTGCTGTGTGAACCCGAGTGCGGGAAGTCGGCGGCCGCTCGCATCCTCCCTGCTGCCATTGTGCACGGACCTGAACCTTCTCCTTCCTCCCGTCATTCCTGCCTTCAATTCCCCATTCATGTCCGTGAGTTTGTCTTGTTTGTCTTGTCCTTGGGGTATAAGTTAAGCTTGTTTTAAGTTAACAACTGCACTGTGTATCTGCTTTTTCATTTTCCCTGTAAATTACTTTCGTTCTCTTCTTCGTTGGTTGGGTTTTGTAAATAATTAAGAAATACCTGTTCCTCCTATCTTTGGTTTCTTCATTCTCGTCCGATCGTCCTTGTCTTTTCCATGATTGAACACCTGTGGTACGATTTTGGCCAACGCTCCTAATCGGGTTAGTAATTGCTAACGGCGTGGATTCCGGATTGCTAAACCGCTCGGTAAATACCATCTTGTCCGGGGTTCGTGCGGAGTTACCCACCTGCCGTGTGGAGGGATTGGCGGAGGTGTACGGGAATCCCTTGACCAATCACCTCGGCCAATCCCACCCCACAGGGGAGCTTCAGGACTCACGTCGGTCAGTAACAGACAAGGGGCTAACCCCCTCTTGATAAGGGAAGGCCGACGTTTGAGATCCGTAACAATATTATAGTGTGGATTTGATAAACAATATCGATATATGTATGTATTGACATTAGAAATTATAGAGTTTTTATTGTGATTATTGTTGCATTTGTATATATTAAACGTCGTTATTATTTTACTTAACTTGCTTTTTCTACTAATACCAACCTCATCCCCATTGACTGATCAACCAATGGGCACACTGGGCACGTGCCCAGGACCCCGATATTGAGGGGAAATATATTTGCTTTTAAAAAGTTCAATAACCTGATCCACCACTATAATATGAAACGCTTCATTTTATATCCGTCAATCGCTTATCACACAAGCATACAGTAGCTCATAATTCGTTTAAAAATGACAGGGTGCTGTGCCACTTGATTTGATGTACGAAACGATTCGGGAAGGGATTTAAAATTTATTAAATCACGAACACTTAATGACGTCAATTGCGGGCAGAGCACAGATGACAGATCCGACATGGTATCCACTCACAGCTCTATGATATGGAGGAACTACCCGCCGATGAGAGTATGTTGGCTGATGAGGCCACACGGCCGCCATATTGGGACTCCCAACCGACCGAAAGTTGCATAAATTAGCAACGTGGGGAAAAAAATCACAGAACAGCAGGTTTTAAAATAAAATGAGTTTTAATTTTTCTAGGGCTTTTTATGGTGTGGTGACTACCAAGAGCATGTTTTTAAATAAAGTGTGAGTTTCAATTTTTATAGGGCTTTTTATGGTGTGGTGACAACCAAGAGCATGTTTTTAAATAAAGTGTGTGTTTTAATTTTTATTGGGCTTTTTATGGTGTGGTGATAGCCAAGAGCATATTTTTAAATAAAGTGTGTGTTTTAATTTTAATTGGGCTTTTTATGGTGTGGTGATAGCCAAGAGCATATTTTTAAATAAAGTGTGTGTTTTAATTTTTATGGGGCTTTTTATGGTGTGGTGATAGCCAAGAGCATATTTTTAAATAAAGTGTGTGTTTTAATTTTTATGGGGCTTTTTATGGTGTGGTGATAGCCAAGAGCATATTTTTAAATAAAGTGTGTGTTTTAATTTTTATGGGGCTTTTTATGATGTGGTGACTACCAAGAGCATATTTTTAAATAAAGTGTGTTAATTTTTATTGGGCTTTTTATGGTGTGGTGATAGCCAAGAGTATGTTTTTAAATAAAGTGTGTTTTAATTTTTATGGGGCTTTTTATGATGTGGTGACTACCAAGAGCATATTTTTAAATAAAGTGTGAGTTTTAATTTCTACGGGGCTTTTTTATGTTTATGTGGTGACTACCAAGAGCATGTTTTTAAATAAAGTGAGTTTTAATTTTTATGGGGCTTTTTATGATGTGGTGACTACCAAGAGCATGTTTTTAAATAAAGTGTGTTTTAATTTTTATAGGGCTTTTTATGATGTGGTGATAAGCAAGAGCATATTTTTAAATAAAGTGTGTGTTTTAATTATTATTGGGCTTTTTATGATGGTATGGTGACTACCAAGAGCATGTTTTTAAATAAAGTGTGAGTTTTAATTTTTATAGGGC
The DNA here is from genome assembly GCF_964187855.1 of Myxine glutinosa. Taxonomy (NCBI): domain Eukaryota; kingdom Metazoa; phylum Chordata; class Myxini; order Myxiniformes; family Myxinidae; genus Myxine; species Myxine glutinosa. Next base: position 404,269,582 of record NC_136261.1, on the reverse strand, counting down.
TTTTTATGATGTGGCGACTACCAAGAGCATGTTTTTAAATGAAGTGTGAGTTTTAATTTTTATGGGGCTTTTTATGATGTGGCGACTACCAAGAGCATATTTTTAAATAGTGTGAGTTTTAATTTTTTGGGGCTTTTTATGATGTGGCGACTACCAAGAGCATGTTTTTAAATGAAGTGTGAGTTTTAATTTTTATGGGGCTTTTTATGATGTGGTGACTACCAAGAGCATATTTTTAAATAGTGTGAGTTTTAATTTTTTGGGGCTTTTTATGATGTGGCGACTACCAAGAGCATATTTTTAAATAAAGTGAGTTTTAATTTTTATGGGGCTTTTTATGATGTGGTGACTACCAAGAGCATGTTTTTAAAAGAAGTGTGAGTTTTAATTTTTATTAAAATTTTTATTTCATGTATCTTTCACAGAGGAGAGGCTTCCGTCTTGGTACTCTGCCTTAACGCCCAGATCGGTGGAGTGTTGTTGCAGTGATGGTTGTCCTTCTGGAAGTTTCTCCCATCTTCACACAGGATCTCTGGAGCTCAGCCAGAGTGACCATCGGGTTCTTGGTCACCTCTCTTACCAAGGCCCTTCTCCCCCGTTGCTCAGTTTGGCCGGGCGTCCAGCTCTCGGGAGAGCCCTGGTTGTTCCAAACTTCTTCCATTTAAGAATCATGGAGGCCACTGTGCTCTTGGGAACCTTCAATGCAGCAGAATTTTTTTTGTCGGCTTCCCCAGATCTGTGCGTCGACACAATCCTGTCTTTGAGCTCTGCAGGCAGTTCCTTCGACCTCATGGCTTGGTTTTTGTTCTGATATGCATTCTCAGATGTGAGACCTTATACAGACAGGTGTGTGCCTTTCCAAATCATGTCCAATCAATTGAATTTACCACAGGTGGACTCAAATCAAGGTGTAGAAACATCTTGAAGATGATGAAGAGAAATTGGAGGCACCTGAGCTAAATTTCAAGTGTCAGAGCAAAGGGTCTGAATACTTATGTAAATGTAATATTTAAGTTTTTTCTTTTTAATAAATTTGCAAAACTTTCTAAAATCCTGTTTTCTCTTTGATTATGGGGTATTGAGTGTAGGTTGATGAGGGGAAAAATGAATTTAAACGATTTCAGCATAAGGCTGCAACATAACAAAATGTGAAAAAGTGAAGGGGTCTGAATAATTTCTGAATGCACTGTATCTCACAATACTCACGACCATCCCACACCATCTCTGTTCAACTTGGGTGGCCTTGGTTTTTGAGGCATCCCAATTTTCAAAAAAACCAAAAAAAACCCCATCAACCATCAACCTAGCTAACAGTACCCGCGACCAACCTCCACCCTCTTCTGCCCCTCCCCCCCCACACCCATCCACTATGCCCTCACAATCCCGCTTTCATCGCCACGAGAGCCAACAATACGCACGACCACCCCATACCATCCCCCAGCAAACATTACCCTAGCTAGCAATATACCCACGACCAACCCACATACTCCACCCCCTCCAACATCCCTAATCATCATTGGAATCCGAGCAGCTCGGAATGCAGTCTCGATGTTTTGTCACCAACAGATCACAGCGAGTTCACAATGTGATGTCACTGGCAAACTCGAAAATCGACATTCAGGCGTTATCGGCGCTTTATGATTCACAAATAAAATAAAATAAAATCCCCTTCAAATTATACTGTGATTGTCAATGGTTTTCAGAATAATTTTTTTTGCATTTGGGTTGCCCTTTAAGGGTATTTTGGGTCTTGTGTCTTTTCAGTCTTTTGGGTCTTTTGAGTGTTTTTGTCTTCAGGGTCTTTATGGGTATTTGGGGGGTATTTTGGGTATCTGGGGTATTTTCAGTGTTCGGGGTTTTTTGGGGTATTTTGAGTTATTTTGGGTCTTCAGGATATTTTGTGTCTTCGGGGTCTTTTTAATATTTTAGGTCTTCTGGGTCTTTTCAGTGTTCGGGGTCTTTGGGGGTATTTTGGGTCTTCTGGGTCTTTTTGGTGTTCAGGGTATTTTTTAGTGTTTGGGGTCTTTTGGGTCTTCAGGGTCTATGGGGTCTTTGGTTTTTTTCGGGTCTTCTGGATATTTTGGGTCTTCCTGGTCCTTTCAATATTTCGGGACTTTTCGGTGATCAGGTCTTTTGGGTATTCGGGGTCTTTTGGGTATTTTCAGTCTTTTGGGTCTTCATGGTCTTTTTAGTTTTTGGGGTCTTTTGGGTCTTCGGGGTGGTTTCGGTCTTCGAGGTCTTTTGAGTCTTCTGGCAATTTGGGTCTTCAGAGTCTTTTGGATCCTCTGGGCCTTCAAGGGTGTTTTGGGTCTTTGTCGTCTTTTGAGTCTTCAGGGGCTTTTGGATCTTCAGGTTATTTTGGGTCTTCAGGGTATTTTGTGTCTTCATGGCCCTCTGCAGGTTAAGGGTGTATTTGTTCTTTAATTTGTTCAGGGTGCCGGCGATAGCTCGCCTACTCTTCAAGAAGGACACTGTGGGATCTTTAATGTTCACCAACTAACGTCAGTAGACGGGTCCCGTTTAACATCCATCTGAGGGACGGTACTTGCATTGATGGATCACCCTACCTGTGAAACACCTGGGTGAGAGTTTGTATGCTGGGTCGGGATTCAAACCGAGGTAGACAGCTTTAGAGGCGAGTGTGCGTACCTGCAGGGTCCAGGGCATCCTGCCAGACAAACCAATGAGTGACGTTGTGAGCAACAGTCACCAAGATATTAAACACCGAAACCCATGATATCCCCTCCCCCATAGACGACGTTAAGGCACAAGCACAGAGGACAGGTACACAAACTTGTCTTGTACTTCGAAGATTGAGAGATTAAAACCTCCGTGGGAAACAATGAGAAACTGACGTTTCAGGTGTGAACCTTCATCGGACCAAAAGAGATAGTAACACCCAAAAGTGATTGTTCACTCGACGAACATGACATTGACAGTGTGAATCGCGTAGTGGTAATGAATACGATATATTAAACTACCACTACTACTACTACAACTACTACGACAACGAAGCTTACAATGTTATCTTTGATTTGAAACACGTTTGAAGAAGAAGAATCCGTATCGTTTCGTGAAGAAAGCGAGGAGTTCGGGTTATTGTTAATTTAACATTAAATAACAAACAATGAACGTATTAAATTATACCAGCAACGGTACCCGCCCTATGGAAGGCCCAAAATTTGGAGGCCCAAATGAAAAGGCAAAACAAGTACAGATACATTCAAAGTACACCGACCCCGTGCCAAATAATTAAATATCCTCCACCCGACAATACCACCGTACAGCTCATCGAGACGATTGGCATGGAAAGGTGTGCAATAATCGATTGATTAATTGAATCATTAAAATCAATAAAAGATTGTCGTAAAATATTTTTAAAATCAATTGGCTAATGGCATTTCAAAACCACAAGTGCTTCATCCGAAGATGTAACTTTTCGAAAGTAAATGAAATAAATAATTAATTAAAAATTAAATAATTAATGCATTAATCAATAAATAATTAATTGATTAATTGATTAATCAATAAATCCAAAATACCCTTTAAAGCCAAATCACTTGGTCATTGCCATGTCCAAATATCAGCTTCCGAGCTCAAAAGGTGCCTGATATATTGAACAGATGAGAGAAAATATATAAATAATAATATAAATAATAATAATTAATCAATTGGCTCATATAATACAGAAACCACCATCATTTCATCCGTATCTGTAAGTTAAAAAATTAATTAATTAAATCATTAATCAAATAATTAATTGCTAAATTGACGAATCAATAAATCAAAAATATCCGTTTTAGCCATATCACTTGGTCATTTGGTCATTGTCACGTCATATTTCGCTCACAAGGTTCAGACATATACAGACTTGGCATTTAATATGGAATATTTTTTTTGTGGGGGTGAACTTACTTTTCAAGATGTCTTAGAACCAAAAGTTCATTGGAATTATGTTGAAATTATTCTAGATTTTGTTAATGTGACCTTTAAAAGAAACAAAATCCACATTTGACATTTCGAAACAAATAAACTGATCCTTGAAAGTGATGTAAACTGATATCGAACTCAATTCATGGACAGTACTGTGCTAAACTTCTGTACGTTTTCCAGAAGTATCTCTTTATTTTGCACATTAGCCAAAATTTTTTTTAACAAAAACAAAAGTTAAATTACGACTGGGATTACGGACAGTAAAATTACAGTTCAGTACTTCGTGTAACCCCCACAAACATTCAGGAGAGCACGTACACGTTGAGGCATGCTGTTCACGAGATTTTCCAAGGTTTGGACAGGAATCGCTTGCCATGCAGTGACAATAGCCTGCTGCAATTCACGCACAGAGGTCGGCTGCTGGTCCAAGTGGTCGATTTGACGCGTTAATTCTGCCCACAAGTTCTCTATCGGATTCATATCCGGGGACATGGCAGGCCACTCCGTATGCTCTACACCACGGTCAGCAAGAAAGTGTTGGATCATGCGAGCATGATGAGGCCGTGCATTGTCATCCTGGAAGACAAAGTTTCCTCGAAAAGCTGCACGAGCAAATGGAAGCAATGCTTCTTCCAGAATGGCCCTGTACTTGAACTGGTTCAGGTTTCCATTCAGAACAACCAGGTCAGTTTTGCCCCCTGCATGAAAAGCAGCCCAAACGGTCACCCCACCACCTCCAGCTTGGACTCTTGGCACTATACAATCTTTGTTGTAGGCTTCATGCACTTGTCTGCGCACGCGGACACGGCCATCTTGACGATAGACCAGAAATCTAGACTCGTCACTGAACATCACGTGATTCCAGTGTCCTGGCTGCCATTGACGGTGCTCTCTGGCCCACTGCAATCGGCGCTGGCGGTGTTGTCTGGTCAGGCGTGGCTTTCTCATGGGACGCCTGGCACGATAGCCTGCTTGAACCAGTCGTTGGTTGACTAGCCTTCTGGATACAGGCACATTTGTTAGTTGCTGCCACTCAGCCCTAAGCCGATTAGCTGACTTGGTACGGCCATTGCGGACTAACCGGTGCAGCTGGCGATCATCCCTCCTTGTGGTTCTGCGGGGAAGTCCTGGCCTCAGTATTGGAGTAGGGACACCCCTCTGAGCATTTCGTTTCAGGATCTTTGACACCTGACCTTGAGTGATGCCATACTGCCGAGCAATAGCACGGTCTTTCATGCCGTAATTTCGTAAAGCCACCACTCCATGACAAACAGCATTGTCGAGTTGACGGACCATCTCCAGAGGAAGCGGCAATAACTTTTGGAGACGTGCAGCAGTTGTTTTCCACTAATACAGAAGGCAACAACCCTTGTATACCCGACTGTGACGCCAATCGTCAAATGCACCTGTCCGTACATTTTGCCACGCCACCTGTGATATAATACTGTTGTTGACTTCTTGATGCGACAGACAATCAGTGACATGGTTCTTTTAACAAATAAATCACCAAAGTGTAAAAGAAACTCACCAGATTGATATACTGAGTTAAGAAAGTAAACCCAAGTCAAGAAGAAAAAAAAAATTCCATATTAAATGCCAAGTCTGTATATGGTGGTGGCCATCTTCGATTTTGACGTGGCGACCCAATTTTCAATAGCGTTCTTCCTTATGCCTCGATACACCCACACACCGGATTAGAAGTTAGTAGTTCATTTATTTTTCAAGATATTCCGCTCACAAGTTTCAGACATTTACTTTTCAAGATATCACGCTCACAAGGTTTAGATATGGCGAAAGCCATCTTGGATTTTGACGTTGCGGCCTAATTTTCAAAAGGGTTCTTCCATATGCCTAGTTGCACCCACACACCAAATTATAATTGGGTCCTTCGCTTACTTTTATAACGATATTGCAGTGCACGTACACATGCACGCAGGGACGCACGGACTCAGGGGAAAACCATTGTCCCCCTTTCGCTCCGCGGTGCGACGGGGGACAATTACACCTTCCGGGATATTCTTTCTGTGGTCCAGGAACAAACTTGGATAAAAGAAAGGTGTGTGGCTGACAATCCTAAACCTTGGTCTCAACCTCTAAATAAGGTTGACGAAGTGTGTATGAAGTATGATATTGCTTATGGGAAGAGCACTACGTTGAATGAAAAACACAAAGCCGGCCGATAAATGTTGTATAATTTGTCTTGATACAAAATCCAACGTTGAGAGAGAAAGTTGAAAGGTTTATTGTGAAAAAATTGATGTGCTAAATTGAAACTTGGTCTTGGTTATCCAGGTGTTTCACCATGGACAGAGCCCTCAAAAAACGAAAAGCTCTAATGATGTCATTGTAGCGGCTACCGCTGGGTTTTTACAATCGCCTTGCACCTATCAAGGACGCGGAGCGATCACCATGCCGGGCTCGTCCAGGACGCCCGGTCAGGCCCGCGCTCAACTTGCCAGGCCTCGGTCGGGACGCCCGGGCAGGCTCGCCCTCAACTTGCCAGGCCGCAGCCAGGATGCTCGGCCACGCCCCCTCTCGCCTTTCCTGGGCAAACGCTCCAGGATAATGTGTGTATATATGTATATTGCTGCCCGATAAACGGGCTTTTCAGAGTACCTGAGTGTTTTGTTTGAATAAAGCAACTCGGACGAGTTCCAGCTTTTTGTCGCGTCCATTCTTCCGATCGACGTGGGAGCCCGAGCTCCTTCATTGGTAACCTACCGACATGGACACGGCAGTGGCCCATAAACTGCCTACCTTCTGGGAGGCTCACGCGGCGGTTTGGTTCGCACAGGCGGACTCCTTGTTCGCCCTGCGAGGCATCACGGCCGATGACACCCGCTTCCACCATGTGGTAGCAGCGCTCGGTTCAGCCACCGCGGCCCGCGCCCTGAGCCTCCTCGAGAGCCCGCCAGCCGCTGACAAATACGGCGCAATTAAAAAGCTCCTCCTCGACGCTTTCGCCCTCCCATCGGCGGTACGCGCACGGCGCCTGCTCGACCTGCCCGAGCTCGGTGACACGCGCCCTTCCGAGTGAATGGACTACATGCTTTCGCTGCTCGGCGAGCACTCTCCCGCATTCCTGTTCCGGGAGCTGTTCCTCCATCAGCTGCTTAGCCCGGTACGCCTTGCCCTGGCAAGCACGACGATCACGGATCCCCGTGCCCTTGCCAGGGAAGCCGACAAGATCTCCGCCACAGGCCAGCGCATCGCAGCAGCGACCTGGGGCCCACCGCCGTCCGCCGCAACACCCATGGCGCCCGAGCACCCGGTACGGTCGACGACCGAACTGCCGACGCAATTGGCGGCCGCTACACCGAGCCGACCCCCTCCAGCACGACGACCGGGGCCTCCACCTGACCAAGCGTGGTGTTACTATCATGCCAGGTTCGGACAGAAGGCCCGGACATGCCGACCCCCGTGCACCTTCGGCAGGCCGGGAAACGGCCGGGCCGGCGTTCATTACCAGCCATGAGCGCCGGCCACAAGGGCAACTTACTGTTCATCACGGATAAAGCGTCCGGACGGCGCTTCCTGTGCGACACCGGCGCCCAACTGAGTGTCATACCCGCCTCTGACCAGGACAGGCAGTCCGCGGTTTGCGGCCCCTCCTTGGTTGTGGCCAACGGATCGGCCATCCGCACCTTCGGCCCATGCAACGTCACCCTCTGCTTTGGCGGCCAACGCTTTGCTTGGACGTTTGTAACCGCAAACGTGCCCATGGCTCTGCTAGGCGCCGACTTCCTCTGCGCACACGGACTGCTGGTGGACGTCCAACGGCGTCGTTTAATCGACGCCGAAACCTTCAGCTCCCTGGTATGCACATTGAGCAGCTCCATGCCGACCGAGCTGGCATGCGCCCTCCCGGCGGCGAACGAGTTTGCTCGCCTGCTCACGGAGTTCCCGGCCCTCACGCGGCCGACGTTTTCGGCCGTCGCAGTACGGCATGGGATTGAGCACCACATACCAACCACGGGCCCGCCGGTCTATGCCAGAGCCCGCCGCCTCGACCCAGCCAAGCTCGCCGTGGCCAAAGCCGAGTTCGACGCTTTAGAACACCTCGGCATCGTGCGACGCTCCGATAGCGCGTGGGCTTTGCCACTACACATCGTCCCAAAGCCAGGGGGCGGCTGGCGCCCATGTGTCGACTACCGCCGCCTTAACGATGCTACCACCCCCGACAGGTATCCGATCCCGCACATCCAAGACTTCTCCGCCCGTCTGGCGGGACGGGTCATTTTTTCGAAAATTGATCTCATACGGGGATATCACCAGGTACCTGTCAGGGCGGCCGACGTCCCTAAAATGGCAGTCATCACGCTGTTCGGCTTATTCGAATTCTTACGGATGCCGTTTGGTCTCAAGAACGTGGCTCAGGCGTTCCAGCGCTTGATGGACGGCGTGCTGCGTGACCTGCCGTTCCTTTTCGTTTACCTGGACGACATCCTCGTCGCCAGCACGTGCCGGGCCGAGCACCTCCTCCACCTCCGAACACTGTTCGGGCGCCTCAGCGAGCATGGCCTCATCGTCAACCTGGCCAAATGCCACTTCGGCACGACGGCCGTAGATTTTTTGGGCCACCACATCACCAAGAACGGGGCCGTGCCGCTGCCAACCAAGGTCGAGGCCATCACCACGTTCCCGCGTCCCCGCACCATAAAGGCCCTGCAGGAAATCGTGGGAATGGTGAATTTTTATCTCCGCTTCGTGCCCCGTGCTGCTCAACTCATGCGGCCCCTCTACGAAGCCCTCAAGGGCAAGCCGGCCAAGCACGACATTGCCTGGTCCGCAGCAATGGACGCGGCCTTCCGAAGCTCAAAGCGGGCCCTCGCCGACGCAACACTGCTCACTCACCCGGTGCTCAACGCTCCCATCGCCATCACCACGGATGCCTCCGACTACGCTGTGGGTGCCATACATGAGCAATGTGTGAACGGGGTTTGGCAGCCACTCGCTTTTTTCAGCCGGCAGCTCCGGCCGAACGAGCTCAAATACAGCATGTTTGACCGTGAGCTCCTCAGTCTACACCTGGCCATCTGCCATTTCCGCCACCTCCTGGAGGGCCGACCTTTCACGGCGTTCTTCGACCACAAGCCGTTGGTTTCCGCAATGGCCAAGGTCACGGAGCCGTGGTCGGCCCGCCAACAGCGCCACCTCTCCGCCGTGTCGGAGTTTACCACGGACATCCGGCACGTCGCCGGCAAAAACAACGCCGTGGCCGACTGTCTTTCCCGGGCCAGCGCGAACGCGGTCCACCTGGGCGTGGACTTCGCGCTTATGGCGGCGGACCAAACCACCGACACCACGGTGCAAGCCCTCCGGGCGGCGGACACGGGCCTCCGCCTGGCCGACATCCCCTTCGCGGACACTGTCCTGCTCTGCGACGTCTCCCAAGGCCAGCCTCGCCCCATCGTGCCCATCACCTGGCAACGCCGCATCTTCGCCTCCCTCCACGGGCTTTCCCACCCAGGCCGGAAAGCTTCCCAGAAGCTGGTGTTGGCGCTATTCGTCTGGCACGGCCTTCGTTGGGACGTCCGCGATTGGACCAGCACCTGCACAGCCTGCCAACGGGCCAAGGTCCACCGACACACCCAGGCCCCGCTGGCACCTTTCACCATGCCCGAACGACGTTTCGACCACGTCAACGTGGATCTGGTGGGCCCCCTCCCCCCGTCACGGGGGTTCACACACCTGCTCACCATGGTGGACAGGACCACCAGGGGGCCGGAGGCCGTTCCCCTCATCTCCACCACCACCGCCGACGTGGCGCAGGCTTTCATCGCCACCTGGGTCGCCCGCTTCGGCACACCGGCGGACATCTCGTCAGACCGCGGACCACATTTCACCTCCGAGCTGTGGGGCACGGTCGCCCGCAACCTGGGGGTCAAGCTCCACCGTACTACGGCCTACCACCCCCAAGCAAACGGGTTGTGCGAGCGATTCCACCACTCCATGAAGGCCGCGCTCATGGCCGGCCTTCAAGACGGCGGTTGGGCAGACCGGCTGCCGTGGGTCCTTTTGGGCCTCCGCACGGCCCCCAAGGAAGACCTCCAGGCATCCACCGCCGAGCTTGTCTACGGCCAGGCGCTACGCGTCCCGGGCGAATTCGTGCCCGACGCTACCAGTCCCTGGTCCGCAGCTCACCAGCGCTCGGACCTCCAGGAGTCCACCCGACGGTTTGCCCCTGTGCCAACATCCCCCCATGGTGACCCCCAGTCCTACGTCCCCCAGCACTTCGCACAGCGGAGTATGTTTTTGTGCGTCACGACGCACATCGGGGGCCACTCCGGCCGCCGTACGACGGGCCCTTCCAGGTCCTGCGACGGGACAACAAGTCGTTCGTCATCGACAGCGGCGGCAGGTCAGACCGGATTGCGGTGGACCGCCTCAAGCCGGCGCACGTGGACGTCGACCAACCACCACGGGTGGCCCTTCCGCCGCGGCGAGGCCGCCCCCCGTCCACGGTTCCCCCCACTCGACCGCCCACCACCACACCGCCCCCCCCCCCATGACCCACCAGGGTTCGCTTCGGCTGGGTCATCAGGACCCCCCTCAAATTGACCCTGCCGGTGCAAGTCGATTCTGGGGGGACGTGTGTAGTGGCTACTGCTGGGTTTTCACAATCGCCTTGCACCTATCAAGGACGCGGAGCGATCACCATGCCGGGCTCGTCCAGGACGCCCGGGCAGGCTCGCCCTCAACTTGCCAGCCCGCAGCCAGGACGCTCGGCCACGCCCCCTCTCGCCTTTCCTGGGCAAACGCTCCGGGATAATGTGTGTATATATTTTGCTGCCCGATAAACGGGCTTTTCAGAGTACCTGAGTGTTTTGTTTGAATAAAGCAACTCGGACGAATTCCAGCTTTTTGTCGCGTCCATTCTTCCGATCGACGTGGGAGCCCGAGCTCCTTCACCACCATGATTTGGAAGAGGGAGACAGGTTTGAGAGTTCAGTCTTGAGAGAGGACAGATATTGTTTCCTGGCTCTTCTGAGGGTGGACACACTTTAACAAAAACCTGAAATTTAAAGATTTGCATATGAGGAAAATGAATTCAGCCACCAATTATTTTTGATCAGCTGAAACATTTTTGATCAGTCAACAACTTATTTTAGGGATTTCGCAAGTATTGTCTGTGCACGACAGATTTTTTGTTTGTCTGTTTGTTTGTATGTCAATTGCCCACAAGTTACAATTCCAACGGGTTCGTCATGAAACTTTACCAAGCTGTAGACGTCGTCACAACTGAGAAGCCTATTGATTTTGGGTCAGAGGTCATCTTGAGGTCAAATTTTTAAAATAGTCAATTTTCATCTGTTTGCCGTGAAAGTTGAACATCATTTGCATATTGAATCACCGAATTGGAGAAACAACTATTTTTTGAGGTTAAAAGGTCAAATGTCAACACAAGGTCAAACTAAAATCATCAATTGTCAAAAAAAATTCATCAATTTTCATCCGATTAACCTGAACATTAAAGGGCAATTGCAAAGTGCCTCACTTAATTGGGAAACCAACTATTTTAAGGTCAAAAGGTTAAAGGTCAAACTTCAAAATCATCAATTTCCGTCTGAAAATCAATGAGCTATGATTAAGATTGTCAACTTTAATCTCAATGAAATGGACAATTTGATGTCTCAATGGCAACTTTTTTTTTAGGGGGTGGGCGGCTGGGGGGCGGTTTGGGGTGAATTTTTCAAGTATCGTGCTCTGCACGACGTCTTTCTTGTTTATTTATTTTGTTTACATAGTCAGCTCATGGAAGAACAAAAAGTTAATTGCAGAGTGCTCGCCATATGGCTTAAGCACACAATGAAGCACTTCAACAAAACCGTTGGTAAGGAACAGCTGGCTTGCCAAGCGATAGCAAGCTGCTTGGTAACTGAACACACAAGCTCGACAAACCAAAGACCCTTTTGTGATTCTGCTGCTTGTGTAATGAACAAAGTTAATTTCGGGTGATGTTCAACCCTTTTCACTTTTTGTTACCTGCGTAACCGAAGGTGGATGCAGGTTATGTTTTCACACCTTTGTCTGTCTGTTGGTTTGTGAACAGAATATCTCACAAAACTGTGGACAGATTCGGATGAAATTTGGTGGGGAGTTTAGGTGTGCGACAAGGACGAAAATATTAGATTTTGGTGAAGATCCGGATCTGATAAAATTTTAAAAGTGATTTTTCACCATTGAAAGACAGAGCCAAAAACGATATATAGCACGATATCTCAAAAAGTTGTGGACGAATTATGACAAAACTTAGTGTATGAGTCGCTAAGTGACAAGAACAAGCGATTAGATTTTGGTTCAAGTCGAATCCAGATCCGACCTTTCAGTGTCCGACCTAACAAAACATAAACTGTTCACCTGGTGCAGGTATGCTCTCTACTAAATGCCGTTTTAGTTGAGCTGTGTTTCCCTTTTCAACATCGCTGGAGTAGTTTGGTTTCACCTTGGGACAGGTGTTCTGATTTTAAAAACTGTAACTTACGGCCATGATCACGGGTTGGTCCATTTACTAATGAGGGGTGTTTTGTGATCGTGCAATATATTGTTGCGGATTTGAGAATCCTTCACCTTGTAAATATACCCTCTTGTAAATAATTCTTTGTAAATACCTCCATCCATTGTAAAGGTCAAAAATCGTCCCTTAGTTAGTCCATCGCATCACGTAGCAAATCATAGGTTTCCCTCAATAGTTATTTCATTATTATGTGTTTCAGAATAAGGCCATGTTCCCACTAGTTGATCTTGCATTGCATCAAATGAAATAAGATAGATCCCCTTTTCTATTTCCCCAAAGCCGACATTGCCAACAGCAGCGTTCGCCGCCATTGCCAGCAGCATTCGCCTCCATAAGCCACGAGGCCAAGCTTGGCAAAGAAGGGGGCGGAGTCGGCCGGGCGCCCAGAGCAAGGCGTGGCCACCTTACCAGCCAACCAGAGCAGGGGTGAGCGGACCAATAGGCGTGTCCTGCAGGCCGGTGGCTTTATCGCGACTCGCCTTACAAAAGGAGGGGAGAGGGACTGCTTCAAGAGAGGAGTGAGGGAGCACGAAGTTGAGAGAGTTCTGAGGAGTCCTTCTGTGGAGAGGTGAGCTGGCAGTTCCGTGGAGAGAGAACGCATGAGGCGGAGGATGTACGAGGCCTGAGAGAGACACTGCTTGGAACAGCCTCGGCCGCGTGAAGCTTTGACACGCTGCTGCGAGCAAACCTGCTGTGTGAACCCGAGTGCGGGAAGTCGGCGGCCGCTCGCATCCTCCCTGCTGCCATTCTGCACGGACCTGAACCTTCTCCTTCCTCCCGTCATTCCTGCCTTCATTTCCCCATTCATGTCCGTGAGTTTGTCTTGTTTGTCTTGTCCTTGGGGTATAAGTTAAGCTTGTTTTAAGTTAACAACTGCACTGTGTATCTGCTTTTTCATTTTCCCTGTAAATTACTTTCGTTCTCTTCTTCGTTGGTTGGGTTTTGTAAATAATTAAGAAATACCTGTTCCTCCTATCTTTGGTTTCTTCATTCTCGTCCGATCGTCCTTGTCTTTTCCATGATTGAACACCTGTGGTACGATTTTGGCCAACGCTCCTAATCGGGTTAGTAATTGCTAACGGCGTGGATTCCGGATTGCTAAACCACTCGGTAAATACCATCTTGTCCGGGGTTCGTGCGGAGGTACCCACCTGCCGTGTGGAGGGATTGGCGGAGGTGTACGGGAATCCCTTGACCAATCACCTCGGCCAATCCCACCCCACAGGGGAGCTTCAGGACTCACGTCGGTCAGTAACAGACAAGGGGCTAACCCCCCCATGATAAGGGAAGGCCGGCGTTTGAGATCCGTAACAATATTATAGTGTGGATTTGATAAACAATATCGATATATGTATTTATTGACATTAGAAATTATAGAGTTTTTATTGTGATTATTGTTGCATTTGTATATATTAAACGTCGTTATTATTTTACTTAACTTGCTTTTTCTACTAATACCAACCTCATCCCCATTGACTGATCAACCAATGGGCACACTGGGCACGTGCCCAGGACCCCGATATTGAGGGGAAATATATTTGCTTTTAAAAAGTTCAATAACCTGCTCCACCACTATAATATGAAACGCTTCATTTTATATCCGTCAATCGCTTATCACACAAGCATACAGTAGCTCATAATTCGTTTAAAAATGACAGGGTGCTGTGCCACTTGATTTGATGTACGAAACGATTCGGGAAGGGATTTAAAATTTATTAAATCACGAACACTTAATGACGTCAATTGCGGGCAGAGCACAGATGACAGATCCGACATGGTATCCACTCACATCTCTGTGATATGGAGGAACTACCCGCCGATGAGAGTATGTTGGCTGATGAGGCCACACGGCCGCCATATTGGGACTCCCAACCGACCGAAAGTTGCATAAATTAGCAACGTGGGAAAAAAAATCACAGAACAGCAGGTTTTAAAATAAAATGAGTTTTAATTTTTCTAGGGCTTTTAATGGTGTGGTGACTACCAAGAGCATGTTTTTAAATAAAGTGTGAGTTTCAATTTTATAGGGCTTTTTATGGTGTGGTGACAACCAAGAGCATGTTTTTAAATAAAGTGTGAGTTTCAATTTTTATAGGGCTTTTTATGGTGTGGTGACTACCAAGAGCATGTTTTTAAATAACGTGTGTTTTAATTTTTATCGTGCTTTTCATGGTATGTTGACTACCAAGAGCATGTTTTTAAATAAAGTGTGAGTTTCAATTTTTATAGGGCTTTTTATGGTGTGGTGATAACCAAGAGCATATTTTTAAATAAAGTGTGTGTTTTAATTTTTATAGGGCTTTTTATGATGTGGTGACTACCAAGAGCATGTTTTTAAATGAAGTGTGAGTTTTAATTTTTATGGGGCTTTTTATGATGTGGTGACTACCAAGAGCATGTTTTTAAATGAAGTGTGAGTTTTTATTTTTATCGTGCTTTTCATGGTATGTTGACTACCAAGAGCATGTTTTTAAATAAAGTGTGAGTTTCAATTTTTATAGGGCTTTTTATGGTGTGGTGACAACCAAGAGTATGTTTTTAAATAAAGTGAGTTTTAATTTTTATGGGGCTTTTTATGATGTGGTGACTACCAAGAGCATATTTTTAAATAAAGTGTGAGTTTTAATTTCTACGGGGCTTTTTTATGTTTATGTGGTGACTACCAAGAGCATGTTTTTAAATAAAGTGTGTTTTAATTTTTATCGGGCTTTTTATGATGTGGTGATAACCAAGAGCATATTTTTAAATGAAGTGTGAGTTTTAATTTTTATAGGGCTTTTTATGATGTGGCGACTACCAAGAGCATGTTTTTAAATGAAGTGTGTTTTAATTTTTATCGGGCTTTTTATGATGTGGTGATAACCAAGAGCATGTTTTTAAATGAAGTGTGAGTTTTAATTTTTATAGGGCTTTTTATGATGTGGCGACTACCAAGAGCATGTTTTTAAATGAAGTGTGAGTTTTAATTTTTATAGGGGTTTTTATGATGTGGCGACTACCAAGAGCATGTTTTTAAATAAAGTGTGTTTTAATTTTTATCGGGCTTTTTATGATGTGGTGACTACCAAGAGCATATTTTTAAATGAAGTGTGAGTTTTAATTTTTATAGGGCTTTTTATGATGTGGCAACTACCAAGAGCATGTTTTTAAATGAAGTGTGAGTTTTAATTTTTATAGGGCTTTTTATGATGTGGTGACTACCAAGAGCATATTTTTAAATAAAGTGCGTTTTAATTTTTATTGGGCTTTTTATGATGTGGTGACTACCAAGAGCATGTTTTTTAATAAAGTGTGTTTTAATTTTTATGGGACTTTTTATGATGTGGTGACTACCAAGGGCATGTTTTTAAATGAAGTGTGAGTTTTAATTTTTATAGGGCTTTTTATGATGCGGTGACTACCAAGAGCATGTTTTTTAATAAAGTGTGTTTTAATTTTTATAGGGCTTTTTATGATGTGGTGACTACCAAGAGCATGTTTTTAAATAAAGTGAGTTTTAATTTTTATGGGGCTTTTTATGGGGCTACCAACCCACATACTCCACCCCCTCCAACATCCCTAATCATCATTGGAATGGATGTGGTGACTACCAAGAGCATGTTTTTAATGAAGTGTGAGTTTTAATTTTTATTAAAATTTTTATTTCATGTATCTTTCACAGAGGAGAGGCTTCCGTCTTTGTACTCTGCCATAACGCCCAGATCGGTGGAGTGTTGTTGCAGTGATGGTTGTCCTTCTGGAAGTTTCTCCCATCTTCACACAGGATCTCTGGAGCTCAGCCAGAGTGACCATCGGGTTCTTGGTCACCTCTCTTTCCAAGGCCCTTCTCCCCCGTTGCTCAGTTTGGCCGGGCGGCCAGCTCTAGGAAGAGCCCTGGTTGTTCCAAACTTCTTCCATTTAAGAATCATGGAGGCCACTGTGCTCTTGGGAACCTTCAATGCAGCAGAATTTTTTTTGTCGGCTTCCCCAGATCTGTGCCTCGACACAATCCTGTCTTTGAGCTCTGCAGGCAGTTCCTTCGACCTCATGGCTTGGTTTTTGTTCTGATATGCATTCTCAGCTGTGAGACCTTATACAGACAGATGTGTGCCTTTCCAAATCATGTCCAATCAATTGAATTTACCACAGGTGGACTCAAATCAAGGTGTAGAAACATCTTGAAGATGATGAAGAGAAATTGGAGGCACCTGAGCTAAATTTCAAGTGTCAGAGCAAAGGGTCTGAATACTTATGTAAATGTAATATTTAAGTTTTTTCTTTTTAATAAATTTGCAAAACTTTCTATAATCCTGTTTTCTCTTTGTCATTATGGGGGTATTGAGTGTAGATTGATGAGGGGAAAAATGAATTTAAACGATTTCAGCAGAAGGCTGCAACATAACAAAATGTGAAAAAGTGAAGGGGTCTGAATAATTTCTGAATGCACTGTATCTCACAATACTCACGACCATCCCACACCATCTCTGTTCAACTTGGGTGGCCTTGGTTTTTGAGGCATCCCAATTTTCAAAAAAACCAAAAAAAACCCCATCAACCATCAACCTAGCTAACAGTACCCACGACCAACCTCCACCCTCTTCCGCCCCCCCCCCCACACCCATCCACTATGCCCTCACAATCCCGCTTTCATCGCCACCAGAGCCAACAATACGCACGACCACCCCATACCATCCCCCAGCAAACATTACCCTAGCTCGCAATATACCCACGACCAACCCACATACTCCACCCCCTCCAACATCCCTAATCATCATTGGAATCCGAGCAGCTCGGAATGCAGTCTCGATGTTTTGTCACCAACAGATCACAGCGAGTTCACAATGTGATGTCACTGGCAAACTCGAAAATCGACATTCAGGCGTTATCGGCGCTTTATGATTCACAAATAAAATAAAATAAAATAAAATCCCCTTCAAATTATACTGTGATTGTCAATGGTTTTCAGAATATTTTTTTTTGCATTTGGGTTGCCCTTTAAGGGTATTTTGGGTCTTGTGTCTTTTCAGTCTTTTGGGTCTTTTGAGTGTTTTTGTCTTCAGGGTCTTTATGGGTATTTGGGGGGTATTTTGGGTCTTCAGGGTATTTTAGGTCTCTGGGGTCTTTTTAATATTTTAGGTCTTCTGGGTCTTTTCAGTGTTCGGGGTCTTTGGGGGTATTTTGGGTCTTCTGGGTCTTTTTGGTGTTCAGGGTATTTTTTAGTGTTTGGGGTCTTTTTGGTCTTCATGGTCTATGGGGTCTTTGGTTTTTTTCGGGTCTTCTGGATATTTTGGGTCTTCCTGGTCCTTTCAATATTTCGGGACTTTTCGGTGATCAGGTCTTTTGGGTATTCGGGGTATTTTGGGTATTTTCAGTCTCTGGGGTCTTTTGGGTCTTCATGGTCTTTTTAGTTTTTGGGGTCTTTTGGGTCTTCGGGGTGGTTTCGGTCTTCGAGGTCTTTTGAGTCTTCTGGCAATTTGGGTCTTCAGAGTCTTTTGCATCCTCTGGGCCTTCAAGGGTGTTTTGGGTCTTTGTGGTCTTTTTAGTTCAGGGGCTTTTGGATATTCAGGTTATTTTGGGTCTTCAGGGTATTTTGTGTCTTCATGGCCCTCTGCAGGTTAAGGGTGTATTTGTTCAGGGTGCCGGCGATAGCTCGCCTACTCTTCAAGAAGGACACTGTGGGATCTTTAATGTTCACCAACTAACGTCAGTAGACGGGTCCCGTTTAACATCCATCTGAGGGACGGTACTTGCATTGATGGATCACCCTACCTGTGAAACACCTGGGTGAGAGTTTGTATGCTGGGTCGGGATTCAAACCGAGGTAGACAGCTTTAGAGGCGAGTGTGCGTACCTGCAGGGTCCAGGGCATCCTGCCAGACAAACCAATGAGTGACGTTGTGAGCAACAGTCACCAAGATATTAAACACCGAAACCCATGATATCCCCTCCCCCATAGACGACGTTAAGGCACAAGCACAGAGGACAGGTACACAAACTTGTCTTGTACTTCGAAGATTGAGAGATTAAAACCTCCGTGGGAAACAATGAGAAACTGACGTTTCAGGTGTGAACCTTCATCGGACCAAAAGAGATAGTAACACCCAAAAGTGATTGTTCACTCGACGAACATGAGTGTGAATCGCGTAGTGGTAATGAATACGATATATTAAACTACCACTACTACTACTACTACTACTACTACGCCACGTCACGCCACGCCATTTTGCTGCTCCTCGAGCCGTGCTATTTTCGACATTTCCATCTCACCCTCTTCCGTTTTCGTTTGTATTTTTGGTTTATTTGGGTTATTTGAACCGAGTTGGTTCATTTTGTTACTTTATTTTGACGTCCCGTTTGAGTTATTAGTCCTTTTGTGTTTGGGCCTAGCCGCGGCGTGCGGCCGCACCCGTGTGGGACTAGTTTTGCCGCGCCCGATTTGCGGCGTATCACAAACTGTTTGACTGCCTTGTTTTTGCTTAATCACCCTTGACTTTCTGTGCTAAATTTGCATAGTTTTGGCGATTAAGCCGATAAGTTATTTGCTCAACGCGCGTTTGATTATCCTTTTGAGTTAATCATTAGCATACCGGTACGGTCGTGCTAAATAAGCAGAAGCTCGCGAACGAGCTCATTGGTATTTTTTTTTCCATTTTCATTTGACGGGAAATATACCGTTAATAGTAATCATGCCTCTGGATGGTACGTGGGCAAAAATGGCCGCTACTACCTCTGGTGCAGGTGGGAACCGCCCTGCCCACCCGTTTAAGGCGTTAACAAGGAAGCACGGGGTGAAATGCGAGTTGGGACAAATCACCCAAATAGAGGCCTATGTGAACGCACTCGCTAGTGTGGTTGATCCAGCAACGATAGTTGCAGCCTCGAAAATGTATGGACAAGCTGTGTTCTTTCTTAACTCAGAGGCTGCAGCAAACAAAGCCATTGAGAAAGGGATTAGTGTGGGAGGACTCTTTGTACAAGTCGAGCCGCTCTCAAGTCTTGGTACAAGGATAATTATATCTAATATACCTCCTTACGTGCCTGACAATGTCGTGGTGCCTTTCCTGGAACGACTGGGAGTGTTGAGATCACCCATCAAGCCTGTGTCTTTGGGCTGTCATGAGCCCTCCCTACAACATGTCTGGTCTTTTAAAAGACAAGTATCCATTGAATTGGGAAAGGAGGCTGAATGTGAGGGGTCGTTTGTTATTCCTTTTGACGGAAAGAATTACAGGGTGTTTTATATGACAAACGAACCCCGTTGTTTTGTATGCAAAGCGAAGGATCACAGGAGAGCAGACTGCCCCACCATCATTAAAGAGGTTGCAGCTCCTCAACGTCCAGATCAGCCTCGAGAGGATCCCAGCGTCACTGTAGGTAACCTAAGAGAGGCGGTTGCTCCTTTGTGCTCGAGGGCAGTGGACCCTCAAGAAAGTTCTATACCAGCTTCTCATCCCAACTCTTCTGATGCCATAAATCAATGGCAGGCAGTGGGAGCAGGGAAGGCAAAGAGAGCACAGAAGAGGAAATCAGAACCCGCAGAGGATGGGACCACGGAACACCCTGGTACAATTGAGGATGACACGGGAAGTAATGTGTCAAAGGGATTTGTAACGCCTAGTATTCTGAAGGAGAAAAGAGTGGTAACCCAATCTGAAGAAATGGAAGAAGAAGAAGAAGAGGAAACTATTCATCAAACGACAGGATATGGAGAGTCTTCTCTCTCAGATCCACCCAAAGACAGTTTGAAGAATGAACAGGAAGGGAGACCGTCAGGTAGTAAACCCAGCACGGAAAAGACAAACAACCTAGAGGTATCTGACTTGACAGGGCCAAACGATACTGTGATGTTGGCTCCTGAGAAAATGCATCCAATAATAACAACTGCAACGAAGCTTCAAAATAAACCAGGGATTGAAACATCTACAAGAGCAGTTCTGAACCGAAGGATTAACACCGAAGTTTCAAAGGATTCTGAAGTAGCATTCATCGGTGGGACAGACAGAGAGAGGGAACCAGACACACAAGCATCAATAAAGTTGCTGGCACTGACCGACATCTCAGGTGATGTCACTTCACTCACTGTTGGCGCAGAAAGGGGAATAGTTGAGCACATCTCTATTTTACGACCCCAAAAGGTTGGATCTCCTATACCAACTGAGGAGGAGGCATCCATTCCCACAGGTGTAGCAACGCCCGCCGCATCAGAGCGAAAGGAGCGTTCCTCTGCGCCAGAAGATTATGCCAAGTCAGCCTTGAGAGACGACATGGCAGAAGACTTGACACATTGTACAAGTACACCAAAGGAGAAGGATCTTGAACCTCCAGACAGCGATGATGAGGAAAGTATTGGTGATGGTGAAGACTATCAAGGGTCACTGACTGGTTTAGAGACAGACCTACCGGCAGGACGCCATTCCTGCATTCCCAGCCAGGAGATACTCGAGTTCCTGGAACAAAGCTTGCATAGCAGGAAGAAAGTGGAAAATGCGCTGAAACGGTGGAAAGATTATGACTTGCTAGTGCATTCCTTGTATGCACTAAGGAGAGAGGGACATAAAACAAGGACTTCAGGCTCGGCCGAACAAGCCCGAGTCAGGAAGTTTCTAGCAAAGTTGTTGAGTTACGGGCCTGAATATAAATTCGTTTAGGAGGATGAATTTCACAGAAACAAAACTCTCAATACAATAATGACATCAAACTTACGAATAGGATCATTGAATGTCAATGGCTGTAAGGATGCATTCCGTGTGCACCAGGTATTGTCATTCTGTGTGAAGGAAAAACTTGAAGTAACCTTTTTGCAGGAAACCCACACGACCCCAGAGGCTGCATCCCGATGGGAAAACCAATGGGAAGGCTTGGCCTTTTTCAGTCACCTAACGGACACATCTTGTGGAGTGGCTACCCTCTTTTCACCAAAGAGGAAACCTGAAATACTTGTCGTAAAGGAAGCCAGTGTGGGGCGGTTGCTACATATAAAAGCAAAGTTTGAAGAATTTGTTGTCAATTTCGTCAACATTTATGCACCTTGTGTAGGAGTTGCAAGGGGGATTTTCTTCAACCGGTTGCAGAGATTCATGCTCACCTTGCCTGGTGAAGAGTGTGTAATTCTTGGAGGAGACTTTAATTGCACTCTAAACCCCTCCCTGGATCGAATAGGTCAGGAGCCGCATAATCCCTCTGTAAGAATATTACAACAAACCATAACACTGTTAAACTTGAGGGATACTTGGCACATACAACACCCCACAGACAGAACATTCACGTATACGAGTATCAGAGGTGGTCATATATCACAATCCCGGCTCGATAGAATTTATGTGTCTCACCGTTGGTGTAAGAGTGTCAGTGACTCCGGCATAAAAGTTGCCCATTTCACAGATCACAACTTGGCCTGGATTAAGTTTTCCCTGGCGGAAACAAGGCGAGGCCCTGGCTTGTGGCACCTGAACAATGCTTTAAGTCAGGATGAAGCCTTTTTGTCAATCTTTTTGAATTTTTGGCAAGCCTGGAGGAATAAAAAAGGAGATTTTTGCTCACTTGGATTCTGGTGGGATGTAGGCAAGGTACGATTGAAATTGCTGTGTCAGGAATACTCGTATGGATCGAGCAAAACACTTGGGTTAGGGATCAAAAGACTGGAAGAGGAACTGCTGCACCTTGAGAAGCACCTGGCCACACTTACCTCTACTGAACTGCAGGCATACCAAGAAAAAAAGAGCACCCTTAAAGCATGTAGTCGTGTGAAGGCACGAGGGGCATATGTGCGCTCTCGTTTGCAGTTTATTTCTGAGGATGAATATGTCCTGAATTATCTCAAAGGGGTGGAAAAACGCAAAGGTCAATTCAGGGCTATAGCGAGTGTTCTCGCAGAAGATGGTCTCTTGCTCAATGGCTCTGAGGGTGTTCAAAAACGAATTAGAGCCTTTTACGCTCAGCTGTATTCGGGTAAGAGCACAGATGCAGGTGCAGGTGGCACTTTGTGGAGTAGTCTTCCTGAAGCCTCTGTAGAAGACCGGGAGCAGCTGGAGACTCCATTATCTCTGGAAGAATTGAAAACCGCCCTGCACAGCCTATCAAGAGATAAAGCTCCTGGCATGGATGGCTTATCATGTGAATTCTATACAAAAGTATGGGACTTGGTTGGACCTGATTACCTAAGCGTAGCTCAGGAAGCATGTGATACAGGTATAATGCCCCTTTCTTGGCGTCGAGCGATGCTGGTCTTGATTCCCAAGGAGGGTGACTTGAGAGACTTGAAGAATTACCGCCCTGTGTCTCTGCTGTGTGTGGATTATAAGGTCATGGCTAAAATGTTGTCACTCCGTCTCGGACCAGTCCTGACAAAATTAGTCAGCCCGGACCAATCTTATGCCATTCCAGGCAGGACAATACATGACAACATATCCCTTGTCAGAGACCTGATACAGTATGCGGACATGACTCGGACTCAAGTCGGATTTCTTTCCTTGGATCAGGAGAAAGCCTTTGACCAGATGAACCATGAGTATCTGTTTGAAACCTTGCTAACATTTGGGTTGGGGAGGAGATTTGTAGGCATGATTCAGACGTTGTACATGTCGGCAGAATGCCTAGTCAAAGTCAACGGTTTCTTGCTCGCGCCCTTTCCATTTGAGAGAGGAATAAGACAAGGATGTCCCCTGTCCGGCCAATTATATTCCCTATGTATCGAACCCTTCCTTTGTTTGATGAGAAGAAGGCTAACTGGCATTGTGGTGCCACACAACACGGTCAACCTCAAACTTTCTGCATATGCAGATGATGTTCTCGTGTTTGCCAGTAATGCAAGGGATATGCAAATAGTTTATGATTGTCAGCAGGTCTATTCAGCAGCATCGTCTGCTACAATCAATTGGAGGAAAAGCTCGGGGCTTCTAATTGGACAAATGCAGGTAAAGGAGTTACCAACACTTTTTCAGAAATTGACCTGGAGTCGCAATGAGCTCAAATATTTGGGGGTGCACTTATCCACTTCCCATGGGTCCTCACCACTCATTAACTGGAACACTTTAGGGGACAAGATCGAAGCAAAGTTGAGAGACTGGAGTGGACTACTAAAAGTCCTGTCTCTGAGGGGAAAAACACTCCTTATTAAACAGTTTATAATTCCGAAGTTAGTATTCAGGCTCTCTTGCATAAGCACTCCAGAGGAGTTTCTGGTTAAGATGCAGAGGAAGCTACTGGACTACTTTTGGAATGGTAAACACTGGGTTTCCCTGGGCATTCTGAGCTTGCCTTTTTCAGAAGGTGGACAGTCTTTTCCCTGCCTTCGAAGCCACTACCACGCATCCAGGCTGAAGACCATACAACGTTACCTACATGTGAACCCTGCACCGCAATGGTGCTCACTGGCATCATACTTCTTCAGCAAAGTGCTCAATCTTGGGTACAAAAGGAATCTTTTCATCATTACATCTCGGAGCCTGTCTAGTGCTACATTGCCTCCTTTTTATCAAGAAATGCTGAAGGCTTGGAATGTAGTCGACGTACAAATAACAGTTCCTTATCCAGGCAAGGACCTGTTAGAAGAACCGCTCATTCTCAACCCTCTTCTACAGGGCCCAACTCTGGCTTCCTTTTCAGTACGAAGGAGCCTCTTAGCTGGTAGCATATCCACAGTGGGAGACCTTCTGAACGAGGGTAAGAGAACGCTTTTACCCAAGGAACTCGCAGCGAAAATGGGCCTGAGGACAATCAGGATCCCCTCCAGGATACTTGAAGAGGTCAAAAGCTCCTTGCCTCCCGATTGTCTGGAATATCTAGAGAATCCCAAAGAGGGTGATGGATCTGGACAGATGTCCATCGGTAACTCCATGGATTTTAAAATCCGACCACGATGTTGCGAGCTCTCTCAGCCAATACCTGCAAACAATATGAGTAAGACCCCTGGCACAGTGGAAATGTCGTTCTGTGGGCTATCAAGGAAAAATATATACCTGCTAGTGATCCACTCGCTCCATTATATAGCTCTTGCAACCCGACTGGATACTCCCTGGCGTGAGATTCTTCCACTTCCTTCGACTGTTCATCCACGTTGGGATTCACTCTATCTCTACCCAATGCCAAGAATGATGGCAGACTTAAGTTGGAGGTTGCTACATGGTGCACTGAGCTCTGGATCTATGATGCGGCACTTCACTAACGTCTCAGAGGATTGCTGCTTTTGTGGTGAAAGGGAAACTATATTTCACATATACCTTCAATGCCACCGTCTTGAACCAGTGTTCTTACTGATGAAAAATCTTCTCTTGCGCTTCTGGCTTCACTTCTCTCCAACACTTTTTATCATCGGGCACCCGGTAAAGAAACTAAGCAAGTCACGAGATCTCCTTGTTAACTTTATTTTAGCCTGTGCAAAAATGGCAATATATAAAACCAGGAAGGCAAAAATTGAGAAAGATGTGGTGGAACACAGTTCTGTATGTCTGAAGGGCTTAATACGCTCACGCATTATTTCGGAGTACAAGGCGGCAGAATATAGTAACACTGTTCAAAAGTTTAAGGAAACCTGGACTATAAATGATGCACTTTGTACGGTCTCCCCACAAGATATTTTGCTCTTATTTGTATAAATGTGTTATTTGGCATTCTTTTTGGTGTTCTTTGGCGTTCTTTTTTTTTGGTGTTCTTTGGCGTTCTTTTACCTTCCCCTTATCTGTCTTGGTAGTGCTTTCTCTTCAAAATGCTCTACCTTGGCTACTGTAGTTCAAACCATGGACTTGCAGAGATGAGGAATTGAGCGACATTAAACTGGGAACATATGTTTGCCTGAGCTTGCATGAGCTCTGAACGCAAATCTCTGTAACCTTTCCAACAAAAGCACTACTACAACTACTACGACAACGAAGCTTAAAATGTTATCTTTGATTTGAAACACGTTTGAAGAAGAAGAATCCGTATCGTTTCGTGAAGAAAGCGAGGAGTTCGGGTTATTGTTAATTTAACATTAAATAACAAACAATGAACGTATTAAATTATACCAGCAACGGTACCCGCCCTATGGAAGGCCCAAAATTGGGAGGCCCAAATGAAAAGGCAAAACAAGTACAGATACATTCAAAGTACACCGACCCCGTGCCAAATAATTAAATATCCTCCACCCGACAATACCACCGTCCAGCTCATCGAGACGATTGGCATGGAAAGGTGTGCAATAATCGATTGATTAATTGAATCATTAAAATCAATAAAAGATTGTCGTAAAATATTTTTTAAATCAATTGGCTAATGGCATTTCAAAACCACAAGTGCTTCATCCGAAGATGTAACTTTTCGAAAGTAAATGAAATAAATAATTAATTAAAAATTAAATAATTAATGCATTAATCAATAAATAATTAATTGATTAATTGATTAATCAATAAATCCAAAATACCCTTTAAAGCCAAATCACTTGGTCATTGTCATGTCCAAATATCAGCTTCCGAGCTCAAAAGGTGCCTGATATATTGACCAGATGAGAGAAAATATATAAATAATAATATAAATAATAATAATTAATCAATTGGCTCATATAATACAGAAACCACCATCATTTCATCCATATCTGTAAGTTAAAAAATTAATTAATTAAATCATTAATCAAATAATTAATTGCTAAATTGATGAATCAATAAATCAAAAATATCCGTTTTAGCCATATCACTTGGTCATTGTCACGTCATATTTCGCTCACAAGGTTCAGACATATATATGGTGTTGGCCATCTTCGATTTTGACGTGGCGACCCAATTTTCAATAGCGTTCTTCCTTATGCCTCGATACACCCACACACTGGATTAGAAGTTAGTAGTTCATTTATTTTTCAAGATATTCCGCTCACAAGTTTCAGACATTTACTTTTCAAGATATCACGCTCACAAGGTTTAGATATGGTGAAAGCCATCTTGGATTTTGACGTTGCGACCTAATTTTCAATAGGGTTCTTCCATATGCCTAGTTGCACCCACACACCAAATTATAATTGGGTCCTTCGCTTACTTTTATAACGATATTGCAGTGCACGTACACATGCACGCAGGGACGCACGGACTGAGGGGAAAACCATTGTCCCCCTTTCGCTCCGCGGTGCGACGGGGGACAATTACACCTTCCGGGATATTCTTTCTGTGGTCCAGGAACAAACTTGGATAAAAGAAAGGTGTGTGGCTGACAATCCTAAACCTTGTTCTCAACCTCTAAATAAGGTTGACGAAGTGTGTATGAAGCATGATATTGCTTATGGGAAGAGCACTACGTTGAATGAAAAACACAAAGCCGGCAGATAAATGTTGTATAATTTGTATTTGATACAAAATCCAACGTTGAGAGAGAAAGTTGAAAGGTTTATTGTGAAAAAATTGATGTGCTAAATTGAAACTTGGTCTTGGTTATCCAGGTGTTTCACCATGGACAGAGCCCTCAAAAAACTATAAAGCTCTAATGATGTCATCAAGACTGAGGTGCATTTGGCTGATGAATTGCATAAACCTAAAATCACAAAGGAAGATTTAAAAGAAGGAAGATTTATTCCAAAGGTGTTGATTACATCTGATCCGCCGATTTAATTGAACTAAATAATGATAGGGGATACAAATATGCTTTAACCGTTATTGATTTGAGGAGCAGATTTGCATGGGTTGTTCTGAAAAACAAAAGGGGTAATACTCTTATGTTAGCTTTCAGTGGAATATTTAGTTAAAGCAAAAGAAAACCAAAGAAGTTATGGACTGATGAGGGAACAGAGTTTTATAACAAAATATTTATGAAATTTCTTAAAGATAATGATATTACATTATACAGCACTTTTAAAGAAGGAAAAGCAGTTGTTATTGAGCATTTTGATCGCACTTTGAAAGAGAGATTATAGAAAAAATTTACACAAGTCGGTTCTCAACAATGGGTAGCTTTAATTCAGGGTATGGGAGATAATTACAATAATATAGTTCATTCATCAACAAAATCAAAACCATCGGAAACATTTACAAAATTAGAATATGAAAAGCAAATTAATTTGAGAAAGCCCAAGTTCAAAGTTGGTGATATTGTAAGAATATACAGATGGAAAAGTCATTTTGAGAAAGCTTATACAAAGAGATGGACTAATGAACTTTTTTAAATCATTGATGTAATGGATACAGTTCCTTGGACTTATAAATTATATGATTTGAATGGGGAAGAAATCTTGGGTTCATTTTATTCATTGGAATTACAAAAGACACAAATAAGCAGATAATGCTCTTGAAAGCAATGGGTTGGCACTTCAAAATCCTCTACTATACAACACATGTGGATTTATTATACATTTTTTTGATATATGTATGTCTATAGAGTATAAATTATTGATAAATGAATATACATCAATTTTTTCTGGAATGTAGTTTTAAAACAAATGATCCATGGTAGAAGAATTTTTTTCCAAGATTTGGCATTTGGGAAACGGAGGTTAATATTTAATCGTACAGAAAAATAAATTATATTAAACACCAAATGGGGAATTCTTCATTCCTAAAAAATATTCAATGGAAGATAAATTATCATTTGAAAAGTTATTCTGGGGTGAAACTAATTATTTTCAATGAGAACAGAAAATTAAAGCCCATAAGAAAAATATTACCAGAAAAGATAAAATTAAAAGGTTTTTTTTTTTTTTAACTCGTAGCTTGAATATTCAAACTATCCAAAATTTAGAAGTAATATATAATACATGACTCATTATACTTCTCCTTAACACCGATGTTCTGTCAATAGCCAAAATAGGTCTAACTAATTTTCAGATATCAATGGTTAAGGAATATTTAGATCTATAATTATCTACACACACGGTGAGCGCAAGGAGGACATGTGATATGTAATGGGGGACGTTCTTAGATCTGTGAACCCCAAACAGAATCGTCGACACTTCAGTCGAGGCTTAACTTTTTTGTTGGTGTGTGTGAGTGAGTAATATTATACCAACCCTAACCCAACCCAGCCCTAAACGCAACCCAGCCATAACCTCAGCCCCAGCCCTAACCCCCATATTCAAAATCCCAACATAATTTTTATTCCTCTTCTTCAAATTCTATCTTCCAAAGCTTTTAAGTTTGAAGTAGAAATGAAGAGGCAGAATTTTCCAGCATTTTCTTCCTTGGACTTTCTTGATATTCCTGAAATATATGTAAAAAAAAAAATTACTTATCTAATATTATAGCATACATATAATTTAATTTATTTTCAATGAACTGAACTTACCTATGAAACATCATCAAACAAAGAACAATGTTCATTGCTGTAGAATCCAAAGAGTCTCCAGGTTGAAACTTGTCTGTTGATCATCGGGGCCTTAGCTGCTTAAAAGGCCTTCAAGCAATTCAATCGTTTCACCCCCCACTTGGGGTGAAAGTAGTGTTGTTTTCATATTGCATCTCAGATACAATCTCCTATAACAGAAAATAATGTGTTAAATAATTTTTTTTCATTTAATACACATATAATAATCATGTATATTAATATCACTCACACACACACACACACACACACACACACACACACACACACACACACACACACACACACACACACACACACACACACACACACACACACACACACACACACACACACACACACACACACACACAAGAAAAACTCACCTTGATAGGGTCAATTGTTGAATCAATTTCATCCATTTGAAAATATATCTCATTAAAGCAGCCATTATGTGACAACTCTAATTCAAAATCGTCCTATTTCAACTCGAGGTCTGGATAGTTGTTCATTGCTGTGTGTATGATAAAGGCTTGAGAGAAAATGGCTTGGTGTGCGGAAAGAAATTATGCAATCTTGAGTCAGACAAGCCCACTTCCTGTACTTCCTGTTTTATAAGTTCATTCCTGCATTAGGGATAATTTCAGCACATCAAAGTAACATTTCAACTACGTTGACATAAAAATGGATTAATATTCAAGCAGTGTTTAAAAACAGTCAATTTAAAAAAAAAAATCCTAATTAGAGACATGTCACCTAACATATCAACTCAACAGCACCATCTGGTGGATAAGGACAAAGCACTTCAGTATATAATTGGGAGAATTGAAAATTGGGGAAATTATATAATTGAAAAAATTGAAAATAGAATTTAAAAAATTTGGAAAAATGAAAAATGAACCATGTTGGACCATAGTGGATCATGTTGAACCATCGTCAGGGCGCTGTGAGCAAGAAACAACAAAAACATACTACTCATGGCACCTGGAGGTCCCCATGAGCATCCCTTGGATAAAATCCTTGAATGGAATGATTGAAATCCTCAACAGTGACCAGGTAGGCTGTATCACTGTTTTGTAGACTGTGACATGAACTCACTCTCATCCCAAACCTTCCTTGTGATAAAACCTAAATCTCACTTCATGATGACGAAAACACACCTGGAAATGCATTCACTCACCTTTCTAGTCCATTTCATGAATCATTTTTGAACCATTGCATCGTATACTGCACCTTTACCATCGACCGTGACATGTAACAGGGCCTCAACTCAAGGCTTATGGAATAGTGACAGACTCCCCCTAAAAAATATATTTTCAACATTGCAACTTTTGTAATACGTTTACGATAAACAACACCTGTAGAAAAGAAATGGCCTCCAGCTCCTGGAATGCTGTGTCCATTGTGGATGTTCCTTGACATAGATCCTTCATCTGCTGCTCCAGGTTCTTCCTCTGCTTCCCAAGAAGAGAAAGCCTCTCCATTTTCCTCTTGTTGATATCTCTCTTCATCAGATCCACAGATTCATTCACAAATTGGCACACCAACGTCCGCTTTTCCTCCAACCTGTCCTCGGCATCCCTGCTGGAGTTCTGGGAGGAATCACTGTTTGATTTATTCAAAAATCAAGAAGAAACTTTCAGAGAAAACGTAGAAACTAGCAAAACGAACAATGGATTATGGCTGATAGGATCAGATCACTGGTAGCAAGAGTGGGTTTTGAAGGTAAAATGAAGTGGGCACTCTTATCTACAATACCTATTGAGTCCAGGAATCCAAGAGGAGATTTCAACCTTTAATAAGTCTAAATTGACATTTAAAGATTTAAATTTTTAAGCGGTGAAGCCGCTTCAATATTTGGCTTTGTCAGTCATCAAAAATGAAGACGACGAACCTTTGTAACCCACCGTGTTTAATTCTAGTGGGTTTTAATGGGTTGCAAAGGGGTATTCTAAGGGGTTCTAAAAGGTAATTCTAAAGGGTTTTAAAAGGTAATTATAAAGGATTCTAAAGGGTAATTCCAAAGGGTAATTCCAAAGGGTAATTCCAAAGGGT
The DNA here is from genome assembly GCF_964187855.1 of Myxine glutinosa. Lineage (NCBI taxonomy): Eukaryota > Metazoa > Chordata > Myxini > Myxiniformes > Myxinidae > Myxine > Myxine glutinosa. The sequence goes on along the minus strand of NC_136261.1, from coordinate 404,238,849 downwards.
AATTCCAAAGGGTAATTCCAAAGGGTAATTCTAAAGGGTAATTCTAAAGGGTTTTAACGGTAATTCTAAAGGGTAATTCTAAAGGATAATTTTAAAGGGTTTTAAATGGTAATTCTGTAGGGTAATTCTAATGGGTTTTGTTCATTTTTAGGCTTTGCCTATTTCATAATAAAATGCCAAACTGAACCTCTTCATTCAGATACGGGTGTGATTTCCCCCCCCCCCCCCCAAAATTGACGCACATGGAGAAGCAAAGTGAAACTAGAAAATATAATTTGAAGCAAATGTGTTGATGGATATGGCCTCTGTCCATGTCATACGTTAACCCACCATCACATTTTAATGTCAAAGGTTACATAAACTAGAATGGCAGTCGATAGAGCGCATACATCACCATGCTGAACAGTTACAATTTGTATTCGACTGATAAGCCGAATCTGAATGTAATTCGGTTGTTCTTGTCACCTACCCAACTCATCCACCAAGTTTTGTCACAAACCGTCCATTTTAGAAATATCACGCTCAATTTTCATCCTATTAACTTGAAACCTAAACAGCAATTACATAGTGTATCGCTGATTTGGGAAACCAACTATTTAAGGGCAAAAGGTCAAAGGGCAAGCAAGTAAACGTCAAAAGTCAACTCGAGGTCAAAAAGATCAAAGGTCAACTCAAGGTCAAACTTCTAATATCAATTTTCATCTGAAAAAAAATGATCCATTTTAATCCAATTGACCCGAGCTTTGATCAAGATAGTCAATTTTCATCTTAAAAAATGGACAATTTGATGTATCCATGGTAACTTTTTATTTTGGTTAGTGGTGGATTTTGGAAATGTCGTGCTCTGCATGATGTCTTGTTTGTCTGTCTGTCTGTCTGTGTGTCAAGCGCTTACAGGTCACAATTTTAAGCTGATCTTCATGAACCTTCATCAGATGGTAGAGTTGGTCATAAAAAGCCTATTTTTTCAGGTCAAAGGTCATCTTGGGGTCAAATTTCTAAAATTGTCATTTTTCATCTGACAGACTTGAAAGTTGAACAGCATTTGCATATGGAGTCATTAAATTGGGAAACCAACTATTTTTGAGGTCAGAATGTCAAAGGCCACCTCAAGGTCAAACTTTGAATATCAATTTACATCTAAAAAATCATCACTTTTCATCCCATTAACTTGAAAATTTAAACAGCAATTACATAGGGCATCACTGAATTGGAAAACCAAATATTTTTGAGGTCAATAAATCAAAGGTTAAATCAAGGTCAAACTTCTAATATCAATTTTCATCTGAAAAATCATCAATTCAAATCTATTTGACTCGAGCTTTCATCAAGATCGCCAATTTTAATCTTAATGATATGGACAAGTTGATGTATCCATGACAACTTTTTATTTTGGGAAGGGATTTTGTATGTGTGTAGATTGTAGATTGTGTAGATTTGGGAAGTAGATTTTGCAAGTATCGTGCTATGCATGACGTCTTTCTTGCTTGCTGTACACCACTCCTTTCATATTCATCTCAAGGCACTGCACAAAAGGGAGCCTGGCGATGACGTGCGCTGAAAAGGAGTACCGTAAAACTTCGACTATAACGCGCCCCTGTGCAGAACGCACATCCCCAACTTGGACTTCTGGCGTGGTGTAAAAATCTATTGACATATATAATACGCACCCCCATTTCAGCACTCAAATGAAAAAAATATCGAAGTAAAACATGTTTTAACATGTCAAAAACGGCGAAGTCCATCTCCAACCACGACTGTTGGCCACAATTTCATAATAGTTGAACAGAGCGGTGCAAATGAAATAATATCACGGTAGGTCAAGGAACTAAATTTACGAGAGTCGTAAATCGTATCAATCACGATGTTTAGTTGTGGTTGTGAAAAGCCTAAACACAGCAGCACATATTAAATAAACGGCGGAAGTTGGATTAATTAAGATTAATAATTAAATAGAACTGCCACTTTGCAACTGCTGGCAGTGATGACCGGTTTCCTCCACCTTCCCGCTTTCATGCAACCCCACTTTCATTAGACATGCTTTGATACAACCCCCCTTGGTGGATACAACCCCGACAAACACACAAACACACACACACACACACACACACACACACACACACACACACACACACACACACACTTTATAACCCCACGTTCACATTATTATTATTTTTCCATCAATTTATCCCTTGATGATGCTCAAGAAATTTCATCCTGATCGGATGAAGTTTTGTACTTGTTTTGTTATATTTTGACGTCAAAATGGAGGCACCTATGACATGTTTTTTTTTCCTTCAATTTATTCCGAAATGATGCTCAAGAAATTTCATCCTGATCAGATAAAGTTTTGTACTTGACAAATTATGACGTCATAATGGAGGCACATTTGACATCATCATTCACAAGGCTTATTTTCAATGGATAGTTCTTTACAATGAGTATTGTCTCAATCTTTTTTACGCAGGACTTTTGGAGATATAGAGATGTAAAGTTTTTCAGTTTTCCCAAGATGGCGGCCATACCATGTGACCTGTGACATCATAATTATCCTGAAAACATTCTTAATGCACAGGCGCACCTGTGGTGAAAATTCCCTGTCAATCCGTGCAATGACTGCAGAAAAAGCGATTTTTATAGAACATAAACCTGAACATCGCAGAGACAGAATTATTTATAGTCTGAGAAGCCCATGCGAGGTTTCTTCTTCTTCAGAAAAGCACAACTCTGTGTGAAAAGCGATCGTATAAAAAAAAAGTCCGAATTTTGCCAAATCTGTTTTATTCATTTGTTAATATACCTCAACCATTGACAAATCTGGAACAATAATTTTATTTGAGGTTCAAATTACCCCGTGAGATCGTGTCGAACGATGCCTGCACGTCTGTACTTGTGATAAATAAATTAATTGCCCACACTCGAAGACTTTTCTTCTTCACGCAATAACTTCTAGCTTCCAGACCTCTGGAGAGGCTTCCAAGCCTCTCCTCAGTGAAAGACACATGAAAGCCCACTTGGAGTTTGCAAAAAAGCACCTTAAGGATTCTCATACTGTGAGAAACAAGATTCTGTGGTCTGATGAAACCAAGATTGAACTGTTTGGCTTCCATCTGGCCACTCTGCCATAAAGCCCAGATCGGTGGAGGGTTGCAGTGATGGTTGTCCTTCTGGAAGTTTCTCCCATCTCCACACAGGATCTCTGGAGCTCAGCCAGATTGACCATCGGGTTCTTGGTCACCTCGATTACCAAGGTCCTCCCCCGATTGCTCAACCTGGCCGGGCGGCCAGCTCTATGAAGAGTCCTGGTTGTTCCAAACTTCTTCCATTTAAGAATTATGGAGGCCACTGTGCTCTTTGGAACCTTCAATGCAGCAGAATTTTTTTTGTAGGCTTCCCCAGAACTGTGCCTCGACACAATCCTGTCTTTGAGCGGTTTTTGCTCTGATATGCATTGTCAGATGTGAGACCTTATATAGACAGGTGTGCCTTCCCAAATCATGCACAATCAATTGAATTTACCACAGGTGGACTCCAATCAAGGTGTAGAAACATCTCAAAGATGATCAAGAGAAATGGGAGGCACCCGAGCTAAATTTCAAGTGTCATAGCAAAGGGTATGAATACTTATGTCAATGTGATATTTCAGTTTTTTCTTTTTAATAAAATTGCAAAACTTTCTAAAATCCTGTTTTCTCTTTGTCATTATGGGGTATTGAGTGGAGATTGATGAGGGAAAAAATGAATTTAAACGATTTCAGCATAAGGCTGCAACATAACAAAATGTGAAAAAAGCGAAGGGGTCTGAATACTTTCTGAATGCACTGTGTAAGTGTTATAAATATTTGTTTGATTGATGCATTGTCTCCTTTGTAAATATTCCCTTGTTTGCTTTCTAATAGCCTGTTCTAAAGAAACTCATGTGTTGACTTAATATCTGTTGGTTTTCATTGTGGCATAGGGCAACTGAGGTTTAATTGGGCTTGGTAATCGCGAGAAACTATTACGAAACTAGTGGTCTCGCTCGGCCGAATAAGATTGCTTTCATGATCGTTGACATGGCACCCGCTCGTTTCCAGCATGCTTTCTATGGGAACACAAAATTTGGTGTGGAACCCAAAAGAGATCGGGGGCGACTGACGAGCGTGGTCTCTTGGAGAAACGCCATCCTCCTGGAGATAATTGGAGGTGATGTCCGTCACTACGGGAGCCAATGGCAGTCACTTAGTGTCAGGATCAGTAACCAGTGTGACATTCATCACAATATGTAATTATTTGGTGTTTGTTTTTTTTAATCTAAAGATTTTTCACAAACCATTATCATTATAACAGGATGTATTTTTTTCTACACAGGAGTAATTGTATTTACAAAGATACCCACAAAGCTAAACTAACAAGCATTCTGAGTATTGCGCTGCAATACATGTCCCCTACCGGCAGTCTGTTGTCCGGAAAACTGTTGAGGAAATTACCAAGGGTTAATTACCCACAGGTTCTGAATCGTTCCCAATCGCTAATTACCTCAGGATGGGCTCACCTGTGATTCGCACTTGGGACTTCGATTTATACACCTTGCAGACAGGTCAGCAGAAGCACGACAAAATAAGTTGTTGATAAAGAACCTTTCGAGTCGCTAAATATCAGTAATTTATTATATTTTCCGGTTCACGATCAATGATCGATGTGTATATATATATGTTGCTCGGCTTGGCTCCGCCCCTACCGAAAGCGCAAGCTGTGTCGCGCTTTTGACGTTCGCAGACGAGGTTGAGGGCGCGCGGTGCGGCTTGAGGAGAACTCTAGAATAAACAAGAGATATCCATTTTTTTTATATTTCCATTTAATCAACGATATCTGCCAAACCACGTGCCCTATCACAAATTCCAAAAGGACATTTTAGTAGACTGACACGCTGAACAGATCTGTGAAGTTTCCCCTCGATTGCATCAAAAATGACGGAGGAGCTCGGTTTTAAAGGTTCATGCTTAAAAACGTCATAACTCAAACCATGTGACGCATGACGTCATGCTCGCTGACATTTTTGTTCGTCAGGGGTATGCGATTCTGCCTGCAAAGTTTGGCCTCGATCTGTTCAGCCGTTGCAGGGAAAAAGGGGGTTTTCATGAAAAACAATATCGCGGCCAAACCACGTGACCTCTGACGTCATAATTACCATTAATATATTCTCCAGACCGAGTCCCCCCCCCCCCCCCCCGACTGTGAAAATTTGATCTCAATCGGTTCTATTATTGCAGAGAAAATCTTTTTTAAAGGAAATTAAAACTTAAAATGGCACCGAGTTAAGGATCATCAGAATTATCAGAATTCCCAAAGTTCAAAGTGCCATAACTTTGTCAAAAATGATCGAAACGTCGTGAAGTTCGAACTTGACCTGTACCTTATCATGAGGAAACCATGTGCCAAGTTTGAAATCATTAGCATTAAGCGTTTAGAAAAAAAGTCCGGAAAACTGTTCTTTGCGTGACAGACTGACGGACGGAGGGACGGCATGCAAACCTATAGTCCCCTCCGGTGTACACCGGTAGGGGACTAATAATTATATACACCCTTAGGTGTTGTCTCCTGATCTTCTCCTTGGGGTGCTGGGGTAAGAGGGGGTTGGGGGGGGGCGGGAGGATGAGGTTGGGGGTGGGAGACGATGGCTCACACATGCACATACACACATGCAATTGTTGGATGAATTGTTGTTTGCTTCATTCTGCTTGCATTCTTATTTCTCTTCTGAATCTTTTGTTATCGTACATCCCATCACAAAACAACCACGACTTACTGGAAGAGAAACGTAATGGCGAGACTGAGCACCTCCCTCGGGTGCATTCCATTTTTAAATGGGGAACGGGGTGGGGGCACGTGACTATTTCCAAGTTTCCAAGAACATGCATTCCTTGGTGATTCCCACCTCTGTTTCCTCTTCCTCTTCCTGAACCTGCTGTAGTTGGGATGCCACGCTCTCCATTGACTGTGATACATGAGGATACTTTGCAGCCAAAACACCCTGTACTGCACAGAATAAAGAAACAACAGAAGTGAAGAATCGTGAACCTCTGTGGTTAATTAAAAAGGAAAATCCTGCACAAAAATAGATAAATATAATTTATACATTTGTGAGAAAAAGCACAGTGAAGAAGATGGGAACTTTTTAAAACGTTGTAATCTCTTTTTCTTTAACTCTACAGCTGTACAAGAAAAAGTCCCAAAACGACATGAACCACAAAAACTGTTTCTCAACTGTATTCAAGGTCGACGTTTGGTGGAGCACTGAATCTGTCATGATTACGTCACTATACATTGAAATAATTATTTAATTATGTGGCAGGTAGCTGAACTGAGAGTATATAACGTCACTGCCTTTTTTCACTATTTAAGTTGGAAGATTGAACGTTTTTCTGGGCCATGAATATTCTTCCTTATTCCAAAACAAACTCGGTTTCTTGTGGTGGATTCTGAACCCTCATCATGTTAATGTAAAATCAACAATTTCACCTTTTTATCAGTTGATCACATGAAAAGCTTATTCATTCCCAGTTACGGCTTGTACAGGTGAATTATCAACAACAGCACATGATAAACAATTCTGATGAGACACTCACTCTCAGAAATGTCACATTTGTGAGTAATATTCCACCACCATAACGTAACAAGCTGATCAGAAATGGATAATTGATAATGAGAAAGTGAAAAAATAATTTAAAAAAACAAACTAAAAAAAAAAACAACGGGGCCAAAACTCAAGCCTAATACATTTTAAAAAACTAGATGTTATTCATAGAATACTTACCCTGCGCAGTCAACTTGGTGCGAGCCAACTCTTCTGATTTTGAACGTTTATTTTTTCTTTGATCCAATATGGCTGCCAGACCACGTGAGCGATTACATCATAAATTTATATTCTCTACTATAATTGTTGCAGAGATCACACTAAGTTTCAAACTCATCAGACAAAGCATTTCCCGTCAAATTATGACATCATAAATACGCCACCAATGACGTCATCGTTAACACCTATTCTCCATGCGGAGTTCTTTACAATGAGCAACGTTTCAATTTTTTCCATGGAGTGATTTTGGAGATAAAGACGTGTAACGTTTTTCAGTTTTTCCAAAATGGCGCCTGTACCACCTGTGACGTCATAATTATCATTAAAAACTGAGGATTTTTTTAAATACTGATCAGGTGAAGCGTTGTACTTGATGACCCGCAACCGAATGCCTTCGCGAGCGCAGTGTAATAAAAACAGTTTGGATATAATACATACAATAACTATTTTCACGAATTTACTCACCTTTAGTTCAGAATGAGCAACCTCTACACCAACAATGTTGTGTGTTCCGATGCTCTTCACCCATGCACGTGACGCACATCAAGCTCCCATCATCCTTGCAATGGAGTAGGATTGGCTTTCCATGCTCAATGCATCTTATTTCCTCAATACTCACTTCTGGATCCACCAGTTTGTGCCCTTTCTGTTGATGAGGTTTAAGGTGTTGCTCACAACAGAGTATCTCACAAGGTACACACCTCTTCACTGCCTCTCCATTACAAACCTCACAATGACTCTCGGTGCACCCAGTGTCCCCAGTGCCTCCCTCCTTCACATTCACAATATTTTCCATTAAATAGGCAATGGTCACATTCTTCCTGAGTTTTGTTTTTTGTGGAAAAACCTCACGGCAATTTGGACAAACACAATCTTCTTCCCTGCTCTCCCAGTGTTTTTCGATACACACACGACAAAACGAGTGGCCGCATGGCAAAGTAACAGGCTCCTTGTATATTTGAAGGCACACTGAGCACATGAGTGCATCCAAATTATCTCCCATATCAGAGGAAGAAGAAGCCATCTCCTGGGGATCAGTGTAGAGTGTGAAGCAGAGTTGGAATAAAACCTGCAAATGGAGATTAAAAAGAAGAAAAACAAGCTATTGAAACTGCAACTATATTTAAATAAATAACTAGAGCACATACCTCTGCATACCTCATTAGAATGCATACCTCCACCAGGCTGAACAGTTCATACATTTTGTACCCCAGTGATGGGCTGGATCTGTCTCCGGACCTCAACCAAAATCTAATCGGCTTGTTGTTGTCACCTACCCAATTCATCCACCACGTTTTGTCATAACTCACCCACAACTTTTTGAGGCATTATATTGTTGCGGTTTTGAGAACCCCTCACTTGTAAATACTTGTAAATAATTCTTGTAAATATTCAATCATTTAAAAGGTAAAGATCGCACCCGAGATAGTCCACAAGCAACACGTAGGTCACCATAGGACTTTAGTTATTTCCTTAATATGTGTTTCAGATAAGGCTGTGTTCCCAATAGTTGCGTCTGCGTTGCATTAATTAAATAAGATAGGTCCTTTTCAATTCCATTCATTTTGCGGCTTGACTCTCTCCAAATTGTGGTACGCGCCTTGCCAGCAGCGTTCACTCGCCCCGGCCGCCATTATGCACGCGGTCAAGCCGGAGAAGAAGGGGGCGGAGCGCCCAGAACGAGGTGTAACCCTGTCATCGACCCGTAAGGGGCAGAGCCGGTGAGCCCTCGCTAACCAACCAGGGCTGAGGTGAGCTCACCGGTGGGCGGAGTGCGAGAGTATGCGGCTTGATTTCAAAGCGCACTATATAAGCGCAAGCGTGGCACCTTTACACAGAGAAGTGCTGAGACAGAGAAGTGCTGAGAGGAGGGGGTGCTAAGAGAAAGAAGAGAGAGAGGGCACGCAGAAGAGAGAGACGTGGGGGTGCTCGCATTGCTGCAAAAGGCTGAGGCCCTCTAGACCCCTATTGTTGCCGATTGTTGAGCTCGTTTGTACCAGATGCGCGAGGAATCATTTCGCGGCGCTGAACACCTGAGAAGCTGAGTAAGGAGCTCACGAGCAGAGAACTGTGCATACGGACTTGCGAAGGGCTACCCCCCCCCCCCCCCCCGCGCCATATGTAAGGTCCGATCGCGCGCTAGGACACGCAAGCTGCCTCCCATTCTTCAGCCTGGACCGGAGCCGGACCTCAACGCCCTACCATCTGCCTGGACCTTCAACGCCCTACTATCTGCTTGGACCCTTCTCCTCCTACCACTACCCTCCCGTGTAAGTCTGTTTGTTCATCCTGGGGTTAAGTAAGACTGTATAGGTAATGTTGCCCTGTGTCCTGCTTCTTCTTCTTCTTCTTCTTGTATATTCTTTCCCTTTCGTTTCCTCTTTGGGTTTTTGTACATAATTAATAAATCATATTTGTTCTTCCTTTACTTTGGTTTCCTCTCCATTCGATCGTCTTCATCCTTTCTCTCCATTGAGTACCTGTGGCACGATTTCGGAACCGCTCTGGATCGGGTTAGTCTTTTGTTAATGGCTCGGGCTTCGGATTGCTAAACCGCTCGGCAATTTCCATCTTGTCCGCGGTCCGAGCGGGAGTCATCTCCTGCTTTGCGGTCGGATTGGCACTCAGGTATTTGGGACTCCATTGACCAATTACCCTGGACAATCTCGATCGGAAAGGAGCGTTATAATTTCCAGGATCGGGGGACGGCCAGCTTAAAAGACAAGGGGATTAACCCCCCCCCCCCATTGGTAAGGGGAGCGCCGACCCCGAATCCGCAACAATATATATAGTATTTGGTCCCATCCCTGAATGATGAAGTCACTTTAATTAAAAAATTATTGTATCCGGATTTGAATCCAGATCTTCACCAAAATCGAATCAATTCTTCATCTCAAACCCAACTGATCCACCAAGTTTCGCCTGAATCCGGCCTTAGCTTTCAGCTTCAAAATTCGTTATTATCTCTCTATCTCAACGGTGAAGAATCATCTATCTATAATTCCAGTAATCTCTGTTTGTACGTTTGTACGTTTGTCTGTGACCGCTGTTTCTCGATAACTACCGGTCCGATATACTTGAAACTTGCCAGGTATATTGCTAGGGACCCGAGGATGTGCCTTTTCAAGGTTTTAAATTAATCGGAGAAGTACTTACCGAGCTATGTCCAAAAAACGCTTCAACCAATCAGAGAGCAGCGAGCTATCGCGTGTGCCGAACGTGGCGAACACACTCTGCCTCGGACGGCACATTTGACAGCGTATTCATTTATTTCACGTTGGAAAACTATGTTGCCGCTATGTTGGCGTTAAACTATGTTTTAAAACTAATGAAAACCATTTGGGATTTGGGGTGGATTGTCACTGTACTCGCAAGCCGTTCGCCGTTCGCTTTGGCGTTGCGAATGAACCAAAACATTTCATGGACCAAACCATTTCATGTAAAGCGTTCGCCGTTCGCTTTGGCGTTGCGAATGGACCAAAACATTTCATGAACCAAACCATTTCATGTAAATAGAGGGGGGGGGATATAATTTTAGATATATATATAGTACGGGCATTGGCAAGGAACGGGCACCCACGTACGGGCAATGCCCTAGTTTTTTAAAATTCTTGCATTCAGATCCCGTTCCGGATCTTGACCAAACTCGAATCAACTTGTCCTTGCCAGACAACCAAACAGTGAAACACCAAATTTCGTCTGAATCCATCTATTATGGTTTGAGATATAATGCTCCCAAACAGACAGACTGGGGTGAAAACATGTCCTCCATCCACCTTCGGTGATGGAGTATGGAGGTAACAATTTGGTGAAGAACAATTATCATTCAGGGTATTAAAGTGTGTGTGTGTGTGTGTGTGTGTGTGTGTGTGTGTGTGTGTGTGTGTGTGTGTGTGTGTATGTATGTATGTGTGGGGGGGGGGGTAGCACCCAGCTCCCCCTCGTCTCCCCCTCCGCCCAGGAAGAAACCCAGGAAGCACTCAGAACTGTTCACACGAGGTTTATTATATGAGCCCTAATATACATGCATGGAATATCTCAGTCTATGAGCCAAGGGGACAGTCCCCGGTGCGCAGCAGCACGACCCACATTAGCGAGAAGCAAAGTCGCGCTATGCACAATACACCAAGGAAACCTCGATGCCATACACGGAAATCTTAAAGTTCTCCCCGCCACACCCGGTCATATACATACTAACATAGTCCACAACATTTCCCCCCACCCCCTCCCCTCATCCCATACTGAGAAATCAAAGAGGTGGTCGAGACAGCTTGAGAGAGACAAGGACATTGGGAGAAAGACAAGATTGCTTGGCCACCATAAAGTAATAACAACTCATTTCAGCGGAAGAAATGCTTACACTATTTTGGCCTTGACAGCGATAGGGCTGGAGGGGAAACAGAGAGACAATATACAAACATGTCTGCTTCCCGCGCAGCACGACCCCCCAGTAAGGTTGTCTGGGATGGAACGCAGTGCTAAATGGGCCATTACTCAAATTGAATGTCATTTATGGCCTTAGACTGCCCTCCAGAGGATTGGGAGGGTATAGCGGAGAGAAATACCCATTATCCAGGCGCACCTGGGCTTGGGAGTAACGAGTAAACTAATCACTGCCACCACATGTGCATGTATGTGTATGTGTATGTGCATGTGCGTGTATGTGCATGTGCGTGTATGTGCATGCGCGTGTATGTGCATATGCATGTATGTGCATGTGCATGTGCATGTATGTGCATGTGCATGTATGTATGTGCATGTGCATGTGCATGTATGTGCATGTATGTGCATGTGCATGTATGTATGTGCATGTGCATGTGCATGTGCATGTATGTGCATGTATGTGCATGTGCATGTATGTATGTGCATGTGCATGTGCATGTATGTGCATGTATGTGCATGTATGTGCATGTGCATGTATGTGCATGCTTGTGCATGTGCATGTATGTGCATGCTTGTGCATGTGCATGCATGTGCATGCATGTGCATGTATGTGCATGTATGTGCATGTATGTGCATGTATGTGCATGTATGTGCATGTATGTGCATGTGCATGCACGTGCATGTGCATGTGCATGTATGTGCATGTGCATGTACGTGCATGTGCATGTGCATGTGCATGTATGTGCATGCGCATGTACGTGCATGTGCATGTGCATGTATGTGCATGTGCATGTACGTGCATGTGCATATGCATGTGCATGTGCATGTACGTGCATGTGCATGTGCATGTGCATGTGCATGCATGTGCATGTGCATGTATGTGCATGTATGTGCATGTGCATGTGCATGTGCATGTGCATGTATGTGCATGTGCATGTGCATGTGCATGTATGTGCATGTGCATGTGCATGTGCATGTATGTGCATGCATGTGCGTGCTGAGACCCTCTAGGCCCTATTGCCGGTTGTGGAGACGCAGAGCTGCCAGCTGCTGTTCGCTTCGAGCACGGAACGTGGACCTCGACGGTGTGGAATTGCCCGGACCTTCCTGCCCTGCCATCGGCTTGGACCTTCTCCTCCCTCCAGTGATTCCTGCCATCATTTCCCCGTGTAAGTGTGATTGTTCGTCCGTCTTTCATGTTGTCTTGGGGTATTAATTAAGACTGCCATATATAAGCTAATCATTGCACTATGTCTCCTGCTCCTTCCATTGCCTTGTAAATCATCTTTCTTTTCCTTTCTGCTTAGTGTGTATAAATAGTAATAAATCTTGTTATTCCCTACTTGGTCTTTACTTCTTCAGGCTCTTTCGGTCGCTTTAGAGGTTTCCATATTGAGTGTACGTGGCGCGATTCGGCCAACGTTCAGGATCGGGTTTAGTGAAGGCTAATGACTCGAACTTTGGGTTGCTAAAAACCGCTCGGCAACTAACTAGACCATCCAAACCGGGGTTCGAGCGGTACTTGTCTCCCTAGTCTGCGGAGGGACGGATAAAGGTATTCGGGATAGACCCTGGGCCCATAACCCTGATCCGTTCCATCCCGCGGAATAGCGTTACAAGCACAAGGACTGGGGAGACGGCCAGCTTAACAAGACAAGGGGCTAATCACCCCTTGCTAACGGGAGAGCCATCCCCCGTATCCATAACAATTGGTGTCAGGAGTGGGATTCGAACCTGGGACAAAATTTATTTAGCCCAAATTTTGGACACCAATTGTACTATTGGCCGTAACAATTGGTGTCTGGGAGTGAGATTCGAGGCCCGAACCAAATTTTCTATCACATCAAAAAAAAATTTGGTCGAAATTACGAGCGGCCGAAATTTTGTTTAACATCCCAAATTGAGTCGTGCCATGGACAATCAAGGCGATCGGATGCAGGTGGGTGAGCTAGAAGAGGGGTTAGGGGTAACCCAGGACCACAGGGAAGAAATTGAGGAGACCAATGAGGAGGTGGTTGAGGGAGTATCAGGCGCACAAAATGGCGCCCTCGCGCACGTGGTTGAAGAGGCACAAAATGGTCGCGCTGCGGCAGCCGAGACCGCAGCGCTGGGGAAATTGGACCTCTTCGCGGCGCAGATGATGGGGGTATATGGAAAGAATGGGTGAGCGAATGAGGGACGAAGCGAGGCCTAATAGTGAGCAAATGAGGGACGAAGCGAGGGCTGATAGTGAGCGATTGAGGGGCCAAATTGAAGCAATAACAAACGAAATGAGGGCCGATAATGAGAGACTGGCGGAGAGGGACAGAGACCGTGGGTTGAGCGAGCAGGTCCCAGGGGTGCACGAGGAGGTAACGCGGGTCGAGAAGCACTGGTTGGGTGAAGTGGAGGAAAGCGCGGGTACAATGACGGGTGTAGAGATCGCGACCCGGGGTATGGCACAGCCGGCGACCGCTGAGGTAGGAGAGAAAATTTTATTAAAGCCAGCAGTCATTGTGGCGAATAAAGAAAAAGTGCTGGGAATTAAAATTGAAGAGACGACGGAGGTAGCCCGGGAATTGCAGGGAGAAATGGATTATGCTCAAAGTCCCTGCTCACATGACGATGCTGTGCTTAACCCGAATGGAAGTTTGCAGGTGCGCGTGGAGAAAAGGATCCCCCAGGTGAGTCGTGCTGTGTATTGTGCGGGGAGATTTTGTAGAAGGATGTTTGGCGACAAGAGAATTGTCATGCGATTGGGATCGATATGGCACCCGGGCGTTGGTGAAGGGTCCCGTGTGAGTGGAAATAGCACGCGTGTGAAAAAAGTGTGCGTCAAGGGGTGAGCATGTTACGAAGCGCGAGTGTGAAACCGAGTGCGAGCGAGAATGCACGTCGGGGTGTACGGAGTGTGACACAAGGAGTGAAAGCGATACGGAGTGTACGTGCGAGGGTGAGTGTGACACGGAGAGTAAAGTGGTGGTGGAACATGTGCGAGGAAGCACACCTGAGTTGGTCATGGCGTGGGTGTGGGAGAGCCCATCTGAGCGCGTTAGTGGTTGGATGCAAGAGTGCATGCCCATGGTGAGTGGTACGGAGTACGTACCGAGGGAGAGTGCGCAAGATGGTGCGCGAGGTGTGTTAAGGGAGTGTGCGAATGGCGAGTGTGCGCGAGAGGTGTGGTGTGTAACAGGGAGTGCGTTGGTGGAATGGACGGAGTGTGTGGAATGTACGGACGGCATTGGAATGCTGGGTTTTGTGAGTGTCAAAAGGGTCGCGTGTGCGTGTGGGCATGCGAGTAAAGCATCGACGTTGAACGGGGTAGCGTTTAGGGCGACGGATAGCCGATGCGAGCACTCGGGGCGCGGTGCGCTTTGTTGGATGCCAGGCCCGGCGCGGATCGATGCTGCGTCGCTTCTCTTCGAAGCGTCGTTGCCGATTCGGGCTTGGCCCCGCCCTGCACGGTCGAGTCCGAGCCTTGTCGGGCGAGGCGACCGGTCCGGTTCAAGGGCGAGTGGGAGGAAGCGGAACGGTGCCCCCTGGCGGGGGCGGGGTTCCGACCGGGCGAGCCTTGGTCATCTGGCCCAGGACCGCAAGGTACCGCGCCGAGATGGTGCGTGGAATCTCGGCCCGACCAAACCACCTCCCTTGAACCGAAAGTCAGACGGATTCAACCTGCAGGCGACCAAACCACCCGAATTCATTGCTCGGCTTTGCGAAGCCGAGTTTTAATGATGTGACGACGCACCGAGGCTCAGATAAAGCGGACTGTGATGATGATGATAGTGTTTTTGGTCCGAAATTTAAAAAAAGTGAATAGAATTGGCAGTAATTGGAAAATTTTTGATTGGTTGCAATTGGATGAGCCAAATTGGTAGTGGGAGATGCCCGATGTGGTGGGATGGCAACTCTGCCATCTCTCACAGCGGGGGCAAAGGAGCAATAGATTTATGGGGTTGGCAGTGAAAACTAGCCCGGGAGGGTTAGGATAATGAGAGGGATCGAGAGAAACGACCTTAGGTAACGGTAAGGTTAGGTAGTGACAATGATACCTGTAGTGGGGACGCAGGTAGATTAGTTTGGATGATAATGACGTGGTATGTGCTTAGTTTAAAGGGAAGATGGGGAGCACTAAGTTAGCAGGGCAACAGGTAGTTCAGATGATGCCGTGTGTATGGTTAAAAGGTGTGATTGCACAGGTGTGCAACTGAACAGGTGTATGGAGCAGTGTTTGAGTGAGTGATAGTGATGTGTATTGTGCTGACCAAATGGTCCAGGAAGGAAGGAGGGTGCAGGTGGCACCAGGTGTGATTGCACAGGTGTGCAACGACAGGTGAATGGAGAACAGGTGTATGGAATAAATGGTCTGGAGTATATGGAGTATTGGAATGGATGGTCGGGGAGCGAGTATGGTGGAAACTGTGGAGTGGAGTGGATGGTGCGAAGGTGTGGATGGCGGAAAGGAGGATGGACCCCATCACGAATACCTGGGGAGGGTAGTGTAAGAGTTAGGTAGAGGGTACAGGTAAATTGTGGTTGGATATTGGCATCTGTGGTGCGGGTAGTTGCACAGGAGTGTAGTGATGGGTGCATTAGTGTCGTGGAAATGGCTGGGCGTGTAGCCTGTTAGTGTGTGTGTAGTTAAATGGACACTCCGCCACTGTTAGGATGTCGGCCAGGTGAGGCCGCAGGTGGGCTCTGGGAGCCGGTAGTTGTTGTGGATGGGGCCCGAGGATCCGGAGGATGGACCCGGGTAGCCCAGTGCCAGAGGGCACCAAGGGGTGACAGAGCCAGGAGGGGCCTTCCCCAATTAGATAGGTTAGGGTGAGGGGCTAGGTAAGCTCGGGTGGCAACTGCAGTGGTGGAGGTGTGCAGGTGGGTAGGCCTGCTGGGAGAGCTACATGCCCCAGTCCTGAAATTGTGCAAGGGCACAGGGAGTTGCATCGGGGGAGTGAGACCCCAAATTGAGGAAGCACCACAGTTTGGTCAATGGGAATTTGGTTCTTACAACCACATAGAGTAAGATGGCCAATGGTTTGGCAGGGAAAGACACCGGGTAGTGTAAAAGTGTGTTAATGTCATTTAGATGATAGTTAGGTTTGAAATCTCCTTGCACCATCTACATCCACTCACCTGAGGTAACGATGGTACTCCACACCATGCCATGGTTTGTTGATTTTTATTATTTTTGGTGCAAATGTTTGGATTGTGAGACGCATCATGACGTGGGTGTGACATTGTGCTGATGTTCCATCTCTTCCTCCTTATGAGGATTGATGACGAATTGGGTGATGACAAATTTTGATTAGTGGGATTGTGAAGACGAATTTGGTATGGGGGAAATATGGGGAAGACGTGACAGTAGTGACGAATTTGTAAATGTGTAGATTGTTGTAAATATGGGGTAAGGGCAAGGGTAGAGTCGGTGACAGGGGGGGGTGACGTACGGTAGGGACGAGCTTTTCTCACTTCGCTCTCCGTACGCACTTCGCCTTGTATTGCCTTGTTTGATGTGTACCCTTGTGACCATACCCCTCGCTCACCTGTCTTTTCCCCCCTTTGTCTCTCACCCGAGGACTGTGCGCCACTGGGCGTTGAGGGGAGCGTGCGGAGGTCGTCTTGTGTGCCAGGACCCTCGCAACCAGCATGCATTGCATTGATGTACCACTTTATGGACCGCTGTTCTGTGGCCAAGTACCACTTGATGGACCCCAGGTTCTGGGGCAGGGCACCTCTGTAGGAGACCGGCCATAGTGGCCAGGGAATCTTGCTTGCGGACCTCGTTAAAGTGGCACCTATGCCAAACAGGTGGACCACCCTTTGTTGGCCCCTGTGGCCCTAAATAAAAATGGACACGGTTTGTGCTTTTTATATTTCCAAGTAGGCCGCATGAAGCAAGAAGACATCGGGAAGAACATTGGCCCAGCAGCGAAGGAGAAGACCACCACCAGTGGTTTTTTTTGTGTGTTTATTACAAACAGTAATGACTGTGCACTGGTTGGTGCGGTTGGTGGTTGGTGCTTTTGGGTGCTTTGGTGTTATTGGTACTGGTGCATCGATGCAATGCGTGCTGTCTCCTCCCTCCCAACAGGAATTTCCTTCTCTTTGTTTCCCTAAAAAGAAAAAAAACACAGGTCCTGGGTTGCGTTGTAAATAAGGAATCACGTCACTGTAAATAATGCTCCCCACCGTAAATGTATAGTTTGAAAACAATTCCGTAATTCGGTTATCCTGTGGGCGCAAGTCTGTTAGGCAGGGTGCAATGCAGCAGGGGGACATATTTATTTGTGTTTTAAAATTGTCACACTCAGGGTCAGGTTAATTGGAGAGGGAATTACACCTACGTGTCACACTAAAAGTAAAGTTTTATAGGCCCGAGACGGGCCTGAAGGAAGGAGGGTGCAGTGTAACGAATTTGAGAAGTGTAACGGATTTGAGAAGTGTAACGAATTTGAGAAAGTGTAACGAATGTGAGAATTATGGTTTTGTTGTGTGTAACTGTCACCCTCCGTAATGTAAAGAAAGGTCGAAGCTCGTCCTCTTAGTTAATTCCATAAACCTACACACAGGACACCATATATCCTTTTAAATAGTTAGTCCCTATTCTCTGTAGGTTAAGGATGTGTTTCCCAATAGTTTGACTCTTCATTGCACCGAATTAAATAAGAGTTGGCCCCTCCGACGCCCCATGGCAGCTCCCAAGTGCCAGGTTTGCCAGGTTTGCTGCAATTGACTCTTTAGCCACTTTGCTGCATTTGCATCTCCCATCCACTTTGCTGCATTTGACTCCATTACGCACGAGGTAACGACGAAGAAGAAAGGCGGTCTCCACCTCGTCATAGAGGGGAGGAGTAAGTCGGCCCCGCTCATCCAACCCAGAACAAGGGGTTTGGCTTGAGAGGGCGGAGAGAGAACACTTGGGGGAGGTTCGCAAAGGTTGAAGGGCGGGGCCTATAAAACCCGCAGCGCAACGCTCCCCACACAGAGATGAGCTTTTTGGAGAAGATTGAGGTCCTGGAGAAGTCAGAGTCCTGAGAAAAGATTGAGAGGTCCGGAGAAGATTGAGAGAGAGGTGCGGCAGATGCGCGATCCAGCTAAAGCAGCCAAGAGAGAACGAGACGTGAGGGGGTGCTGATACTGAGCAATACGCCGAGACACTCTAGGCCCTATTGCCGGCTGTGGAGACGCGGAGCTGCCAGCTGCTGTTCGCTTCGAGCACGGAACGTGGACCTCGACAGTGTGGAATTGCCCGGACCTTCCTGCCCTGCCATCGGCTTGGACCTTCTCCTCCCTCCAGTGATTCCTGCCATCATTTCCCCGTGTAAGTGTGCCCGTTTGTCCGTCTTTCATGTTGTCTTGGGGTATTAATTAAGACTGCCATATATATAAACTAATCATTGCACTATGTCTCCTGTTCCTTCCATTGCCTTATAAATCATCTTTCTTTTCTTTTCTGCTTAGTGTGTATAAATAGTAATAAATCTTGTTATTCCCTACTTTGTCTTTACTTCTTCATGCTCTTTCGGTCGCTTTAGAGGTTTCCATATTGAGTGTACGTGGCGCGATTCGGCCAACGTTCAGGATCGGGTTTAGTGAAGGCTAATGACTCGAACTTCGGGTTGCTAAAAACCGCTCGGCAACTAACTAGACCATCCAAACCGGGGTTCGAGCGGTACTTGTCTCCCTAGTCTGCGGAGGGACGGATAAAGGTATTCGGGACAGACCCTGGGCCCATAACCCTGATCCGTTCCATCCCACGGGATAGCGTTACAAGCACAAGGACTGGGGAGATGGCCAGCTTAACAGGACAAGGGGCTAACCACCCCTTGCTAACGGGAGAGCCGTCCCCCGTATCCATAACAATATGGATATGGAATAATTTTTCCTGCTTGGTCTGGCCAGTATATATTGTTGCGGATCTCCGATGTCGGCTCTCCCCTCATCAAGGGGAGGGGGAGGGGTTAATCCCCTTGCCTTTTATCTGGCCGACGCGATCCTGGGGGTTATAACGTCCTTCCCGGACAGCGTTGGTAGGGTTTTTAGGACTAGGGATTCGCTATTACCTAAGTACTAACGCTGACCGGAAACAAGGAAATAACTCCCACCCGAATCACGGATATTGATGGAATATTGCCAAGCGGATAGCAATCCACGATCTGAGCTGTTAACCAAGACGAGACCCGATTATAGCGGTTGGGATCATGCCACGCTTACCCAATTGAGAAAAGACTAGGACGATCGGATTATGAAGAAACCAGGAAGAACAAGGCAATTTATTTACACTCTGTACAATTAGAAGAGGAAACAAAATAATGTACAAGGAAAGAAGAGGAAGAAAAAGTACACAGGGCAGCCTTAATAACAGTCTTATTCTATTCCCTGGACACGGGCCCGATCACTCTCAGATTCACTCACACGGGGATGACGAAGGTCGGGTGGAAGGTCCGGTGATGGCGTTCAGGTTCCGGTCCTTGACCCGTACCAGGCGATGATGGTGGATGGCAGACAGCTCTCCGCGTAGCGCAAGTGCGTAGCGGACAATTATACAGGGGAAGGTCAGTATACTGGTGGTTATACGAAGCACTTTTCACACACGCCCTCCCAAAGCAGCCGCCTCAATCAAAGCTCATAACGCGGGTTCTTGCAATACGTCGTTGTAACGCCGTTCTTTTGCGCGCTCTCCAACGAGTCCTTTTACCATCTCCTCTCCACTCTCTCTTGGCACGAGTCCTCTTGTACCACGCAATTCCTTCAAGTTCTTATGTAATGAGCGCTGCTGCATAAATCCTCCTCATAAGTCCTCAACTCAACTCTCGAGCGCCTCTCTCCCCCCGCTCAGACCTGAAGGTCAACCTCCTAGCACGAGTGCAGTTGCGTCAGTCCTCTTTAATGCGAGCTCGCTCAGGCAGTCCTCTTTGATAAAGTCCTCTTTAATGAGCGCTGCTGCGTAAGTCCTTACAAGTCCTCTTTAATGCGATCTCGCTCAGGCAGTCCTCCTTATAAGTCCTCTCGAAAGGCTTTGTGTCCGCGCTTTTATAAGCCAAGCCAGCGAACGCTCTCGAAGCCTCAACCACGCCCTGTCAGGCAATCTCACCTTGGCCTTGGTTGGCTGGTGATGGCCCACCGGCTCGGCCGTGATGGCCGCTTGACGTGGCCACACCTCCATCCTTGTGCTCCGCCCTCCTGTTCGGGCCTTTCCTCGTGGCTTTTGGGCTGGTTCGAGCGGAAGCCCAAGGATGGCGAACACTGCTGGCAAAGGCACGTAACAAATTGGGAGGGCCGATGGGGTACAGACGGGAAAGCGCTTAATGGTGTCGCTTGGAAGGGAGGCTGCCAAAATGAACAGATGGGGACCTACTCTTATTTGTTTGACACAATGCAGATGCAACCACTGGACAGGGCCTTATCTAAACACATACTAAGAAATAACTGACGTTCTAAGGTGACCTACGTGTTCCTTGTGGCCTATCTATGGGGTGCTACCTTTTAACCTTTAATTATGTTATATTTACAAGTGTGGGTTCTCAAAACCGCAACACTGCACCCCTCCTTTTGCCAGGCTCGGCCCGAGCCGAACCGATACCTGGGTCAGGACTACTTTTACAATTACATGTGACACTTAGGTGTAGTTTCCCTCTACTTTTAACCTCACCCTGAGTGCGACAGTTTTAACACTAGATATGTCCCACCTGCTGCGTTGTGTACTATCTATCACTCACGCCCACAATTAACCGAATTACGGAATTATTTCCAAACTACACATAAAGCCGGTGGGGAGCATGTTATTTACAAGACGCTAATTAATTATTTACAACTAGAACCCAGGACCTGTCTTTTGTGGGAACAAGAAGAACTTTTGAGAAGAGGAAACACAATTTCCATGCACTGCACCAATACACCATTCACCAATATGCACCGAAATAATAAAATGCACACAAAGCACCATCACCAATGCACAAAAAAAACATTTTAAAATAATCAGTGATGTCTTGTGCTTGGCTCGACTGCTGGGCCAATGGATCTTGGCTGCATCTTCTTCTTCGATAGATTAATTAATAAACAGGGCACAAACCGTGTCCGCTTTTTTATTTATGGCCAGCAGGGCCAGCGGAGGTGGTCCGACTGCTTGGCATCGATGCCACTTAAAAACAGTGGTCCGCAAGCCAGATACTGCTGGCAGCAATGGTCTGCCCCAGCAAAGGTGCCAGGCCACAGAACGTGTGGTCCATATGGTGTATCAGTGCAGGCAGCGGGCAGGCAGCAAGAGTGCGGCCGCACAACTCAGGGCACCTGCACACTCCCCTCACAAAAAGACCATGGGTCCATGAGTGGGGAGGAAGACAAAGCAGCGATTAGCGGGGTTAAGGGCGCAAGGGTACACATAATACAAGGTAATGCGACATGAGGGGCGCTGGAGAGCAAGCTGAGAGCTCGTCCCTACTCATACGTCACCCCCCATGTCAGCCTACACTACCCTTGCCCTTCCCCGTATTTACACAATTTACAAATTTCGTCTATACTGTCTCGTCCCCCATATCTCCCCCTAAACCAAATTCGTCCCCAATCCCTCCCAAGAAGGAAGGGATGGAATAACATACAATGTCAAACTCAGTCATCATGTGTCTTACATTTCCAACATTTGCCAAAACCTAGTGTGGAGACCTGTCATCTCGGTGAGTGGATGCTTATGGTGCGAAGAGATTTTCCCCCTAACTATCCTTCTAAATGACCTTAACTCTTTTAAACTACCCGGGGTCTTGCCCTGCCAATCCATTGGCCTCTTTACACTATGTGGTTCTAAAAACCAATTCCCATTGACCATCTGTGGTGCTCTCCCAATTTGGGGTCTCACTCCCCCCATTTTTCAATCTGTGCCCTCGCACAATTTCGGGGCTGGGTCGTGTGGCTCTACCAGCCAGTCTACCTACCTGCGCACCTCCGCCACTGAACGTCGCCACCCGAGCTTGCCTAGCTCCTGCACACTACCCTAACCTGGGGAAGGCCCTCCCTGGCACGTACCCCCTCTGTGCCCCCTCTGGCATTGGGCTACCCGGGTCCTCTCTTTCGGATCCTCGGGGCCCGCTGAACACTACTGAACTCTACCTGGCTCCCAGAGCCTACCTGCGGCCTCACCTGGCTGACAGACTACCAGTGGCGGAGTGCTCATTTAACCATACATACTAACAGGCTCACACGCCCAGCCATTCCACACACTTATGCACCCCTCTAAGCACTTCATTGCTACTACGCGCACCACAGATGTCAATATCCAAAC
This sequence comes from Myxine glutinosa, assembly GCF_964187855.1. Taxonomy (NCBI): domain Eukaryota; kingdom Metazoa; phylum Chordata; class Myxini; order Myxiniformes; family Myxinidae; genus Myxine; species Myxine glutinosa. Next base: position 404,216,377 of record NC_136261.1, on the reverse strand, counting down.
AAATTTACCTACTCCCTCTACCCAACTTTAAACTACCCTCCCCGGGTGTTCCTGAAGGGGTCCATCTTCCCCCATCCACGCCTTTGCACCATGCACTCCACGCCACTCACTCCACACACCATTTGCCCCACACCATTTATTCCACACAACCCAGTGTTCTCACCATTCATCCACTTGCACGCCACGCAAGCCAATGCACTTAACACAATTACACACATCCTCAATACTCTGCTCATACACTTTCACACACACACACACATCATTCTCGAGCATTGCCTCATTTGCTCACCAGCACTACCAAGACTCTCATTCTCAATGCCTCATTTCCGCCTAAAGCTCATCCTCCTGCTCATACACACAGCATCATCTGACTATCTACTCCCTTCTAATACTAGTGCTTTCCCTGTCATCCCTTATACTAAGCACATCCCTCGTCATTATCATCCACCTAATCTCTCTACGTCCCCTCTACCTGTCCAAATGTCACTACTTAAATCTTGGTCCCCTATTGTCATTTCTAATCCCTAACATTATCCTAGCCCGCCCTGGCTAGCTTTCACCGCCAAACCCCATAAGTCTATAGCTCCTTTGCCCCCAAAGGATGTGAGGGATGGTAGAGCTACCATCCCTCTACATCACTGTCGCCATTTGTCCACCATCCTTGAGCCTCCCGGTGCGGCAATACATTTTTACTGCTCGGCTTCGAAAAGCCGGCAATGCCTCCTGTAGTCTGTGGTCTGTCTGTCTCCTGTATGGTGGTCTGTCTCCTGTAGGTTGGGTCTGTCCGGCATTTTCGATTCTGGGGAGAAGGCATACTCGGTCCGAGGTTCCAGGGTCCATCTCAGCGCGGAGCCTTCCGGTCTCTGGTCCGAAAACCCAACCTTCCCCGGCCGGAACACCGCGCTCGCCAGGGGGCGAAGTTCCGACCTGGCCCTTCTCCCCCTGAATCATGCTGATCGCCTTGCCCGCGAAGGCGCAGCACCGACCATACAGGGCGGGACCCGGCACGAATCGGGCACGGCCCTCCTTGCAAGAGCGCCGCGGCAATGATCCCCGCCGGCCCCCCCAGCACACAAAGACCACCACGCCCCGAGAGCTCGCGTCGGCTATACGTCGGCCTAACCGCTGCCCCGGTCAGCATCGATGCTCGAGTCGCATTCTCACATCCACACCTCGCGACCCGTTGTGCACTCGCACATCGAGGCGTCTCCATACACTCCCTTATCACACACTCCTCTGTTACACACCTTTCTTCCACGCACTCCTCGCGTGCACTCTCCCCCGTTACGTACTCTGTAACACTCACGGGTGTGCACTCTTGCATGCACCCACTCGCCCGCTCCGGTGTGCATCCTCACACACTCTCTCCATCCATCTCACTCTCTGTGTCACACACACTCTCACTTTCACACTCTGTTGTGCATTCTTCCTCGCACTCTGTAATACACTCGCACTCTGGCGCCGTTCGCACGCGCACCATTCTCTTTTATACAGTGCACCACAGACCTTCCACAAGTGCCCGGGTGACGTCGGGATCCCAAGCGCGCGAAAAATTCTTTCGCGCCAAATCTTTTCGCGCCATATACAGCCCGACTCACCTTTGGGATTCTTCTCTCCTGCACCAACTGCAAACTTTCATTTGGCTTAGGAAGTACGGCATCATGATGCGAACACGGACTTTGCACATATTACATCTTTTCCTCCCGCGATTGCTCTTCTAAGTCTGCCGTCTTCTTAACCCCGATTTCAACTATTTCTATTATTTCAATTTATTTTTCCTTGTTCAGCTCGACGACCGCTGGTGCTAATAAAATAAAAATTTCTAATTCGGCGGTCGTCGGCTTTTCCATACCCCGTGTAGCGATTTCTACCCCGGTCCACCCGGCTGTGCTTTGCTCCACCTCACTTTTCCCGCATTCCTCAAGCCCCGTCGCATACCATTGTACCTTTCCTGCTTGACCTGCGGTCTATGTCTTTCCCCAATGCTTTTATGTCACCCCTGGCTTCCTCCCTCATCTTTTCCCTGTCGCTGCGCCATTCTTTCATGTTTTCATCATGCTTGACCATAAAGGCCCTCATTTCAGCCATCAATAATTGTATGTCTTTAAACGTTGGTACAGTGGGCTCGGCTCTCACCGCCATGTGCGAGGTGCTGCCATTACCAGTTGCCACACCCTTTTTGGCTTCCATTACCAACTGTCCTTCTCGGTCCTGGGTCATTAATTTTTCCTCTATCATTACTCCCACCGGCATCCGACCTCCTTGGTTATCCATGGCCCAATTTAATTTAGATGTTAAATAAAATTTCGGCCGCTCGTAATTTTGACCAAATTTGTCTAAAGGATATAAAATTTGGTTCGGTTCCCAAATCCCACTCCCAGACACCAATTGTTGCGGCCAATATGCAAAGTTGGTGTCCAAAATTGTCTAAAAAATTTAGTCCCAGGTTCCAAATCCCCACTCCTGACTACCAATTGTTGCGGATCTCCGACGTCGGCTCTCCCCTTATCAAGGGGGGATTAATCCCCTTATCTTTTATCTGGCCGACGTGATCCTGGGGGTTATAACGTCCTTCCCGGGCAGCGTTAGGTAGGGTTTTTAGGACTAGGGATTCGCTATTACCTAAGTACTAACGCTGACTGGAAACGAGGAAATAACTCCCGCCCGAATCACGGATATTGATGGAATATTGCCGAGCGGATAGCAATCCGCGATCCGAGCTGTTAACCAAGACTAGACCCGATTATAGTGGTTGGGATCGTGCCATGCTTACCCAATTGAGAAAAGACTAGGACGATCGGATTATGAAGAAACCAGGAAGAACAAGGCAATTTATTTACACTGTACAATTAGAAGAGGAAACAAAAGAATGTACAAGGAAAGAAGAGGAAGAAAAAGTACACAGGGCAGCCTTCATAACAGTCTTATTCTCTTCCCTGGACACGGGCCCGATCACTCTCAGATTCACTCACATGGGGTGACGAAGGTAGGGTGGAAGGTCCGGCGATGGCGTTCAGGCTCCGGTCCGGCTCCGGTCCTCGACCCGTACCAGGCGATGATGGTGGACGGCAGACAGCTCTCCGTGTAGCATAAGCGCGTAGCGGACAATTATACAGGGGAAGGTCAGTATACTGGCGGTTATACGAAGCACTTTTCACACACGTCCTCCCAAAGCAGCCGCCTCAATCAAAGCTCATAACGCGGGTTCTTGCAATACGTCGTTGTAACGCCATTCTTTTGCGCGCTCTCCAACGAGTCCATTTACCATCTCCTCTCCACTCTCTCTTGGCACGAGTCCTCTCGTACCACGCCATTCCTTCAAGTTCTTACGTAATGAGCGCTGCTGCATAAGTCCTCCTCATCAGTCCTCAACTCAACTCTCGAGCGCCTCTCTCCCCCCGCTCAGACCTGAAGGTCAACCTCCTAGCACGAGTGCAGTTGCGTCAGTTCTCTTTAATGCGAGCTCGCTCAGGCAGTCCTCCTTGATCAAGTCCTCTTTAATGAGCGCTGCTGTGCAAGTCCTCCTTATAAGTCCTCTTTAATGGGAGCGAGCTCAGGCAGTCCTCCTTATAAGCCCTCTCGAAGGGCTTTGTGTCCGCGCTTTTATAAGCCAAGCCAGCGAACGCTCTCGAAGCCTCAACCACGCCCCGTCAGGCAATCTCACCTTGGCCCTGGTTGGCTGGTGATGGCCTACCAGCTCCGCCTTGATGGCCGCTTCACGTGGCCACACCTCCATCCTTGCGCTCCGCCCCCATGTTCGGGCCTTTCCTCGTGGCTTTTGGGCTTCTTCGAGTGGAAGCCCAAGGACCGCGAACGCTGCTGGCAAAGGCGTGTAACAAATTGGGAGGGCCAATGGAGCACAGACGGGAGAGCACTTAATGGCATCGCTTGGAAGGGAGGCTGCCAAAATGAACGGATGGGGACCTACTCTTATTTGTTTGACACAACGCAGATGCAACTACTGGACAGGGCCTTATCTATTCACATACTAAGAAATAACTGACATTCTAAGGTGACCTACGTGTTGCTTGTAGCCTATCTATGGGGTGCTACCTTTTAACCTTTAATGATGTTATATTTACAAGTGTGGGTTCTCAAAACCGCAACAATATATATATTGTATATACATCTATATCTATAAAACACAGTTTGTGTGTGTGTGTGTGTGTGTGTGTGTGTGTGTGTGTGTGTGTGTGTAATGTTACCGATAGACTCCTAAACGGAGAGGCTCACGTACTTGATATTTGGCATAGACATAGCCATTGAGCCTGGGACGAACATGGCCGAGACCATATTTGACGAGATCCATATTTTTTATTCATATTTACCTCAGCGCATTTCAGCGAAGTACCCGCTAATCTCAGCCGGTTCCAGAGCAGCTCGCTGATTCGCTCAGAACGATCACGTGATGTTCCATTCCCACCGCCAGACTGATTCGCTCAGAGCGATCACGTGATGTTCCATCCCGTCACACGTCACACGTTTTTACACCTTTTATGCGATCGTGTTTTGTATCGATTTTGTGCGATATGAATTAAATGTCTTTGAAACAGCTGTGAAACGTCTTTCCACAACCCTTCCGTAACCGATTGGAGCAGTTTATTGCCGCACAAAACGAGATCCGCGAAGCGCGTTGGTCGAGTCGTGCTGACCAAGATGGCGACACGGCGGCTTCACTTTTCACGGAGTATGAGCGTTCTATATCTATCTATAATTCCAGCAATCTCTGTGTGTGTGTGTGTGTGTGTCTGTATGCGACCGCTGTTTCTCGACAACTACCGGTCCGATATACTTGAAACTTGCCAGGTATATTGCTGGGGACCCGAGGATGTGCCTTTTCAAGGTTTGAAATTAATCGGAGAAGTAGTTACCGAGCTATGTCCAAAAAACGATTCAACCAATCAGAGAGCAGCGAGCTATCACGTGTGCCGAACGTGGCGAACAGACTCTGCCTCGGACGGCACATTTGAGAGCGTATTCATTTATTTCCCGTCGGCAAACTATGTTGGCGCTATGTTGGCGTTAAACTATGTTTTAAAACTAATTAAAACTAATTTGCGATTCTTTCGCTTTGCGATGCGATTTGCGATTACGTTAAACTCGCTCGGGCGTTAAACTATGTTTTAAAACTAATTAAAACTAATTTGCGATTCTTTCGCTTTCCTGCGCGTTTGTGCATGATATGGCGATTTCTTTACCAAACTCCGCAAGCCGTTAGCTTTGGACCAAACCATTTCATGTAAATAGAGGGGGGGGATTGTCACCGTACTCGCAAGCCGTTCGCTTTGGACCAAACCATTTCATGTAAATAGAGGGGGGGGGATTGTCACCGTACTCGCAAGCCGTTCGCTTTGGACCAAACCATTTCATGTAAATAGAGGGGGGGGGGGGATATAATTTTAGATATATATATAGTACGGGCATGCCCTAGTATTTTCAATTCAGTGCGCCCGTGATTTGTGGCATAGACATGACCATTGGGCCTCAACGGTGTAATTTGTGCGAGGCTTTTGTCCGAGTGAGCTTGAGTCGAGCGAGAGGGCGAATGTACGGGTTGGGAATGTACGGGTCTCCCTTCCCCCGCCCGGAAACGCCGGTACTGGAGGACGTCACAGGATCGGTGAGTCTCCAAAATCCGCTTCGTGCTGTTGCGAATATGCAGGACTATGTCGCGATTGTTGTGCTGCTCTCCGACCATGAGAACTGCAACGTCATTGTTGACTGGCCCTCCCCTTCCCTCCCCCTTCCCCCTCCCCCCTCCCCCCTCCCCCTCCCTTCCCCCTCCACCCTACCCCCTCCACCCTACCCCCTCCCCTTCTCCCCTCCCCTCCCCCCTCCCCTTCTCCCCTCCCCCTCCCCCTCCCCTTCTCCCCTCCCCCTCCCTTTTCCCCCTCCCCCTCCCTTTTCCCCCTCCCCCTCCCTTTCCCCCTCCCCCTCCATTTTCCCCCTCCCCCTCCCTTTTCCCCCTCCCCCTCCCCCCTCCCCCTCCCTTCCCCCTCCACCCTACCCCCCTTCTCCCCTCCATTTTCCCCCTCCCCTCCCCCACCCTTCTCCCCTCCCCCCGTTCTCCTCCCCTCCCCCCTCCCCCTCCCCCCTCCCCGTCCCCCTCCCCTTCCCCCTACCCCCCTCCCCTCCCCCTACCCCTTCCCCCCTCCCCCGACCCCTTCCCCCCTACTCCCTCCCCTCCCCCCTACCCTACCCCCTCCCCCTTCCCCCCTCCCCTCCCCCCTCCCTTCTCCCCTCCCCCATCCCCTCTCCCACCCCTCCCATCCCTCACCCTCCCCATCCCCCCCTCTTCTCCCCTCTGACCCTCCCCTCCCCCTCTTCTCCCCTCCCCCCCCCGTTCCCCTCCCCTCCCCCCTCACCTCCCCTCCCCCGCCCGGCAATGCCTGGTACTTCTGCTAGTCTACTATATATATATCCCAGATTGTCATTTGAATTGTAGAAAATAACTGAACTAACTAACTGTGAACTAAGTAACTAACTAACTGAACTAACTGTTCAGACCAAAAGATGAATGAGGTCAGAGCCGGATGGGTTGTGTGTGTAAGGTGGGTGAGGAGGAGGTACAGCAACACAGTGCCTTTGAAAAGGGGACACGTAAGACGGCTGCGAGAAGTTGAAGAGAGTGGAAAGGATGAAGAGGTGAAGAAAGGAGAGGCAGAGGCAGGGGAAGAGAAAGAGGTTCTTTGAGTACCAGGATCACCAGGATGCATTGAACACTCAGCAATGGTCTGGCAAGTGTTACAGGAGGCAAAGAGGCAAAGGAAGGATGTGGCGGTGGTATGGCTGGATTTGGAGAATGCATATGGGTCAGTGCCGCATGCCTTGATCAGGTATGCCATGGATTTCTTTTGGGTGCCATGGAGATTTAGGGATTTTTGATGGCATATTATGATCAGTTTTGGAGGTTGTTTGCGACATAGTCCTATGTACAGAGTGGCAGAAGTTGGAGGTGGGGATCCCGATGGGATGTACCATCTCCCCTATTTTGTTTGTGCTGGTTATGGAGTTGTTGATACGTGCGGTGAGTGGACATGAGAAAGAAATGGAGCTAGCCCCTGGTCAGAGTTTGCCAGCAATGTTTGCTTTCATGGATGACCTGACAGTTGTCCAACAGTCCGCTGATGCAGCAGTATAGGTACTGGGACGACTGGAAAGGTTGATGCGGTGGGCAAGAATGGGATTTAAAGAATCAGGGTGGAAAACTCCAGTTTCCCTTGACATCATTAACCGAGGAGTTTAGGTGGTGAGGGTGCGGGAATTCATGATGTTGCGGGATTCAAGTGATGCAGTGGTAAAGAATGCTCTCCCAGAGAAGAAGGGAAGTCGGAAGTGGAATGCAAGAGCAGAGGTGGGCGGGATGGAGGAGTGGTTGAAACAGGAGGAGGTCATGGGGATGGTACAGCACGGGAAGCATGGCTTGGGGTGGATGAAGCATGAGCGATGGGGAAAGGCATGTGTGAAAGAGAGGAGGAAGATGGTTCAGAGGGAGGTGAGAAGAAAGGAAGAGGAGTGGAGACATGTGAAAGCAGTCCGTCAGGCACAGCAAGGTGCTTGGACAAGGTGGGAAGGTGTGCGGGTGAGGATGTTGAAGTGGCAAGAGATTTGGAGGATGGAGCCAATATTGTTGAATCCTGTTGCGGGCAACGTATGATGTGCTTCCATCCTCAGTAAACTTGAGATTGTGGGGGTTGTTGCAGGAGGAGAGATGTTATTTGTGTGGAGGTGTGGGAACGGTGCAGCATGCACTGAGTGCATGTGCAGTCGCATTGGCAGTAGGACAATACAGGTGGCGACATGATCAGGTGCTGGCAGTGGTGGTGCAGCTGGTTCAACAAGAGGTGCTGAGGTCGAGAGAGAGAAGAGTGGAGAAGGAGACTGATGGGGGAGAGGTGTGGTTTGTCAAAGAGGGCCAAGTGGTAAGAGTGGAAAGAGGAGGAGGTGGAAAGCAAGAGGGCTGTCAGAATGCTTGTGATTGGCAGGTGGTGGCAGACCTAAAGCCACAATTGGTATTGCCAGAGGAGATCTGTGTGACAAGGTTGCAGCCTGACATTGTCATTTGGTCAGGTGCAACAAGACAGGTCATCTTAGGGGAAGTGTCTGTACCGTGGGAAGAGAACATGGAGGAGGTGCACGAGAGGAAGAGAGGAAAGTTCAGTGAGCTGGAGGCAGAGTGCCGGGAGAAGTGTTGGCGAGTTTCATGTCAGCCATTTGAGGTGGTGTGTAGAGGGTATATTGGCAGTTCCTTTTCTGCATTTCTTGCTCGGCTTGGAGTGTGTGGGACAGAGAGAAGGAGGATGTGTGACAAGGTGGCCCAGGTTGCCTTGAAAGGCTCATTTTGGATATGGAGGAAGTTTATGGAGGCATGTCGAACGGTGTCGGGTCGGTTGGTTGTGTGTTTTTCTTTTTGTTGTTTTTTATTTATTACTATTATTATTTCTTATTTTGTGTATGTGAGTGAGTGAGTGGGTGAGGGTGTGTGTTTTTGCATGAATGAATTTTTGCATGAGTGTGTTTTTGTATGTTGAGTGGTGTATGTTGTGAGGGAGGGTGGGTGGTTGGTTGGTTGGTGTTGTGTGTGTGTGTGTGTATGTGTGTGTATGAATGATCTGGCGTGTTTTGTTGCTGAGTGGTGATGGGTATAAAGGTGGGTGTTTGAGTGTTCCACCATGTTTGTTTGGTGCTGTTGATTCTGGGAGTGCCGGCTGGAGTGAACCAGTTTTTGTTTTGCTCTGCCTGTGCTTTCGTTTCCTGTGTTCTGCTGTGTTCGTCCTGCACGTGTTCATTTCCCTGTTTTGTACTTTTCGTTTTCTCTTATTATTTCTTGTTTGTCCTGCATTTTCGTTCGTCTTTTCCATTCCTGCTTTTCCCCAGACTTCCTCCTGTTTTGGGGGCATTGCCCACCGGACAGGGGGGAGCCTTGCACTCACCGTCGTTTCCCATCACTCCCTCCCTTCCCCCTCCCCCTCTCACCCCGAGTGTTGTCCTCTGCCCTCCCTAGAACCCCGGTGTTTTGTTGGGAGTGCTGGGGTTCAAGGCTGCTGACTTTTTCTGCCTGATCTCTCTCGCCTGTGGTTTCGAAGTGTCCTTCCAGACAGGGCAGGGACTTGTCGAGTTCTGGCACCGGTGAGCTACCACTCAGTCTGCTGGGAAACTGGCAGATTTGGCGGTCAAGGCTCTCTCAGAAACCCAGGAGAGAGTCGTGACTGTCCGCCTGTACAACGAAGGCGTAAGTGACACTGATGTCAAAGTTTGGCTCAGTCGCTACGCGGACATCCGAGGCCATGTACGACTCGTCTGGGATGGCCTCGGTATTTGGACCGGGACTTGGCAGTTCCGGGTAAAGCTGCGGACGAGGGAGGATGGTACGGTCACCCACACCCCCAATGGGATTATGGTTGGGATGGACCGAGGACAAGTCTTTTATGCGGGGCAGCCAAAATTATGCCGCCGATGCGGTCAACTTGGTCACTTGATTACTGGATGTACAGTGAACATCTGCACTCAGTGTGGCGATTTGGGACATTTGAGGGAGCGCTGCACCCAAGTGGTGCGGTGCAACTTCTGTGGTGCGTCCAGGCACACTTTCCACTCCTGCCCTCAGAGTTACCCGAGTCGGATGCATGCTTCTGTGGGTGGGAGTGGGGATGTTGCCCCAGGGACAGGGGATGGTGTGGCCCCAGGGACAGGGGCGGTGTGGCCCCAGGGACCGGGGAGGGTGTTGGGACAGGGGAGGGTAGCACTAATGTGCCTGTGTGTTTGTCAGCCCCCCGCCCTAAAGCAAGCAAGTGAAGGGAGGGAGTTGGAGGGAGGGGAATTGGAGGGGAGGAGAACAAGGAGGGGAGGAGAACAAGGAGGAGGGAGAGGCAGCTCCTGCACCTCCAGATCAGGACCTGGATGTGGCTACGCCGGGTGTCGGGCCCTCTGCGGTGGGAGACAAGGACGGACAAGAAATGGTGGCTCCGGTAGCGGGGTCAGGAGAAACGACTTCGGCACCAGAAACCCCGCTGCCGGAGGCTGGAAGTGATGGCTCCTCCTCCGGCTATGAGCAAAGTGATCCTGGACAATGGATATAGAAGAAGCATCAGAGGAGGGGCCAGGACAAAGGAAAAGCTCCTCTGTGCAAAGCCCCACAGGGCAAGAGCACAGGAACTACAAAGGCAAAAACTCCTGTGGGGCGCAGAGCCCCCCGTGCATCAAGTGACCCATCCAGGTCTGGGGGATCGCCTGCTCATGGTAGGGGTGGCGTACAGTCAGGGTTGGCCAGAGCAGGTCACCGGGGAAGCCCCACTGCCAGTCTTCCCCTGAACGCTCACGTTCCCGTTCCCCCTTGAGCCGTTTCCCACCCGTTGACCTTACCCCTCCTCCGGGGGCAGCTGTGGCCATGGGCTTTAGCGAGGGTTTGCTCTCGGAGGACATGTGCCTTTCTTTCTCGGACGGCGGGCGAGGGGGGGGGGGGGGGTAATCTTTTTGACCACTGAGCAGGAGGACCTCGCCCTGCTGCCCGGGGAGAATGTTTGCATAGACGGAGTCTGGCTCCTGGGCACCCTTGTGGCTCCCGGCTGCGGGAAGAGCCGCAGGAGGAGGAAGAATGGTAGCCCATCATGTCTTGGCAAGGAGGGATGAGCTTCATAAGTCCTATGACTCCCCTTTCGTGGTTTGCAGCCGGGTTGGTGATTAATACACTAACACCTATGAGCTTTAAATGAACGTCTTTAAATGTAAGGGAAGTCCGTACTACAGTCCGGAGGATCGCTATTTTTGAAGAACTGCACAATTTGGAATGGTATGTCTGCCTGTTGCAGGAATGCCATATTCCGCACGATGAGTATGGACACCTCCGTGCAAATTGGCGGTACGGAGAGTTGTATTGGTCCGGAAGCAACACTAACATGGCAGCAGGATTAGGGTTCCTTATTAAGAGCCCGGATGTCGAGGTCCTTAGTCGAGAAGAAATTATTCCGGGGTGATTGGCCGCGCTCAGGGTGGTGGTGTCGTCGACCCCACTGACCTTGGTCAATGTGTAGGCCCCTACGACGGTAGGAGAAAGAGTGGAGCTCCTGCGCCAGTTGGGGCCCCTCCTTTCCACCTCTGGCCCCGTGGTCGTCGGGGGAGATTTTAATATAAGTTTGGACAGATTGCCCCAGGATTCATCAGACACGGGCCCTTAAAGGGCTTGTTCAGGATTTTAGGTTGAGGGACATGGGTGCGGGAAGGAATGAGGTCACCCGGACCGATGCGGCTGGTACCACTCGGGCTAGGATCGATTACATTTTTGTGACACCAAATTTTGGCGATCCGGACCTGGTACTTCACGCGGTGGCATTTTCAGACCACTGTCGTCTGTCTCTGGGTATTGAATTAAATGGGGTGCGTTCCCGGCGCTCTGAACTCTGGAAGCTTAACTGTCGCCTTTTGCAGGATGACAGTTTAGTGCGTTCCTACGTTCGGAAGTTGAGGGAGTGGGAAACAGTTAGGTGCCTCTTCCCTACCTCAGCAGCCTGGTGGGAGGAGGTGAAACATAGGACCATAATGTTTTTCCGTACGGCCGGGTGAATGAGGGCCACGGGGAAGCGAGAGCGTTTGAAGCACATGCAGGCGTACCTCCGGCGCTTGCATAAGAAACTTTGCGAAGGGAGGGATGTGTCGGAAAAAATCCGCTGGGTGAAGGGGAGGATTTTTAGTCTCCTCGAAGCCAGGGCGAGGACAGTCATCTTCCGGAGCAAGGTGCAGGCATTGGAGGGGAACGAAAAGTACCAGATTCTTCTTCCAACGATGTGCCAGGCAGAGGGGCAGTTTGGCCCAGGTTAATGTGGGGGTAGGCCGTGTTTTGGATCCGGACCAAATTACTGAAGCAGTGGACTATTACTCCAGGCTTTTTGAAAAATGACTGGTTGACCAAATCCAGATGGCCGACGTTCTCGGCCATCTGAGGAATCATTTGAGCTCCGAACAGCGGGAGCGGTTGGAGGAGCCGGTGAGCCTGGAGGAATTGACCTCCGCTGTTCGGGATTTGGCCGCGAATAAAATCCCGGGTGATGACGGCCTGCCCATGGAGTTTTATCGCCGCCTTTGGCACGTCCTTGGCGAGGACCATCTGCAGGTAGTGAGGGAGCGAGCCACCTCTGTGAGGTTTCCAGACTCGATGCGTCGGGGCGTGGTAAACCTCGTGCACAAGAAGGGTGATCGGGAGGATTTGTCCAACTGGTGCTCGATCACTTTGTTGAATGTCGACTACAAGATACTAACAAAGGTGCTGTCTAAGAGGGTGCATGGTGTCATGAAGGACCTCGTGCACTGGGATCAGACTTGTGCTGTTCCGGGCCGCAAAGTGTCCGACAGCCTGGGCCTGGTTCGAGAGGCGATCCAGCTGGCGGAGGAGAGAGGCCTCCTACTGAGCATTGTCAGTTTGGACCAGAAGAAGGCTTTCGACAGAGTCACATGAATACATGATGGCCGTTTTGGACCGTTTTGGCTTTGGGCCAAATTTGATGCATTGGATGGACCTCATGTGTAGGGATGTTGAAGCCCGTGTTTTGGTTAACAGACATTTCTCGAGAGCCTTCCCAGTCACTGAATGTGTCGGTCCAGTGTCCCCGACCCCGACGCACAGGGGACGAAACTGTCAGGCATGTCCGTTGGGACTGCCCTGTTGCTGAGGGGGTCTGGTCGCTTGCGTCTATCCTCCTCGAATGCTATGTGCCTTGGCTGGTGATGGTTAGACGTGACATCTTTGTGTTCAGCGGGCTCCTACCACAACCAGTGCCTGGCCGCAAGTGGAGGCAGGCCTGGAGAACGGTCTGTACAATCAAGACCGTCTTGTGGCGAGCGAGAACCAGAGGTTTCCATACCAGGGAATGGTTGGATCCTTGGCAGATATGGGGCATGGCCCTATCCTGCCTCTGAAGGTACATGCTAGGTGACAGCCTGTGGGTGACGGGGCGGGGTGCTGGCCGTAGCGATGCGTCAGGTGTGTCGTAAAGCCCTCCCTGGAGTGGAAAATACGGCCGGTCTTTTCTGTGGTGAAGGGGGGGGGGGGGGGGGAGGGAGAAGTACAAAACACAAGAACACCAAGGACTTCCAGGACAGAAGTTGGGATTTCAAAAAAGTGGAATTGGGGTGAAATTAGGGGGGGTAGAAAAGACCAAGGCTTTGGATGGGGGAAGATAAGAGATGGTGGTGAACAGCTGTTTTAAAGACCTGGAGGGTGGAGTGGGATTGAAGAGAGTGAGGGAGTTTGTTCCAGAGGTGGGAGAAAAGAGGATGAAGGAGTGAAGGTGAGCATAGAGTCTTGATTTTGGCAGTTTAACCATAAGAGGGTTGCAGGCAGATATTGTGCGACCTGTAGGAATATTTGCGGGACAGAGCCCAGAGAGAGCTGGGGGGGGGGGGGGGCAAGGCCAGAGAGGAGACGGTAGAAGACAGAAAGACCACCAACCTGCCTGCGGTGAGTGAGTGAGAGGCCTTTGGAGTTTGCTTCATCGCGGGAGATTCCAATGATTCTGAATGCTTTGGTTTCAACAGCATGAAGACGAGCTAGGTGTGAGGCAGGAGCACCAGCCCAGAGGGGAGAGCAGTATTCCATTGAGCTGTGGATGAAAGCCTTGTATGTGGTGAGGAGCTCAGGTGTGCCAAGGAAGGACTTCGCACGACGGAGGATGCCCAGTCGGCGACTGGCTTTGGAGGCCAGATTTGAAATGTGGTTTTCCCAGGAAAGACCATGGCAGATAGTGAGACCCAAAATCTTGAGTGACAGAACTTCTTGGAGAGGATTATTCAGAAAGTGGATGGGAGGGTTGTCCAGTCGGTCTTTTCGGAGAGACATCGTAAGAGTGTGAGCTTTGTCAGGATTGAAAGACATCTTCCACTTGTTTGCCCAGTCTGTGATTTTGTCCAGGTCTGCAGAGAGTGAGGAGGCTGCAGACTGCCGATCTGAGGGATGACGAATGGAGCGGCAGAGAGTAGAGACATCAGCAAAGAGATAGAGAGGATTTTCAAGAGAGTCAGAGAGATCATTGATGAAGACCAGAAAAAGCACATGGCCCAGAACACTGCCTTGGGGAACTACAGCCTGAGCAGGAAGAGGAGATGAGAGAAACCCATTCAGGGCCACACGTTGACTACGACTAGAGAGGAAGTCTGCCAGCCATACGTGGAGATTTCCATGGATACCAAAAGAGGAGAGTTTGGTGAGCAGAGCGGGGTGCCAGACCATATCGAAGGCACGTGAAATGCCAAGGGACTAAATTAGACTGCTCTAATTTCCTGTTTGGCATTGAGGACCTCCATCCATTGTTGAGAAAGCAGAAGCAGCATGTCCAGAGTGGAGTGTCCAGGTCTGAAACCAAATTGATGATCAGAGATCAAGCCATTGGAGAAGAGGAAAGATTTCATATCTGAAGCAATGATGGATTCCATGACTTTGCTGATAATTGGGAGAAGGCTGATTGGTCTGTAGCTGCTGGGATCTGTTTTTGCACCTTTTTTGTGCAAAGCAGTGATGTTGGCAGATTTCCAAGCAGATGGAAGATGACCTTGAGCAAAAGAGAGGGAGAAGAGAACAGAGAGAGGGAGTGAAAGAGCGGAAGAACAGGATTTTAGGACCAGTGGGCTGATGCCATCAGGTCCAGTTGCAGAATCAGAGTCGAGGGTTGACAGAAACTTTTCCACCTTGTCAGGATGAATCGGACACAGAGTCCAGGAGCAGCTGGGTACGACTGGGTACGGTGGGTACAGAGAGGGATGGGTTTTGGACACAAGATTTAGAGGCAAACACAGAGTTGAGGCATTCAGCTTTTTCACGTGCGGAGTCAGCCGTGTGGCCATTTGAGGTGAGGGAGGGGATGGAGGGGGAACAAACACCAGAAACAGATTTGACCAGACGCCACCAGGATTTGGAAGAGGGAGACAGATAAGAGAGTTCGGTCCTGAGAACGGAGAGATATTGTTTCCTGGCTCTCCTGAGGGTGGACACACACTTGTTTCGGGCTTTGTGAAAGGAAATGAGATTTCCTTCCGTTGGATTTGCTTTCCAGGAGACGAAAGCAAGTTGTTTCTGGGCAATAGCCTCCCCACAAGATTCCGTGTAACATGGACGGGAGGAAGGGTATGACAACTGAAGACGAGATGGGATAAATCTGTGCATGAGAGAGAGCAATTTACTTTGGAAGAATTCCCAGGATGAGTTGATGTCAGAGGCGGTAGAGATGGGAGACCAGTCCAGATGATTGATGGCTGCTTGAAGACCATGCCAGTTGGCCTGAGTGAAATGCCAGACTCGACGACGCTGAGGAGGCTCTCTGAGAATGGTCAGAGGGATGTCCACTTTAACAAGCACATGATCTGAAGAGCCGATTGGAGCAGAAGAAGAGCAGCAGACATTTTCAGGGAAGTTAGTCATAACCAAGTCCAGAAGAGAAGATAAGACCTTTTGACCTAAGAAGATAAGACCTAAGACCTTTTGACCTTTTAACATCAAAAATATATAAGATTTTGTCGGACCACGAACTCTACCGTTTGGTGAAGTTTTGTGAAGATCGCTTTTCAAATTGTGACCTGTAGGCAAGTATAAGTGAGTGGACAGACAGACAGACAAACAGACAGACAGACAAACAAACACACACACAAACCGGAGTGAGCAACATACTTGGACAAAAAAAACCATGTGACGCGAACAAGCAAAGTGATTTGGACATCTGCCAGAATCAATTTTGTGTTTTTAGGCAACAAATTAAATGTTAAACAAGTACACATACATTCAATGTACACCGCCCCCTTGCCAAATAATTAAATATCCTACAGCGCGGCATTGCCGGGGCGCCTTAGGCGCCCGGCAATACCGCAGTGCAGCTCATAGAGGCTGCTTTGGGAGGGAGAGGTGTACGCTAATTCATTGATTAATTGTATAATTAAAATCAATAAAAGATTATCACAAATTATTTTCTTAATCAATTGGCTAATAGCATAACTAAACCACTCGTGCTTCATCCGAAGATGTATCTTTTAGAAATTTAATTAAATAAGTCATTAATAAAAAATGAAATAATTAATTGATTCACCAATAAATAATTAATCGATTAAATGATTAATCAATAAATAAAAAATATCCTTGATAGCCACATCACTTGGTCACTGCCATGTCCAAATATTAGCTTCCCAGCTCAAAAGGTGCCTGAGATATTGGCCAAATGAGAAAGAAAATAAATAAATGATTAATAATGAAAAGAAATAAATAATAATCATTAAAAAATTAAATTATTAATCAATTCGGTCACAGAACACATAAACCACCACCATTTCATCAGAATCTGTAACTGAAAAAAAAAGTTTTTTTTTTTTAGTACTTAATCGAATAATTAAATAATTAATCGATTAATTGATTAATCAATAAATCAAAAATATTCTTGATAGCCACATCACTTGGTCACTCATGTTCAAATATTAGCTTCCGAGCTCAAAAGGTGCCTGAGATATTGGCCAAATGAGAAAGAAAATAAATAAATGATTAATAATGAAAATAAATAAATAATAATCATTAGAAAATTAAATTATTAATAAATTCGGTCAGAGAACACATGAACCACCACCATTTCATCAGAATCTGTAACTGAAAAAAAACAAAACATTTTAGTCATTAATCGAATAATTAAATAATTAATCGATTAATTGATTAATTAATAAATCAAAAATGGCCTTTGCAGCCAAATCACCTGGTCATTGGCATGTCCAAATATCAGCTTCCTAACTCAAAAGGTGCCTGAGTTCATGGTCAGAAGAGAAAGGAAATTTGATTAATTAAATAAGTACTTAATTAATCGCTAATAATTAAATAACTCCTCAATTTATTGATTAATCAAAAAACAAAAAATACCGTTTTTGACAAAGGACTTGCTCACTATTGCGCCGAAATTTCAGCTTCCTAGCTCAAAGGATGGCTGAGATATCGTCCGGACAAACAAACAAACAAACAAGAAAGCAAGAAAACAAACAACGAGAGTGAAAACTGAGTACTCTCTTTCAGCGTGCGTCATTGCCGAGCCCCCTTCGGTGCCCGGCAATGACGATTTGCAATGCCTGGAGACGGCATAGGAAAGGTGCGGTGTACAAAATACTAACAATGGCTAAAAACCCGACCAACATGAGCAAATGAGCATGATGAATGAACAGTTTGCTTGATCGCATCACATGGTTAAATGACAGTTGACATTTCACCTTGGGTCAAGGTAAGTATAGTCAAGTACATGTCAAAGGTCAGTTAATATCAATAACATGTCAACAGAAAACAATAAGCAACATATTTTTCCAGTTTAGGATCCAGCAGAACACATTTGAGATGGTAACTAATGATTGGCATTCAATAATAATGCGAAGTGATGGGATTTACGTGTATGGTGAAGACTATATGTTAATTATGCATATTTTTTCTCTAATTCGGTAATTTGCTTATTAATTTGCATATTGCAAACATCTGAGAGGGCAAATGACAAAACAAATGTCATAATCAATGTTCCTTGTGAAATTTGCCTCATTTTGGTACCAAGGTCGATGTACTTTGAATGAAGTATGGTCACTGTAATGACGTTTGAACTTTGACCTTGAGTCAAGGTCACTAAAGGTCAACAGAAAAAAGTGGCGACATCATTTTTCCGATTCGTAGGACCCAGTACAATACATTTATAGTGGTTGCCCAAAATTAACATGAACTGCACACGAATTAGAAATTGAGTACAAATCCCCCCCCCCCCCCCCCCCCACTAAATGCGAGAAAAAATCCACCCCTAAACCCCTCCATAAAAGTTGCCATTGAGACGTAAAATTGTCCATATCATTGAGATTAAAGTTGATAATCTTAATCATAGCTCATTAATTTTCAGTTGAAAATTGATGATTTTGAAAGTTTGACCTTTGACCTTTTGACCTTAAAATAGTTGGCTCCCCAATTCAGTGAGGCACTTTGCAATTGCTCTTTAATATGCAGGTTAATCGGATGAAAATTGATGAATTTTTAGACATAAATTGATGATTTTAGAAGTTTGACCTTGAGTTGACATTTGACCTTTTAACCTCAAAAAATAGTTGATTCCACAATTCGGTGATTCAATAAGCAAATTCTGTTAAACTTTCACGGCAATCGGATGAAAAGTGACTATTTTAGAAATTTTATCTCAATATAACCTTTTACCTAAAAAAAATCAATCGGCTTCTCAGTTGTAACTACAACACTTTATCCAGCATCATTGCAAACACTTTGGCGAGCATTGCAAACACTTTAGCCAGCATTGCAAACACTTTAGCCAGCATTGCAAACACTTTAGCCAGCATTGCAAACACTTTAGCCAGCATTGCAAACACTTTAGCCAGCATTGTAAACACTTTAGCCAGCATTGCAAACACCTTAGCCAGCATTGCAAGCACTTTAGCCAGCATTGCAAACATCTTAGCCAGCATTGCAAGCACTTTAGTCAGCATTAGCCAGCATTGTGCTGTCTTTCGCTCGCGGTCCCTCTGTGCTGTCTTTCCCTCGTGGTCCCTCTGTGCTGTCTTTCCCTCGTGGTCCCTCTGTGCTGTCTTTCCCTCCCGGTCCCTCTGTGCTGTCTTTCCCTCATGGTCCCCGTGTGCTGTCTTTCCCTCGTGGTCCCCGTGTGTCCCTCGTGGTCCCTCTGGGCTGTCTTTCCCTCGCGGTCCCACTGTACTGTCTTTCCCTCATGGTCCCCCTGTGCTGTCTTTCCCTCGTGGTCCCTCTGTGCTGTCTTTCCCTCCCGGTCCCTCTGTGCTGTCTTTCCCTCATGGTCCCCGTGTGCTGTCTTTCCCTCGTGGTCCCCGTGTGTCCCTCGTGGTCGCTCTGGGCTGTCTTTCCCTCGCGGTCTCACTGTACTGTCTTTCCCTCATGGTCCCCCTGTGCTGTCTTTCCCTCGCGGTCCCTCTGTGCTGTCTTTCCCTCGCGGTCCCTCTGTGCTGTCTTTCCCTCGCGGTCCCTCTGTGCTGTCTTTCCCTCGTGGTCCCTCTGTGCTGTCTTTCCCTCACGGTCCCTCTGTGCTGTCTTTCCCTCGCGGTCCCTCTGTGCTGTCTTTCCCTCGCGGTCCCACTGTGCTGTCTTTCCCTTGCGGTACCTCTGTGCTGTCTTTCCCTCGCGGTCCCTCTGTGCTGTCTTTCCCTCGCGGTCCCTCTGTGCTGTCTTTCCCTCGCGGTCCCTCTGTGCTGTCTTCCCCTCGTGGTCCCCCTGTACTGTCTTTCCCTCGCGGTTGTCAGCTCTTTCACGAGCCTCGATTCAGTATTAAAAAAACAAAAAAACAAACAAAAAAAACAACAACTTGGTAAAGTTTCATGACGATCAGGTTGGAAGTGTAACTTGTGGGCAATTGACATACAAACACACAAACATGAAATCTGTTGTGTATGGAACGATACTTGGGAAATCCCTAAAATAGGTTGTTGTCCTTTGACGGATGTTGACCTTTTAGGCAATGTTGACGTCAAAAATAATTGGTGGCTGAATTAATTGTCATGATTTGCAAATCCTCTTTAAATTTCAAGTGAATTGGATGAAAATTGAGGATTTTTAGAAATCTGCCAAAATGTTGACCTTTGGCCTATCCTGACCTTTTGACATCAAAATCAAATGGTTTGTTTTTCCTAATGGCCAACCCTATGATTTGGTGAGGTTTCGTAAAGATCGGTAGTTTGTGCCCAGGGCCCCAAAAAATGTTAATCCGCCTCCACCGACTGACCCACTCACATACACACTCACTCACTCAGACTCACTCACATGCTCACTCTCTGACTGCCTGACTTACACCCACTCACTCACGGACTGACTCACTCAGTACTCACATACACACTCACTGACTCACTCACTCACACACACACACACACACACACACACACACACACACACACACACACACTTACTTACCTACTTAGTTACTTACCTACGGACACTGCTCGATCAATGTTTACCAGACTAAATGTAACTACATGTGATCATGGTGGGCAGTGAAACATTTATTTTTTATGAATAATTTTTTTTTTTAAACGTGGAATATCAATTAATTATTTTAATGATAAAAGGGGGAAATATCAATTAATTAGCTCATCATTTCTACCTCAAATTGAGTGCTACGTCACATAATGTCGGATATGCTTTACATTGATCATTTCACAGGGACTCACGGGAGTATTGGATTCGATGAAAACTGTGTTATAATGCAAATATACAATGTATTAGGCAAAAGTACAATGTATTATATGTTAGTACACTTGATGCATGTGTTCACGTCACGGGATGTTGGTACGGGTGTTAACCTGTTGCACCGTAACAATACACCGCCTAGTGGGTGATTATGGCATGCATCGTATTACAGTGGGGATGTACTTCCGGCGACACTTCCGGGCTGTACGTTGGACGTGTCTTGCTTGAACTGACATCGGCTCCGTGTCCTTTTCCACAAGCGTCTGAAACAGTGATCGGGTCGGGTCTTCTGAGGAAAAGGTTTGTTAGGAGTTTCTCATTTCATGTTATTAATACTGAGAAAGATATTCTGTAAAACGATCGTTTGAAGTGATTCTTTACTAGTACCGACTGCAAAGCCGCAATGAGCCGGCGAAGCCAAAACCTCTTGCCACTATTTTACCCATCACCATGGCATCAGTAGGTTAGGTAGTTGGTAGTAGGTAGGTAGGTAGTTGGTAGTAGGTAGGTGTAGTAGGTACCGTACCTGGTAAGACTTGGTAAAAGAGAAGAGCAGACAGTCCTTCCCAATACCTGCATACCTCTTGCCACTATTTTACCCATCACCATGGCATCAGTAGGTTAGGTAGTTGGTAGTAGGTAGGTAGGTAGTTGGTAGTAGGTAGGTGTAGTAGGTACCGTACATGGTAAGACTTGGTAAAAGAGAAGAGCAGACAGTCCTCCCCAATACCTGCATACCTCTTGCCACTATTTTAGCCATCACCATGGCATCAGTAGGTTAGGTAGTTGGTAGTAGGTAGGTAGGTAGTTGGTAGTAGGTAGGTGTAGTAGGTACCGTACCTGGTAAGACTTGGTAAAAGAGAAGAGCAGACAGTCCTCCCCAATGGCAATACCTGCATACAATACAATAAATGTCACAAGAAGCTTAAGGAAGTAACTATACGATGTGCTAGCTTAAGGCCTATTTTTAACTGGGCTTAACATACGTTTTCACAGTAAGTGTGTAGTCTTCTAACTTCAGTCGCTGTCAGGCGCCAGGGCTGGTTCACTGACTCTCCGGGCACGGCAGCTTCGTCCACCAGAAGACGTTAGCTTGCAGTGATTAATTCGGTGAATTCCATCTCGACTTCGGATATTTCCGGCCGTGAAAAACTATCCGTATTTCTAAACTAAATATGTAAACCGCTTATACCATATTTCTGGCCGTGAAAAACTATCCCGTACGGCCGCGAGATTTCTAAAAAATAATTATTCGTCAATTTTAGAATATTTGACGCCGTTTTCACCGTCCGAAACGCGTAATAATATTTTTTCAAATGCTCGAATCTCATTGGTTCTGGTCTTTGATGACGATTTTCGTTGAAGATAACGAGGTTGGTCTTAACGTATTTTAGTTACTAATGAGAGGTTTCATTAGATTATGAATCAAAGAACGACGGGTGAAACAAGCTCCTATTGAACTTTTTCGCAATTGTTTTATGCAGACTTCCGCATCCGGTCGATGGCTGTCTCCAGCACTCCATCCAGTGAGTGATTTCATTTTAGACATATTTTTGCAAATGCTCGACTCTCATTGGGTCTTGTGTTTGGTGACGCGTTTTGTTGAAGATAACCAGGCCCGTGCGGGCCGATGTTGGTCTTAAATTATTTTATTAATACATCGGAGGTGCATAAGATTGTGAATCAAACGACGACGGGTGAAAGAAACTCCTAATGAACGTTTTAAATTTGTTATGCATACTTCCGCCTCCGCAAGATGGCTGCGCCCACTGCGCTTCGGATTCTCGAGCCAAGGCATAATCAGGTTTTCAACATAATACGTATTCGTTTATTGACAACACCGGCTTCGCCGGCTATAATATTAATAGAGAGAGAGAGAGAGAGAGAGAGAGAGAGAGGGCGAACATTATGATTATACATAGCACGATATGACAGAGTTGTGGATGGATTATGACGAAACTAGGGGAATGAGGTGGGTATGTGAGAAGAAGAAGAAGCTGATTCGATTTCGGTTCAGGTCCGAATGCAGATCCGGTCTATCAGTGGATACAAAATGTTACCTGTTTATCCTGGGGGAGGTTTGTGCGATACCGAGCGACGCTCTACTTCGTTACTTGTGCGACTAATCCTGGTGTTGGCTTCATGGTTGATGTGGCTGGTCTAAGATGTTGGGGTAACGCCGTTAAAATAACACCAGGTGGGTTGAGTCAGCGCGTCGTCCTTTTGAAGTCGGCAAAATGAGTACCAGCCTCCTGGAAACAGGGGGCACTGCATCAGCGGCGTGCGAAACTGGAAGTTGGTTGTTTTTGAAGGAAATAGGTCTTAGGTCACGTGACGCAAATCATCAATTTTCAATAGATTCACTTGATGGATAAGGTACCCGTCAAAATGACGGGGGGGGGGGGGGCGGGCGTTGTTTTCCCACAGCTTTGCTTTCAGCAATTTCCCAGCATTTCATTCTGGTTAACCTGCGCTCGCGAAGCCAAAGCAGAGTTAAGCGTTCGGGTGCGTACACAAGTACGGGCGTGTCTGCATTTCAGTAAAGTAAAGTGTGTGCCGTGTCAGCATTTTAAAAATTCATTTTGTCGCCAACCGTTGGTCCGATTGACATGAGATTTTCACCATAGGAGGGCCTCCTCGTATATAATATTTTAGTCAATATTATGACGTCACAGGTCACGTTGTACGGGCGCCATCTTGGAAAAACCAAAAAACATTGCGCCTCCATCTCAAAAACCGCTGAACAGAAATAATTGAGACAAGTCTCATTGCAAAGAACTCTCCATGCGGAATAACATATGTGAATGATGACGTCATCGGTGCCACCGTTATGACGTCATAATTCGACAAGTAAAAACTATGCGATCAGGATGAAAATTCTTGAGCATCTTCTCGGTATAAATTGATGCAGAAATAAAATTATAGTGATGTCGTAGGTCACGTGGTTCGGCCGCCATATTGATTGGAGTGAAAAACCTGAAAAACCACTAAAATCCAATTTTCTCCACAACGACTGAACAGATCGAGGCCAAACTTTGCAGTAAAGATAGCATACCCATGAACAAAAAAGTCAGCGAGCATGACGTCATGCGTCAGCGAGGATGACGTCATGCGTCACATGGTTTCGGAGTTGACGTTTTTAAGCATAAACTTTTGAAATCTACCTCCTCCCTCATTGTTGATCATATCGAGGGGAAACTTCACAGATGTGTTCATCATATCAGTCTATTAAAATGACCTATTGGAATTTACGATATGTCATGTGGTTTGGCAGATATAAATGATTAAACGAAAATATTTATAAATGTATAACTCTTGAACCGCTTCATTGATCGACGTGAAACTTTATATTATAGTAGAGGTAATGAAGTGTAACAAGTTTGCAAAATTTCAAGATGATTGGATGTATGGTCTGCAAGCTCGAAGTTGTTATTCCATGAAGAAGAAAAGTCTCATGGAGTAGGCATGGAATTAATTATCACACCACATGACGAGCAGGCAAAGTACGGAGCGACCTCACGGGGTCATTTTGACCTCAAATAAAATTCTGATTTGAGATTTATCAATCGCTGAGGTATATTAACACACGACCAAAATATATTTGGCAAAATTTCAATGATTTTTGATGAAAATTTAACATTTGTGCATGCATTTCAGTAAAGTAAAGTGTGTGCCGTGTCAGCATTTTCTAAATTGAAACGTGGCTCATTGTAAATAACTCCATATGGGGAATAGGTCTTGTTGACGATGACATCATTGGTGCCATAATTATGACGTCATAATTCGACAGGGACAACGCTTAGTCTGATCAGTTTGAAATGTATTGAGCATGCTCTATGCAACAATTATTTGGAAAATATAAATTTATGACGTCATCACTCATGTGGTCTGGCAGCCATATTTGACCAAAAAAAAAAGAAACGTTCAAAAATAGAAGAGTTGGCTCACACGGTAAGTATTCTATGAATACCATCTAGTTTCCCATTCGATGATCCTTAGATTGGTAGTTTCAGTTTCACATTTCATCATCAGTTTCACTTTGAGATATCAGTTTAGATCAATCATCGCAACTTGTGATGCGACGCGAATAGTGCACGGAAAAGGTCGGCAAAGCCGATTTTGGGAGGAAATGGTATTCCAATTTATCTAAGGGGTCTGAAATTTTTTAGGGTCTAAAGCATTTAAAGAATCAAGAGTCTTAAAAGGGCCAAATTGGGTCCAAAGGTGTCTCAGGACAAAAGAGCAAAAGGGGTCAAAAGTGTCCAAATGGTCTTAAATTGGCCAAAGTGTCTTAAAATGTAAATAGGTCTGAAAAGTGTCAAAAGGTAAATGTGTCTCAAAAGGGTCTAAAGGGTGTAAATGTCTAAAGGGTGTAAAAGGTCTGAGAGGTTTAAAGGGGTCTAAAGGTTGTAAAAGATTGAAAGAGGTCTAAGGGGTGTAAAGGATCTAAGGGGTGTAAAGGGTCTAAAGTGTGTGCATGGTTAAAGGGGTGTAAAGGGTCTGAAGGGGTGTAAAGCGTCTAAGGAGTGTTAGGGATCTAAAAGGGTGTAACTTGTTGAAGGGGTTTAAGGGGTGTAAATGGTCAAACGGGTTTAAGAGGGTGGAAAGGGTCTTAAGGGGTCTAAGGAGTGAAAGGGGTGTAAATGGTCAAAGGGGTATAAATGATCAAAGGGGGTGTAAAGGGTCTTAAGGGGTCTAAGGAGTGAAAGGGGTGTAAAAGGTCTAAGGGGTTTAAAGGGGTCACAAGGTTGTAAATGGTCGAAAGGGGTCTAATGGGTGTAATGGGTGTAAAGGCGTCTCAGGGGTTTAAATGATGGAAGGGGTGGAAAGGGTCTAAAGAGGTCTAAGGGATTTGAAGCATCTAATGGGTGTAAAGGGTCTTCAGAGGTGTCAGGGTTGTAAAGGTATATCGTGGTTAAACATCTGACAGTAGAAAGTTTTGTTGTGATTAACCTTGGGACTTCAAGGCAGTATGATCCCAAACAAAGCAAAACAACAACTCACCTTGTTGTGAGGATGAGGTAATCATTGAAGGTTCACCCGTTGTCAAGTGGTGGATTGTAGTTGGCATCACATGGGTCCTCTTTTCTACAAACAATTTTTTCACCCTTGAGGCTGATGTGGTTAGATGAGCAGTAAAATTACCTTCAAAACGATGTATGGGGTGTCTTTCTACTATTTTTGGTTTAATAATAATTGGCGCATTTGAGAGGTCACGTGACTCCTTTGCCGAACTTACCGATCATGGTAACATCTTAATTACTCCCGCCAGGGAGTAATGCGTTTAGCCGTGTCCGTCCGTGTGTGTGTGCGTATGTGTGTTCATGTGTTCGTGTGTTTGTGAACAAGATATCTGGAAAAGTTCTGAACGGATTTGGATGAAAGTTGGTGGGATGGTTGCCCTTGGGATAAGGTAGAATTGGTTAGTTTTTGGTGAAGCTCAGGATATTAATTCTGGATCCAGGAATTTTTTGAAGGATTTTTTTTTACCATTGGAAGATAGGGCTCAGCAGCGACCACCCACGGCATGAGTATGCGCTCTACCGAGTGCCGTTCTAGTTAAGAGTTGTTTCTCACATATGATAACATATTTGATGATCAGAGCTCACCATCAAACTAATTATATCGATATCTGTGTTAACATCCGATAAAAATTGGGCTTTTTATAAAGATTTGTATATGTGGATTGACCCTCAGAGATCATGGCGACAGGTCGTGGCTCGGATGGTTTTAAGTTATGAATTGTGAGAAAATAACTGTTTTAAAACCACTATTTAGGTGCAGGGTGGGAAAAGATTTGTCCTATAAAGTTTTGTGCTGATTAACCTTGGGAAGCTCAGAGGGTCACAAACAAACAAATGTACATTTCACATTTATATACATAGAGTCTTGGGGAAAATTCCAGGGGCATAGAAAAGGCCCCTTTATTTGTTATGTGCCATGTGGCAAACAATAGAAAATAAGAAACATTCAAAAAATCTCGTGTGCATGCTGGACTACCCTTGTGTTCTTAACAGGAACCAAGTAATGCTCCAGAAAAGTTCATATAAAGAGGCGCCCTACATCTGGCAAATAAAATACATTTACTTCTTCATGCAGCTATGTGAATCAATTTGGCATTTCCCCCAATAATGTCACTTCTTTTATATAGTTTGCCACATGGAACATACCATATAAAGGGGCTTTTCCCCAAGAATTAATGCTAACAGACTCGACAGCCAGCTTAACGTGCATTCCTGGGCCCAAACTAGACAGCTTAAAGGTGTGTGTGCATACCTGTAACACAATCCTGCAAGCCCTTACCACGTTGGACTAAATAAATAAATAAACTTTTCTGTTTCTTAAAATACATATTTTTGTTGAAAAAATGGAAAAAGTGTGACTTTTTATAAGAAAGGGGATTTTGTTGTGTGTGTGTGTGTGTGTGTGTGTGTGTGTGTGTGTGTGTGTGTGTGTGTGTGTGTGTGTGTGTGTGTGTGTGTGTGTGTGTGTGTGTGTGACAGAATTTTGAGGAACAGAATTGAAAAAACGTGGTGTGTGTGTGTGTGTGTGTGTGTGTGTGTGTGTGTGTGTGTGTGTGTGTGTGTGTGTGTGTGTGTGTGTGTGTGTGTGTGTGTGTGTGTGTGTGTGTGTTAAAATTGGCATATCGTTTATCATGGCAAAAAGGTACACATTTCATTTTATTGCTCATTTTGGGAGCTCAAATGGTTAGTGTCATGTCAAATTTGATGTGATGATAGATAAGATCTGGTGAAGATGTCATGGCCGACACATTTTTGCCTGGTTTCGGTACCTCAAAATTTGGCACAACACCACTGTGTACATTACTCGTAATGATGCTGAAAATCAGGTTTAAGAATTAATACGTTTTAAATATGAACAAATTTAGCCTGGTGTTGGGCTAGCGGCTAGGGTGCCAGCTTAGGATCCTAGGATCCTGGTTTCGAATCCCGGTCGATCGCTGAATTAACGCCAGGGGGGTTGACTCAGCCTGTCATCCTTCCGAGGTCGGCAAATTGAGTACCAGTTCACTGGTAATTCCCTGTTTGTCGTAAAAAGGCGACAAAAAGGGTTGGCGGCAGGAAGGGCATCCGGCCGTAAAACATTGCTTCAAAAAGGGGAGCCAAAAAAACAACAACAACCACGGTCCCCGGAAAAGGCCAACCCCCGCTTGCGGGGAAAAATGACCTCTAAAGGTGTTTTTTTTTTTTTTAAATATGAACAAATTGCATTTTGTTCATCGTGCAAGACTTTATTCAAGACAAAATGAAGGATTTGAAAAAGAAAGAAGAAAAAAAAATTCAACCCAAAATGCGACTTGAATCCACAATCCCCAGCTTGGAAGTCTGATGCCTCATCCATTAGGCCAATAAAAGGGCGCCAATTTGATTCATCAAGCTGCAAGAAGAAGTAAATGTATTTTATTTGCAAGATGTAGTGCGCCCCTTTAAATGAACTTTTCTCAAGCATTCCTTGCTTCCAGCATCCACACAATTTTTTGAATGCCCTTTATTTTCTGTTTGGCATTTTCTACAAGCTATGGAATGCCCCTTCGTTTCTATACTTTGCCACATGGCACATCCCATATAAAGGGGCATTTTCTATGCCCCTGGCATTTTCCCCAAGAATGCCCCTTCTTGTAACATGCATTAGAAAAGAGGCGGTTATGATGGGATATGATAGATGTTTAAGATAATTAAGGGTATAGACGAAATAAGTGCAGAATAATTATTCAGAAGAGATAGTGACAGGACCCGGGGCCGTAGCTGAGGAAAGAAATGAAGAGTTAATGCGGAAGTAAGGTAAGAGTCAGGCAGCTTAGCAAATGGATGCGGATGTTCTGGACAAAAGCGCTAAATTTTCCCTACATGCTTACCCATAGCTTTAGATTTCCATTTTTGGTAGGAACCACTTCCTCTGAATACATTATTTTTTTTGCAACTGGTATTTTCGGTGAATATGGTACATGAACAGTATTCCGTTTTATTTTATTTTCAAGTTTTATGTTGTTTCTTTTTTGTGTTATTAAAAATCGTCTGTTGCTTTTCCAAATGGTACAGTTGTATTCCTTGTCCCAGAAAAGGTATGTTTAGACATCAAGATTGTGATCCTAAGTGGCTTAGAAGCTGAGCTATTGGGAGATATAGGTTTTTACATGGCAGCCATCTTGAAAATCCAAGATAGCCGTCATAATGTAATTGGAGGAAGTGGTTCCTATCAAAAATGGAAAGCTAAGGTAACGGGTAACATGTGGGAAAAAATTGGCACTCTTGTCCGGAACGTCCATTTCCATCTCAAATCTGGTCCGAAGCTGCCTGACGGTAAGGCTCTTTTATTCAGAGAGTAGATAATGCATGGTGTGGTCTCTGAGAAAGGCAGTGACAACAGAACCAATAGATAAGTTTAAATTAGGATTAGATAGGTGTCTGGAAGCTTTCAAGACTGAAGAGTATCAGAATATTGGCAAGACGTTTGTGACTTGAGTAGGGATTGGGTGATTTTGTGCATCTGAGTGAAGTGATTTGGAGTGTCGTATCTGCGTGGGGTCTCATCAAGGGGTGGTGTGTGGTTGATGTTGTGTGTTTGTCATCCAAGAACCGCCATCGCCCAAACGTATCCCCTCCCGCCCCCAAACGTATCCCCTCCCACCCCCTTACCCCACCCACCTCTGAAAAATAACACAAAAGATTGCTTTTTTTTCTTTTTTTATTTTAAACAATTAAAACAATTGTATTTCCCCATTTGTATTTGACATGCTTGGGATATCCTTGGTCGTGCCGCATCGTCTCATCCACATTCCTCCCCTCATTCCCCAAATGAATTTGCATCGTTTTGGGGGATAAACTTGGTCTGATGTTGATGTGGTGCAGCATAATGGGCTAAATGGTCTCCTCTAGTTTACTCTGGGTTTATTTTTGTCTCTGTATATAAAAACTCATTATTTAGAACATGATTGATAAGAAAACTTACAAAATGGGACACGGCGGGTGAACAAATTGGATGCAAAAGCCCACATTTATTGGACAACAATTGATTGGATTGTCAACAGAAATAACTCACAAAAATTCCAAACAGAGTAAAGAAAATAACATGTATAACTTTTCTGTGATTAACTTAAGCATTGTATCCTTGGCAGGTCATCGGTGAAATGGAGAGCTTCTTGAAATGGCTCAAGTCCCAAGGCCTGAGAGCAGAAACAGCCCAAGCAGTGATTGATAACCTTGGAATTGAGAATCAGAAGGTTATTCGAGCTTGTACTGAGTCGGATGCATTGCGGACCGAGCTCCTCTCTCTCTCCAAAGAGAAATTACAATTTGCAATGTATACTGACTTCTGTAAATTCATGAATTCTTTTTCGAAGCCGCAAGATGTCCGGATTGCAGGTTCTTCTCTTTTGGGAAGTGTTTTCGTCAACTTGGAGAATGTTATTCGGGAACTTTCGAGTTTCTGTGAAAAGATTTTCGGATCACAAAATGTGCAGCTGGACAACGTTTCTAGTTTCTCTGGAATCGGGTTCAGTGATGTCTGCAGCCTCCGCTCTCAGCATGATGGATCAAGACCCACATGTGGTATGTGACTTTTTTTAATACGACATCGCATGTCAACAAATATCTTGATCTTCTACCATTGCTCTTTTCTTGTATTCTTTTAACTTGTATAATCTCTATTGGTGCAGTTTTGTATTGTCAAGTATGAATGGATTTTTGATGAAAGGTACAAGGTAACGATATACGTACTTTTTAGCTCAACTGGAATGCATTTCCAGGGAGCTTATGGGATGACGCGTCGTCTGTCCATCCGTAAATACTTTCTTTTTTTCTTTTTTTGTATACAGAGTCAAGGCTCGTGAGATAGCTAACATTTATCAAACAAACAAATCAAACAAACAAGCAAACAAAGTATATAAAAAGGGGAGTGGTCGACAAGATGGGGAGAGAAGGGGAGGAAGCACACAAACACAACATTTGAGAGCAGGGACATCGGGAGATGTGTGGGAGGGAGAGGGCCTGGGGGGAGGCAGGATAGGTATAAAACGCAAGGACACCAAGGACTTCCAGGAAAGAAGTCAAAAGTCACCTCAAAAAAGTGGATTTGGGGTGAAATTAGCGGGGGTAGAAAAGATCAAGGTTTTGGATTGGGGAAGATAAGAGATGGTGGTGAACAGCCGTTTTAAAGACCTGGAGGGAGGAGTGGGATTGAAGAGAGTGAGGGAGTTTGTTGCAGAGGCGGGAGAAAAGAGGAATGGAGGAGTGAAGGTGAGCAGAGAGTCTTGATTTTGGCAGTTTAACCATAAGAGGGTTGCAGGCAGATCTTGTGCAACCTGGAGGAATATTTGGGGGACAGAGTCCAGAGAGAGCTGGGGCAGCTGGGGCAAGGCCGGAGAGGAGTCGGTAGAAGACGGAAAGACCACCAACCTGCCTGCGGTGAGTAAGTGAAAGGCCCTCGGAGATAGCGTCATCGCGGGAGATTCCAATGATGCTGAACGCTTTGGTTTCAACTGCGTGAAGACGAGCTAGGTGTGAGGCAGGAGCACCAGCCCAGAGGGGAGAGCAGTACTCCATTGAGCTGCGGATGAAAGCCTTGTATGTGGTGAGGAGCTCAGGTGTGCCAAGGAAGGACTTCGCACGACGGAGGATGCCCAGTCGGCGATTGGCTTGGGAGGCCAGCTTGGAAATGGGGTTTTCCCAGGAAAGATCATGGCAGATAGTGAGACCCAAAAGCTTGAGTGACAGAACTTCTTGGAGAGGATTATTCAGAAAGTAGATGGGAGGGTTGTCCAGTCGATCTTTTCGGAGAGACATCGTAAGAGTGTGAGATTTGTCAGGATTGAAAGACATGTTCCACTTGTTTGCCCAGTCTGTGATTTTGTCCAGGTCTGCAGAGGGTGAGGAGGCTGCAGACTGCCGATCTGAGGGAAGAGGAATGGAGCGGCAGAGAGTGGAGTCATCAGCAAAGAGATAGAGAGGATTTTCAAGAGAGTCAGAGAGATCATTGATGAAGACCAGAAAAAGCACAGGGCCCAGAACACTGCCTTGGGGAACTCCAGCCTGAACAGGAAGAGGAGATGAGAGAAACCCATTCAGGGCCACACGGTGACTACGACTATAGAGGATGTCCGCCAGCCATGCGTGGAGATTTCCATGGATACCAAAGGAGGAGAGTTTGGTGAGCAGAGCGGGGTGCCAGACCCTATCGAAGGCACGTGATATGTCGAGGGAGACAGCTCTAATTTCCTGTTTGGCATTGAGGACCTCCATCCATTGTTGAGACAGCAGAAGCAGC
This sequence comes from Myxine glutinosa, assembly GCF_964187855.1. Classification (NCBI taxonomy): domain Eukaryota; kingdom Metazoa; phylum Chordata; class Myxini; order Myxiniformes; family Myxinidae; genus Myxine; species Myxine glutinosa. Next base: position 404,184,903 of record NC_136261.1, on the reverse strand, counting down.
ATGTCCAGAGTAGAGTGACCTGGTCTGAAACCAAACTGCTGATGGGATTGAGACCAAACTTGGCTAAGATTATATTTTGTGTGTTGGAACTCAAGTTTTTTCACGGCATTAGAAAAATAGAGGTCTCAGGGGGTCTACCAGGGGTCAAAGAGGGTCCAGGTTTGACCCACCGCTGCCACCCAAATTAGAACTACACAAACGATTTCGATGAAACTTGATCACAACCTTCATCACCCGTGATGTACCAAAGTTTGTTCACAGCATTTGAAAAATCGGGTCTATCACCTCTATTTCTTTTCTTTTTTAGAAACTGCATTAAACACTGTTCTCCCCTATGGGCCGGTGCTCCTGCCTCACACCTAGCTCGGCTTCACGCTGTTGAAACCAAAGCTTTCAGAATTATTGGAATCTCCCGCGCTGAAGCTATCTCTGAGGGCCTTTCACTCACTCACCGCAGGCAGGTAGGTGGTCTTTCTGTCTTCTACCGACTCCTCTCCGGCCTTGCACCCCCAGCTCTCTCTGTGCTCTGTCCCCCAAATATTCCTACAGGTCACACAAGATCTGCCAGCAACCCTCTGATGGTTAAACTGCCGAAATCTCGGCTCTCTGCTCACCTTCACTCTTTCATTCCTCTTTTCTCCCGCCTCTGGAACAAACTCCCTCACTCCCTTCAATCCCACTCCTCCCTCCAGGTCTTTCAAACAGCTGTTCACCACCATCTCTTATCTTCCCCCATCCAAAACCTTGATCTTTTCTACCCCCGCTAATTCACCCCAGATCCACCTTGTTTGAAATTTCAACTTCTTTCCTGGAAGTCCTGGCAGTGTCCATATGTTTTATACCTCTCCCACCGCCCCCTTCCCATGCCCCCCCCCCCAAAGCCCTCGCCCTCTCTCAGATCTCTCGATGTCTCCATGTCTCTCGGTCCCTGCTCTCAAATGTTGTGTTTGTGTCCTTCCCCCTTTCTCCCCATCTTGTCTACCGCTCCCGATGTTATATGTTTTATGTGTCGGTTTGTCTTTTTGTGTGATTAATGTTCGCTCTTTCACGAGCCTCGATCTTGTATACAAAAACAAAAACAAAAACAAACAAAAAAAAATTCCAAGGTGTTCCGTGTTTGACGGTGCATTTAAGTTATCTGCATGCAGGAAGTAGTTTGTTACCTCTCTTTAGCCATGGAAGGCTTATCCTTCTTATCCCACGCTTTTTGAAAAATATGAAGACGCTTCATCGTCATATTGTAATCGGCTCCATCCGTCTGTCTGTCTGTCAGTCATGCTGTCCCTCCTGAACGGTTGTGTAAAAATTCACAACCTTGGTTGTTATGATCATCACATGGCAATACGGTGCAAGAGCAGTATCATTTTGACCATGTCCCCCGAGTCCATTAACAAAAATAGGGACAATACCCCTGGTGCTCACCTGGTGGAATAAGCAGTATATCACACTGACAAAAGTTATTTTAAACCAATTTCAATGCTTGCAAGAAGACAGGGCAGCATGTAGAATCATACTAACATAATCATAAGACTATAAACAAACAAACCAAAAAAAAAAACTATTTGGGGGGGCAACGCCCCCCCACCCCTCCCCCCATACTTCCTCAGACCCCAATTTTTCTTATGCCTTAAACAAACATTGGTACATCACAGGTGATGAAGGTTGTGGTGAAGTTTCATTGAAATGGTGTATGTAGTTTCAGAGAAAAGGGCAAATACCTACTTTGGGGGTGGGGGGAGGGCGTGGGCAACATGCCTTCCCCCCGGTAGACCACCTTATACCCCGATTTTTAAAAAAATTCTGGCAACAGACGTTGGTATGCCACGAGTGATGAATTGAGCATTGTGGTCAAGTTTCATCGGACTTGTATGTGCAGTTTCTTTCAAGAAGGCAAATACCTATTTTGGGTGCAACCCTCTCCCCTGTAGATCCCCCCATGGCCCGATTATTAGGTTTACTCTCCATGAAATGGAGAGTAACCTATTATTTCTGCTAGAGTTTTTCTTATTATTCTGCCGCCCTATTTTGCACCTCCGAAAACTTCATAATTAATATTCTCAGCAACCCCTGGTCGGATTGACAGGAAATTTTCATCAAATGATCGCCTCGGCTCCTAGAATTTTTAATGCTAATTATGACGTCATAGGTCACGTGGTATGGGCGCCATCTTGTAAAACAAATTCATCTTTTCCCCTCTGTATCTCAAACGGCTCAATGGAAAAATTTGAGGAATGGCTCATTCTAAAGAACTCTTCAATGGGAACAAGAGACATGTGTATCGAGTATATTAAAAATGCTAACGTGAAGAGGTTAGAATTCATCAAACAAAAACATTTCTCCCCCGAAAATGGGATTTTTTTCCCAGATGCTTAGTTAAAAAAAACTCAGAATGCAAAAATTTTCGAGGTCATACGTCACATGGTTCGACCGCCATCTTGTTTTTCGTGAAAAAACAAAAAACCCTTTTTCTCCAATGCCTGAACGGATCGAGCCCAAACTTGGCATGCATATTCGCATACCCATGACAAACAAAAAAAGTCAGCGAGCACGACGTCATGCGACACATGGTTTCAGAGTTATGACGTTTTAAAGCTCAAACTAGAAATGGTATCACCTCCATAATTTGTGGAGATATCGAGTGGAAGCTTTACACAAATGTTCCTCATGGGGGGATGTTTCAATGTTACTTGAGACGTTTTGATTAGTCACATGGTTGGCCGCAATAAATAATGGAAGTTAAATTTTAAAAAGCTTGTAACTCTTGAACCACTGCATGGATCGACTTGAATTTTTAATGCAATGTAGCTCTCATCAATCGGAAGAAGCGTGCAAAATTTCAAAATGATTGGATGTACGGTCTCGAAGCTATAAGTCTTTATTGTTGAAAGAAGAAGAAACACACCGTTTTGTCCTTCCAGAACGTGATCACGATAACGCAATCTCCCGTGGTCATTTGAACCTCAAATAAAATTCCAATTGAGGATTTGTCAATAGGTGAGGCATATTAACAAACGAATGAAACAGATTTGTTCAAATTCTGACTTTTTAAAATCGATCGCATTTCACCCAAAGTTTGAGGTATTAAAGAAGAATAACGCACCCTTTTGTCCTTCCAGGACGTGGTCACGATAACGCAATCTCCCGCAGTCATTTGAACCTCAAATAAAATTCCAATTGCAGATTTCTCAATAGATGAGGTCTATTAACAGACGAATGAAACAGATTTGCTCAATTCTGACTTTTTTAAAACATGATCGCATTCGACATAAAGTTGTGAGCTACCAAAGAAGAGGAAGAATCGTTTAGCTTCTCAGATAAAATAAATAATTCTGTCTGAAATTTCAGGTTAATTTTCTGTTTTGAATGGCTTTTTCTGCAATCAGTGCATGGATTGACATGTGTGGGTGTGGGGGGGGGGGGGGGGAGGGATGTGTGTGTGTGTGTGTGTGTGTGTGTGTGTGTGTGTGTGTGTGTGTGTGTGTGTGTGTGTGTGTGTGTGTGTGTGTGTGAGGGGTTTGGTTTGGTGTGTGTGTGTGTGTGTGTGTGTGTGTGTGTGTGTGTTAGGGGTGGGGGGGGGGGTGGGGGTATGTGTGTGTGTGTGGTGGGGGGGGGGAGGGTGTGTGTGTGTGTGTGTGTGTGTGTGTGTGTGGTGGGGGGGGAGGGTGTGTGTGTGGGGGGGGGGGGTCTGGGGATGTGTGTATGTGTGTGTGTTTGTTTGTGTGTGTATGCATGTGGGGATGTGTTTGTGTGTGTGTGTGGGGATGCGCGTGTGTGGGTGTGTGGGGGGGGGGGGGGGGGCAGGGGTGGATATGGGTGTATCTTGGGGGGGGGGGGGGTTGGGGCGTGCGTGTGGATGAGGGGGGGTTGGATGTGTGTGTGTGCGTGTATGTGTGGAGGGGTGTGTGTGGGGGGATGGGGAATGTGCGTGTGTGTGGATGTGTGTGTGTGTGTGTGTGTGTGTGTGTGTGTGTGTGTGTGTGTGTGTGTGTGTGTGTGTGTGTGTGTGTGTGTGTGTGTGTGTGTGTGTGTGTGTGTGTGTGTGTGTGTGGATATGTGTGGATATGTGTGTGTGTGTGGGGAGGGGGGGGGGGGTTGGGGTGTGCATATGGAGGGGGGGGGCAAATGTGTGTGTGGAGGTGGGGTGTGTGTGTGTGTGGTGGGGGGAGGGTGTGTGTGTGTGGAGGTGGGGTGTGTGTGTGTGTGTGTGGTGGGGGGAGGGTATGTGTGTGTGTGTGGGGGGGGGGGTCTGGTGATGTGTGTAAGTGTGTGTGTGTGTGTATGTGTGTGTATGCACGTGGGGATGTTGTGTGTGTGTGTGGATGTGCGTGTTGTGTGGATGTGTGTGTGTGTGAGGGGGTGGATATGTGTGTATGTGGGGGGTGGGGGGGTTGGGGTGTGTGTGAAGTAGGGGGGGTTGGATGTGTGTGTGTGTGTGTGTGTGTATGTGGGGGGAGGGGGAATGTGTGTGTGTGTGTGGATGTGCGTGTGTGTGGATGTCTGTGTGTGTGGGAGGGTGAGGGGGGATGTGTGGGGGGGGGGGGGGTTGGGGTGTGCGTGTGGAGGAGGGGCGGTTGGATGTGTGTGTGTTGGGGGTGGGGTGTGTGTGTTGGGGGAGGGGTGTGTGTGTGTGTGTGTGTGTGTGTGTGTGTGTGTGTGTGTGTGTGTGTGTGTGTGTGTGTGTGTGTGTGTGTGTCAGGATTGTATCCAAGGGGGTTGTGTCAAAGCATGTCCAATGAAAGTGGGGTTGTATCAAAAGTGGGTGCGAGTAAACCGGTCATCACTGCCAGCAGTTTAAAAGTGGCAGTTCTAGTTATCTATATAATAATAGTGTAAGGACTCGACTTTGTTATCCCTTTTAACGCCGCAACCAGTGACCCGATGCCCACGGCACTAATGGATTTACGATCTACGAACCGCACTCTTTGTTTATCACGTATAGTCATACTCGAAAAATCTGAATTAGCTGACGTTGGGGCCCAAAAGCATCCGATTAACTGCCGATACGACGCCATCTTACGACGCCATCGTATTGGCGTCTGCTGGGCGAAGGCGAAGCAAGCCATCCGCTGATTGGACAGGCGGAGGCGAAAGGAAGCCGTCCACTGAGTGGACAATCCAGAGCATGCATTTGTGCCAGTGTCGGCGATCGTTGTTCATATACGCACTCTTCATTCTCATCTTTCTTCCTAACTCTTACTCGGACAAGCAAATCCCCTATGCCATCCATAATGGTACACACTATCCATACACCACATCCTCCCTTCCGTGGATGTTCCACGGGTTTCGGCTAGTTATTATTATTGGTATTATTCTTATTATTGTTATTTTATTATTATTATTATTATTATTAATGCTGGAACAAACTTTGTTACATCATGGATGGTGAAGGTTGTGGTCAAGTTTCATCGAAATTGTGTGTAGTTTCAGAGAAGAAAGTAAACATCTATTTTGGGGGGTCAAAGCTGGACCGACTTTGACCCCTGGAACACCCCTCAGACCCCTATTTTTCAATGCCGTGAACAAACTTTAGTCACAACATGACAAATATCATTTGTGCCAAATTTGGTCGCAATCCAATTCGTGGTTTCGGAGAAGAAGTTTCATGTTTTTACAGGCAGACTGACAGACGGTCGACGCGCCATTGCATAAGCTCCCCTGAACTTCGTTCCAGGTGAGCTAAAAATTGAATATCAAAAGGTAGAATAACAAAAAATGTAATTAGAGGCACATTTTAAGACATTTTTTAATGCAACCTTGTATTGGGGGACACGTGAAATATGTAACCTTTTTTGTTGACTCCCGGCTCATGCCCTAGGATTTAGTATCACTTGTCAAAATGGAAAGGAAACCCTCAATTTGATATTGGATCATTCCTGGTGGAACTTGTTGCCATCTTTCAACAAAAAACAAACAAAAAACTTTCATTCTAAAACAAACTCAATTCATCAATTGCCGCAGGCAGGTAGGTGGTCTTTCTGTCTTCTACCGACTCCTCTCCGGCCTTGCTCCCCCAGCTCTCTCTGTGCTCTGTCCCCCCAATATTCCTTCAGGTCGCACAAGATCTGCCTGCAACCCTCTTCTGGTTAAACTGCCAAAGTCTAGGCTCTCTGCTCACCTTCACTCTTTCATTCCTCTTTTCTCCCGCCTGTGGAACAAACTCCCACACTCCCTTCAATCCCTCTCCTCCCTCCAGGTCTTTAAAACAGCTGTTCACCACCATCTCTTATCTTCCCCCATCCATAACCTTGATCTTTTCTACCCCCACTAATTCACCCCAGATCCACCTTGTTTGAAATTCCAACTTATTTCCTGGAAATCCTGGCAGTGTCCATATGTTTATACCTCTCCCACCCCCCCCTTCACATGCCTCCCCCCCTTTCACATGCCTCCCCCCCTTCACATGCCTCCCCCCCAAAGCCCTCTCCCTCCCACAGATCTCTCGATGTCTCCATGTCTCTCGGTCCCTGCTCTCAAATGTTGTGTTTGTGTCCTTCCCCCTCTCTCCCCATCTTGTCTACCGCTCCCGATGTTATTTGTTTTATGTGTCTGTTTGTCTTTCTGTGTGATTAATGTTCGCTCTTTCACGAGCCTCGATCTTGTATACAAAAAAAAAACAAAAAAAAAAAACAACTCCAATCCCACTGGTTGATAAAACAAACAAAATGTGGAAATTGGTTTTTTCCAAAAACAATTTGGTCTTTCTTCTGAAGAAAATAATTATTTAATTCTGAAATGTTTATTCAAACCGAAATCAAGGTTTGAGTTGGAATTAACTAAATTTCAGTAACTGCAGTTTTGACATCGACCATCTCTGTGCAATATTGGGTAAAATCTCGTATCTTCTCTTATCCACCATCTCTTATCTCCCCCCCTCCCCATTAAAAAACCAAAACCGTTATCTCTTTTGCCCCCGTTAATAGCACCCAAATCCACCTTTTTCAAATTCCGTTTTTCTTTCCTGAAAGTCCGAGTCATGTCCATTTTTATGCCGTCCCCTTCCCCCTCACCCAACCCCCTCCACCCCAACCCACACCAGTCTCCCTTTCACAGATCTACCACTGTCTCTGTTCTCCACTGTTGTTGTTTCCCTCTGTCTCCCCCCCTCTTGTCTCCCACACCCTTTATTATATGTTTTATGTGTTTTCTGTTTATGTATTTGTGTTTATGTGTTGCTCTTACACTCATAAGAAGTAGCTTCCTTGTAAGTTTTGGAGCTAGCTGTCTAATTAGCAATGTCTTGTTTTGATACATGTGCTGGGAGGAGGTTGCAGTGAAGACATGGACCAAATGTCCTGTAATGGTGTAGTGATTCTGTTGATATTCAGATAATCAATTTCCTCGACTGAATAAATGTCTTATTGACCTTATTTGTATTTGGAAGTTTCAAACTTTGTGTTCTGCAAAAGACTGACACTGAATTGTATGCAGGTGATGTCTATCCTGTGAAAGTGGAATGCACACAAAACAACAACGATGGTTCTGTCTCAGAAGCTTTGAGATATGCTTCTGTAAAGAAAGAGCCAGATATTCTTTTGACAAATGGCAGTGCTGCCAGTTCTGCAACTGGTAAGCAAAAACCTATAAAATTACCATTCAGGGCTGAATTTACAAACAGCACATAGTGAGCATCTTGCTAACAAGCGCGTAAACCTTAAACACTATCAAAAATATCGTTGTACACACCACAGCTAATCCACCCGTCCAGATCGCAATTTGTGAAGAGAGATAAACAGCCAATTCATTCCTTTGATTTGTGGATGGATTTGTGGGTACGTGGATTTGTGGGTACGTGTCGAAACATCTGATTAGCCTGTGACACGTCGCACATATCTCGAACATCCAATATAAATGAAGCACTTGCATGGAATCGCTGCGTCACAGACAGTTGTTGAAGGGGATTCAGCACATTGCTCCTCATCGTAGGTTGATCCAAGTGATCTTACACAAGATTCAGCAGCGACCAAAATGATTCCTTTGAGAGTCTGTCACGCTGGATAAACTTAATATTGCCATATTTCTTCAGAGTGTTGCAACTATCCTCGAAGATCCTCAATGCACGTCGGTGAACTACCCTCTGACTTGCTATCCTCTTATTCCGCCTTTTGAGCTTATTCAAGCACTCCCAACGCATCTATCTATACGATATTCACCATCGCACGTGAACTACCAATTTCAAGGCCTTAAACACACTCTTAAACATGCGGTTGCCAACATTTAAAGTTTTGTCGTTGTTTAAACACATGTTTTGCTTTAGCTAGCGCATTAGATAATCACTCTTTGGCGATTGAAGACTAACTTTGAACTGGTGATCATCGCACATTGGTGTTTCTACACACGTCTAATTCTTAAACTCCTTTCATAAATTCAGCTCTTAATCTTTTGAATTCAGAATCCCATATATTCCAGCGTACATGTTGAGGTGGATTGCAATTCGAATTGGCCAGTTTCCCCATTTTTTTTTTTCCGAGATACATCGAGTATAAGATGAAGCTAGATGAACCACAGTTGTCAGCAAAACTGTCAGACAATCAGATCCGTTCAGGTGCTAATTCCTCCCTGACACTGTCACACTTCCTTTTGTCACAATTCCTCAACCCATCACCAACTACCCTTTTATTTTCCTTCCCCTCATCCTGCCCTCTCTCCCAGCTCCTCTACAATCTGACACATGGTCAACAGCTCTCCCTACCTCCCCTTTTCTTTCCTCAACTTACCCTCCCCCACCATCCCCTCTCTTGTACCTGATGCTTCCTCTTCTTTAATGGTATGGACCTCAAACATCTGCGGCATTCACTCATACCTGACATCTCTCCATACAGGTTGCTTCTAACAAACCAGAATTGATCTGCTTAACAGAAACTTTCCTCCTTCAAGACATCTTTAACTTCTTAGTATCTCTCCCTGATTACTACATCATCTGGTATGATAGACCTGAGCCTCGTCCAGGTGGCAGAGTTGCTCTCTATATCAGAACTCTCTTCCATTCCTCTCCCTGCACTGCCATCTCTGCACCACACCCCAGGAGTGTCTCCCTCCTCCAAATGTTGGTGGTGTCTGGTCAAATCTGTTTCTGCTGTTTGTTGCCCTTCCATGTCCTCCCTTACCTCAAATGGCCACACACCTGACACTGCATGAGAAAAAGCTGAATGCCTCAACTCTGTGTTTGCCTCAAAATATTGTGTCCCAAACCCATTGCTCTCTGTACCCACCTTAACCGGTCTTACCGAGCTGCTCCTAGACTCTGTGTCCTCTCCTGACAAGGTGGAGAAGTTTCTGTCAAACCTCGATTCTGATTCTGCAACTGGACCAGACGGCATCAGCCCAGGGGTCGTAAAATCCTGCTCTGCCATGCTATCACACCCTCTCTCTGTTCTCTTCATTCTCTCTTTTGCTCAAGGTCATCTGCCATCTGCTTGAAAATCAGCCAACATTACCGCTTTACACAAACAGGTGCAAAAACAGATCGTTGCAACTGCAGACCAATCAGCCTGCTCCCAATCATCAGCAAGGTCATGCAATCCATCATCACTTCTGACATTAAATCCTTCCTCTTCTCCAATGGCTTGATCTCTGATCATCAATTTGGATTCAGGCCAGACCACTCCACTATGGACATGCTGCTTCGGCTGTCTCAACAATGGATGGAGGTCCTCAATGCCAAATACGAAATCAGAGCCGTCTCCCTTGACACATCTCATGCCTTTGATATGGTTTGGTTTGGCACACTGGCCTGCTCACCAACCTCTCCTCTTGTGGTACACATGGAAATCTCCACGCATGGCTTGCGAACTTCCTCTCCAGTCGTCGTCTACATGTGGCCCTGAATGGAATTCTGTCATCTCCTCCTCTGTCAATTCTGTCAATTCTTCCTTTCCAGGCTGGAGTTCCTTGAGGCAGTGTTCTGGGCCCTGTGCTTTTTCTGGTCTTCATCAAAGACCTCTCTGACTCTCTGGAAAATCCTCTCTATCTCTTTGTTGATGACTACTCTCTGTCGCTCCACATCTCAACCCTCAGATCGGCAGGCAGCAGCCTCTTCACTCTCTGCAGATCTGGATAAAATCACAAACTGCTCAAAGAAGTTGAACATGTCATTCAATTTTGACAAATCTCACACTCTCACCTGGTCTCTCTGAAAAGCCCATCTGGAAAACCCTATGTCACCCAAGCTTTTGAGTCTCGCTATCTGCCATTATCTTTCCTGGGAAAACCACATTTCCAAGCTGGCCTCCAAAGGTAGTCGACGACTGGGCATCCTCCATCGTGAGAAGTTGTTTCTTGGCCCTGCTGAGCTCCTCAACACATACAAAGCTTTCATCCACAGATTGATGGAGGATTGCTCTCCACTCTGTGCTGGTGCTCCTGCCTCACACCTTGCTCGGCTTCACACTGTAAAAATCAAAGTTTTGAGAATCATTGGTATCTCCCGCGATGAAGCTGATTCTGAGGGCCTATCACACTCTCACCGCAGGCAGATTTGTGGTCTTTCTATATTCTACCGACTTCTCTCTGGCCTAGCCCCCACTGCTTTGTCTGTGCTCTGTCCCCTAAATATTCCTTCAGGATGCATAATATCTGCCAGAAACCCTCTTCTGGTGAAATTGCCAAAATCAAGACTCTCTGCTCACCTTCACTCCTTCATCCCCCATCCCTTCCCTACCCAAGCCCTCTTCCTTCCACAGATCTCCCGATGTCCCTGCTCTTCTGTTGCTTGGGTGCTTCCCCCTCTCTCCCCCTTTTGTCTCCCGCTCCCTTTATTATATGTTTTATGTGTCTCTGTTTATGTTTTTGTGTCTTATGTGTTTGCTCTTATACGAGCCTCGACTTATGCCCAAAAAAATAATATTCTCCACCCTCTTGGAAATTCTGATCAGCTTCCCTCTCTCTCCCCCCCCCCCCCCTCTAGTCTCCCACTCCCTTTATTATATGTTTTACGTGTCTCTGTTTATGTTTTTGTGTCTTATGTGTTTGCTCTTACTCGAGCCTCGACTTTGTATACAAAAAAAATAATATATTCTCCACCCTCTTGGAAATTCTGATGATGTCACCATCGAAGTTCACGTTTCTTATTCTTCACCATCAACTGTGATTCATCGTGTCCATTGAACTGTCTTCCAATATAGCAAGGCTGACTGGAATGCGTTCTTTTCTTGCCGATGTTCACTGGAACTCAATCCATTGTCACAATTCATCTGAAGCTGCCAAGGAAGTTACTGAGTGGATCCCTGTTGGTATGGACGTCTTTCTCCCTTCTCGGACCTACCAAGTGAAACAAAACTCTCAACCATGGTTCACTCCAGCTTGTTCTGCTGCTATCGCCCATCGCAATCACTTTTTCAAACAGTATCACTGTGTTGGCTCGAGTGAGGTACATCCTTTGTCTCGCCTTGTGATCAACCACTGTAGACGAGTATTGCAGAATGCTAAACCTTACCGTATTGACACCAGGCTTTCCACTATCATCAGCACACCCAGGAAAGTTGCTGAGATTATTCAAACGCCTGACATTTCAAAATCTACTGCACCAGATAGAATCCCTACAATTGCTTTGAAGATGTGTTCATTTGAACTGTCTTCTGTTCTCTCAAAACTGTATTGCTTGTGCATGTCAAAGTCTGTGTTTCCATTTTGCTGGAAGCAGACAGGCTTCTGTAGTCCCTGTCTTTAATGGCTCCGGTGAGTAATCAGATCCTTCTAACTATCGGCCTGTTAGCCTTCTACCCATTATCAGCAAATTGTTTGAATTCTTGATGAAACAACAACTCATGATTCATCTGGAAACCCACAACCTCCAAACTGATGTTCAGTATGGCTTCGGACAGTCAAAGTTTACTGGTGATTTTCTATCCCGAATCACTGAACATGTGAATGGGACTTTGGATCATCGTGGATAAGCCAGGGTTGTTGCTCTCGACATCTCAAAAGGCTAAAATCATGTGGCTTTTCTGGAAAATTGCTTCATACAATCTCTGACTTCCTTGCAAATCGTCAAATATCTGTGGTACATGAGAGACAGTAATCCCCTGTCCATAAGACGAATGTGAGTCCTCGTGGGTCTGTCTGTGTTGGGTCGAATATTATTCATTTTATATGTCAATGATCTGCCTGATTGTATTCTTTCTCAATGAAGAAGCAGTTATGCAGATGACGCAACACTATATTCTACCTACCCAGGAACCTTGTCGCCTCCTACCCATGACCAGTGGTGTGGAGAGCCAGCATGGGCTCCGAGGCAAATAACCTCGTGGCTCCCACCCCTACCCTTTATCTTTTATAACTTTTTAAGGAACTTTCTTTTATGAAAAACAAAATTCTTTAAAAAAAAACAAGTGGTCACTTTTATTTAACCGTTGAATCGAAAATATAGGAGATAGCGTGACGTTTGGATCGATTGAGTCAATTCACACCCTCGACTGTTGAACAATATTTCTCCCTAAGATTGGCAAAAACATGCGTGAGAAGATGGTTAATAATTTTTGGACAAAGAGGAGACAAACCCATTTCTTTGTAACACACATTTCTGGTTAATACCCATTTTCTGTAAAGTTTGAAACTGTACCATTAACCGAGCGGCAAATGTTATGTTTCCGGCAAGAAAAAATTTAGCCTGGTGTTGGCTTAGCGGTTAGGGTGCAGGCTTGGGATCCTAGGATCCTGGGTTCGAATCCCGGTCGATTGCTGAATTAACACCAGGGGGGTTGACTCGGCCAGTCATCCTTCCGAGGTCGGCAAATTGAGTACCAGCTTGCTGGGATGAATGATCCCGGTGTGTACCCCGGTTTAGAATAGGTACACCCTATCCCTGCGCATCGTAAGAGGTGACTAAGGGTTGGCGTCAGGAAGGGCATCCGGCCATAAAAACATTGCCTCAAACAGGGAACCATGATTGTCATGGGGCCCGCAAGGCTAACCCCTGCTCTAGCGGGGAAAATGGCCTTAAAAACGATCATTCATTCATTCATTCCAGAAAAAGCAAAATCAGCTTCTGTTCTAGGTTTAAATGTGACGATGAGGAAATTAGGATGAGCCCATGAGGGTGTCGTGGAACAATTTGTGCACATAAGCCAAGTCATGTTCACTCATTGAATACTTGTAAAATTTAATAACATTGTGAAAAATACTCATTCTGTTGCAACAGAAATACATGGTCTAACCAATTCACACAACACAAGGACCCTGGGTCAACACGAGTATTCTTCCTGATCGCACTGTTTTGGCTCAAATTATAGCAATTGAAAGACAATGGTAGAAGATTTGATTGAGTCCTCACAGTGGGAGGGGGTAGGAGGGAGGAGATTGGGGGACGAGGGATTCTGATAAGGGATTAGGGAGGGGTAGATTGGGGTTTAGGAATTACTGATTTGGAAGTAGAGAGTGGGGAGGGGATCGATTGGGGGGATGAGGGATCCCTGATTAAACCATATCTTCTCAGTGGGTCACTTTAACCAGAAGATAATTGTCTTTGTACAACAAAGCTTTCACAAACCTTATCCCCAATTGGTATTTACACAGAACTGCAAATGCATGTGTATCTTTCCATTACAAAGGCACTCTTGAGTCAACCGGAGTCTGAGTTATACTCTTAAATTCCTTTAAATGTAATATATATATCTATATATATATATATACTAGGGCATGCCCGTACTATATATAAGCTAGGACGTGCCCGTACGTGGGTGCCCGTTCCTTGCCAAAAAAAAAAAAAAAAAAAAAATTTGTGTAGGGGTGTGTGTGTGTAAACATCCTAGGGCGTGCCCGTACGTGGGTGCAAAAAAGCATGCGTGCAAACAACAACAACAAAAAAAAACTTTGAAACCACGTGGCAGTAACGACCACAGAACCCCCCCCCCCCTCTATTTACATGAATGGTTTGGTCCATTCGCAACGACCACAGAACCCCCCCCCTCTATTTACATGCAATGGTTTGGTCCAAAGCGAACGGCTTGCAGTGTTTGGTAAAGAAATCGCCATAGCTCGGTAACTACTTCTCCGATTAATATGAAACCTTGAAAAGGCACATCCTCGGGTCCCCAGCAATATACCTGGCAAGTTTAAAGTATATCGGACCGGTAGTTGTCGAGAAACAGCGGTCACAGACAAACATACACACATACAAACACACATACACACATACACACAGAGATTAATGGAATTATAGATAGAGATATATATATATATATATATATATTTATATATATATATATATATATATATGTATATATATTGTTGCGGATATGAGGACTGTATTTTTTTGATTGTGTTGTATTGTATTGGAAATTGTTATGAATTATTGCTCGAGTCTGGCCCCTCCTGCCTCCAGTGCTGTGTAAAGGTTAAAATGGCGTCCCGGTAGTTAATTCCATAAAGCATCCATTGAAGGACACTATAATACCCTTGTTCAGTAGTTTATATCCTTATTATGTGTTTTAGGGTAAGGCCTTGTCTTCCATTAGAATGACACTCCATTGCACTGAATGAAAAAGATAGATTCCCTTCATCCTTCATTCCCATTCCCAAAACCTCCATTTCCCCTTTCGTCAATTGCCATTCGCATTGCCAACTACAATTGCCGCCATTGGCCACGAGGCAGGGTTGGGGAAGAAAGGCGTGCCCGCCCGTCGTCATCAAGGGCGGAGCCAGAGGGTCGCGCGACCAACCAGGGCCGAGGTGAGCACACCGATGGGCGTGTCCTGAAGGCCGGCGGCTTAATCGCCAGAGGCGCTATAAGAGCGCGCGCGCGCAAGAGTGACCAGGGCTGAGCTGAGCTGCATGGTGAGGTGCAAAGAAAAGAGCTGGGTCGTCAGAGGAGAGCTGAGTAAAAGGGTCCAAGAGAGAGAGCTGGGCTGTGAGGTCCAAAGAGAAGAGATCATCCAGCAGCGATTCTTGTTCAAAGGAGATCATCCAGGGAAGCACAAAGCCTGCTATTCGTCGCCTTGCTCGCCAGCAGCAGCGTCCACAGCAGCAACAACACTCGACAGCCGCTTGGGGCCTGGACGGCAGTTTGGAGCAGGGCCGCGAAGGAACGGCGGCTGCCCAATGAGCCGATCGTGCGGCCGGACCCATTGGACTTTCCTCTCCTTCCAGCCATTCCTGCCTGCAAGTTCCCCATTTGTGTACGTGAGTTTGTTCTGTTTGTTCTGTCCTGGGTATTCAATTAAGTCTGTATAAGCTAGTATTTTCACTGTCTCTAAAAGCTTCTGTATATTATTTTATTATCTTTCCTTCTCCTTGGTTATTTTGAGCCTGTAAATAGTAAATAAATTTAGTAGTATTGCCAACCTTTTTTTCATCTTCTTATTCCTTTTCTTCACATCCGTCATCTTTGTCTTTTCCATATTGAATATCTATGGCGCAATACGGCCAACGTGCGGGTGAATCGGGTGAATCGGGGAAACTGTTAGGTCGCGGTGCCTCCGCTCGGCAAACATAACATCCTTAACCGCGGACCGTAACAATTGGTGTCAGGTGTGTCGGATTCAGACCTGGGACAAAATTAATTTAGCCCAAATTTTGGGACACAATTGTACAATTGGTGTAACAATTGGTGTCTGGGGGTGAGATTTGGGGGCCGAACCAAATTTTTTAAACATCTAGAAAAAATTTGGTCAAAATTTGGAGCGGCCGAAATTTGTGTTGTTTTAAAGGAAAACCCGAATTTTGAAATCGCGCCATGGCTGGTCAAGGCGATCGGATGCAGGTGGGTGAGCTAGAAGGGGGGTTAGGAGTAACCCAGGATCAGAGGGGGGAGAACAATGAGGAGGTGGTTGAGGAGGTGTCAGGCGCGCAAAATGGCGCCCTCGCGCACATGGTTATTGTGGCGCCAAATCTAGCCGCGCCCGTGACCGTAGCAGCACCGATGAATTTGGACCTCTTTATGATACAAATAAGGGCGCTCATAGTCCAGACAAGTGAAGACCTGAGGAATGACTTGGGGAACCGGATGGATGCTAGGGGTGAGCGATTGGGAAACCAAATTGAAGCAATAACGAACGAAATGAGGGCCGATAATGAGGGACTGGTGAGGGACAGAGTCGCATATAAGGTAAGGGAAGCGGAGAGGGACAGAGATCGCAGGTTGGGCGAAAGGGTCCCAGGGGTGCACGAGGAGGTAACGCGGGTCAAGAAGCGCTGGTTGAGCGAAGCGGAGGAAAGCGCGGGTACAATGACGGGGGTAGAAATCGCGACACGGGGTTTGGGAAAGCCGGCAACCGATGAGGTGGAGGGAATTTTATTAAAGCCAACGGTCGTCGAGGGGAACAAAGACAAAGCAGTAGTGGGTACAATTAAAATTGAAGAGACGACGGAGGTAGCCCGGGAATTGCAGGGAGAAATGGAATATGTACAAAGTCCCTGCTCAAATCATGATGATGTGCTCACTAACCAAATAAAGAGTTTGCAGGTGCGCGTGGAGAAAAGGATCCCCCAGGTGAGTCGTGCTGTATATTGTGCGGGTAGATTTTGTAAGAGGATGTTTGGCGACAAAAGAATTTTCGCGCGCTTGGGATCGAGGAAGCATCCGGGCGTTGGTGAAGGGTCCCGTGTGAGTGGAAATGGCACGCGTGTGAAAAAAAAGTGTGCATCGGCGAGTGGGTGTGTTATAAAGTGTGGGAGTGAAACCGAGTGCGAGCGAGAATGCACGTCGGGGTGTACGGAGTGTGACACGAGGAGTGAGTTGGTGGTGGAGCGGGTGCGAGAATGCACGCTTGGAATGGATGAGGGTGTGCGAGGAAGCACACCTGAGTTGGTCATGGCGCGGGTGTGGGAGCGCACATCGGAGCGCAGTAGTGGGTGGATGCAAGAGTGCACGCCCATGGTGAGTGTTACGGAGGACGTAACGGAGGAGAGGTGTGGACCGAGGTGTGTGCAAGAGGTGTGGTGTGTAACAGGGAGTGTGTTGGTGGAATGGACGGACGGCGTTGGAACGCCGGGTTTTGTGAGTGTCAAAAGGGTCGCGTGTGCGTGTGGGCATGCGAGTAAAGCATCGACGATGGACGGGTTAGTGTTTAGGGCGACGGATAGCCGATGCGAGCACTCGGGGCGCGGTGTGCTTTGTTGGATGCGAGGCCCGGCGCGGATCGATGCGGCGTCGCTTCTCTTCGAAGCGTCGTTGCCGATTCGGGCTTGGCCCCGCCCTGCACGGTCGAGTCCGGGCCTTGTCGGACGAGGCGTCCGGTCCGGTTCAAGGGCGAGAGGGAGGAAGCGGAACGGTGCCCCCTCGCGGGGATGGGGTTCCGAACGAGCGAGCCTCGGTCATCGGGCCCGGGACCGCAAGGTACCGCGCCGAGATGGTGCGTGGAATCTCGGCCCGACCAAACCACCTCCCTTGAACCGAAAGCCGGACGGATTCAACCTGCAGGCGACCAAACCACCCGAATTCATTGCTCGGCTTTACGAAGCCGAGTTTAATGATGTCATGACGCACCGAGGCTAGGATATAGCGGACGGTGATGATGATGATAGTAATAGTGGTTTTGGCCCCGAAATTAGAAAAAGCAAAATTTGAGGATTGGCAAAGGATTGGCAGAGTGATGATTGGCAGAGTGATTGGTAGATCATTGGCAAATTTTTGATTTGTTGAATTTGGACGAGCCAAATTGGTAGTGGGAGATGCCCTATGTGGTGGGATGGCCAATCCACCATCCCTCACAGCGGGGGGCAAAGGAGCACTAGTCTTATGGGGTTGGCAGTGAAAACTAGCCCGGGAGGGTTAGGATATATCGTGTGTAGGGATCTAAAGATTGACAATAGGTAACGGTAAGGTTAGGTAGCTACATTGGACAGGTAGCTGGGGACATAGAGAGGGTAGTTTGGATGATAATGACGTGGTATGTGCTTAGTTTAAAGGGAAGACGGGGAGCACTAAGTTAGCAGGGCAACAGGTAGTTTAGATGATGCCGTGTGAGTGTTGGAGGTGTATTTAGAAGTGTATTGTGAAAAGTGTATGGTAACCAGGTGAGATTGCACAGGTGTGCAACTACAGGTGAATGGAGAACAGGTGTATGGAATAAATGGTCTGGAGTATATGGAGTATTGGAATGGATGGTCGTGGAGTGAGTATGGTGGAAACTATGGAGTGGAGTGGATGGTGCGAAGGTGTGAATGGGGGAAGAGTGGACCCCCATCACGAATACCCGGGGCGGGTAGTGTAAGTGTTAGGTAGAGGGTACAGGTAAATTGTGGTTGGATATTGGCATCTGTGGTGCGGGTGAAAGAATGGTGTTTGGATGGGTGCATTAGTGTTGTGGAAATGGCTGGGCGTGTAGCCTGTTAGTGTGTGTAGTTGGTTTGGGCACTCCACCACTGTGAGGATGTCGGCCAGGTGAGGCCGCAGGTGGGCTCTGGGAGCCGGTAGAGTTGTTGTGGATGGGGCCCGAGGATCCGGAGGACGGACCCGGGTAGCCCAGTGCCAGAGGGCACCGAGGGGTGACAGAGCCAGGAGGGGCCTTCCCCAGTTAGATAGGTTAGGTAAGGAGCAGGTAAGCTCGGGTGGCAACTACAGTGGTGGAGGTGTGCAGGTGGGTAGACCTGCTGGGAGAGCTACACGTCACAGCCCAGAAATTGTGCAAGGGCACCGGGAGATGAATCGGGGGTGTGAGACCCCAAATTGATGAAGCACCACAGTTTGGTCAATGGGAATTTGGTTCTTAAAACCACATAGAGTAAAGATGGCCAATGGTTTGGCAGGGAAAGACCCCGGGTAGTGTAAAGTGTGTTAATGTCATTTAGAGGATAGTTAGGATGGAGATCTCCTCGCACCATCTGCATCCACTCACCTGAGATGACGTACCTCCACACCGACGTTGGACGGGTTAGCGTTTAGGGCGACGGATAGCCGATGTGAGCACTCGGGGCGCGGTGTTCTTTGTTGGATGTGAGGTTTAATTATTTTGGTTGGTTGGTTTAATTATTATCCAGGTTGGTTTAATATCCAGGTTGGTTTAATTGGTTTAATTTCCAGGTTGGTTTAATTATTTTATGATGCAAATGTTTTGGATTGTGAGACGCATCATGACGTGGGTGTGACATTGTGCTTTGTTGTTCCATCTCTTCCTCCTTATGAGGATTGATGATGAATTTGGGTGATGGCATATTTTGGCGAGAGGGATTGTGGTGACGAATTTGGTATAGGGGAAAAATGGGGAAGACGTGACAGTAGCGACGGATTTGTAAATGTGTAGATTTTTGTAAATATGGGGTAAGGGCAAGGGTAGTGCAGGTGACAGGGGGGGTGACGTACGGTAGGGACGAGCTTTCTCACTTCGCTCTCCGTACGCACTTCGCCTTGCATTGCCTTGTTTGATGTGTACCCTTGTGACCTTACCCCTCGCTCATCTGTCTTCCCCCTTTTGTCTCCCACATGACCTGAGCGCCACTGGGCGCCAAGGGGAGCGTGCGTGAGTCCGCCATTGTGCGCCCGGAACTCCCAGAACCAGCTGTCTGCATCGATGCACCACATTATGGACCACATGTCTGTGGCCGAGCACCACTTATGGACCCCATGGGTTGGGGCATGGCCCCTCTGCTGGAACCAGCCATGAGGGCCCGAAATCTTGCTGGCGGACCTTGATCACAGGGCACCGATGCCCCACAGGTGAACCACACTAGTCGGCCCTGTGGGCCATAAATAAAACAAATAAAAATGGACACGTAGGGTGCATTTTATTGCAAATAGGCCGCCAGCAAAGGAAAAAGACAACAACTGGAAGAAATAATAACAGCCAGCAGAGGGAGCCGAAGAGCAAGAGACCACCTGCAGGGTTAGGGGTTGTTTGTTTATTTTTATTATTGAACATTGATGAACTGTGGTGACTGCACCGATTGGTGCTTGAGGGTGTGTTGGTGCGTTTTGGGTGCTTTCATTGTGCATTGATGCAGAGCAGACTGTCTCACCCCCCAGAAAGAACAATCACAGGTCCTGGGTTGCGTTTTGTAAATAAAGTAGCGTCAATTGTAAATAATGCTCCCCACCGCCAGTGTGTAGTTTGAAGACCATTCCGCAATTCGGTTAGCTGTGGGCGTGTCTGTTAGGCAGGGTGCAATGGGGCAGCGGGACATATTTATTTATGTTTTAAAACTGTCGCACTCAGGGTCAGGTTAAAAGTAGAGGGAACTACACCTACGTGTCGCACTAAATTAAAGTTGTAGGCCTGGGACGTGCCTAAGAGGAGGAGGGTGCAGTGTTGCGGATATGAGGACTGTATTTTTTTGATTGTGTTGTATTGTATTGGAAATTGTTATGAATTATTGCTTGAGTCTGGCCCCTCCTGCCTCCAGTGCTGTGTAAAGGTTAAAAGGGCGTCCCGGTAGTTAATTCCATAAAGCATCCATTGAAGGATACTATAATACCCTTGTTCAGTAGTTTATATCCTTATTATGTGTTTTAGGGTAAGGCCTTGTCTTCCATTAGAATGACACTCCATTGCACCGAGTGAAAAAGATAGATTCCCTTCATCCTTCATTCCCATTCCCAAAACCTCCATTTCCCCTTTTGTCAATTGCCATTCGCATTGCCAACTACAATTGCCGCCATTGGCCACGAGGCAGGGTTGGGGAAGAAAGGCGTGCCCGCCCGTCGTCATCAAGGGCGGAGCCAGAGGGTCGCGTGACCAACCAGGGCCGAGGTGAGCACACCGATGGGCGTGTCCTAAAAGCCGGCGGCTTAATCGCCGGAGGCGCTATAAGAGCGCGCGCGCAAGAGTGACCAGGGCTGAGCTGAGCTGCGTGGTGAGGTGCAAAGAAAAGAGCTGGGTCGTCAGAGGAGAGCTGAGTAAAAGGGTCCAAGAGAGAGTTGGGTTGTGAGGTCCAAAGTGAAGAGATCATCCAGCAGCGATTCTTGTTCAAAGGAGATCATCCAGGGAAGCACAAAGCCTGCTATTCGTCGCCTTGCTCGCCAGCAGCAGCGTCCACAGCAGCAACAACACTCGACAGCCGCTTGGGGCCTGGACGGCAGTTTGGAGCAGGGCCGCGAAGGAACGGCGGCTGCCCAACGAGCCGATCGTGCGGCCGGACCCATTGGACTTTCCTCTCCTTCTGGCCATTCCTGCCTGCAAGTTCCCCATTCGTGTACGTGAGTTTGTTCTGTTTGTTCTATCCTGGGTATTCAATTAAGTCTGTATAAGCTAGTATTTTCACTGTGTCTCTAAAAGCTTCTGTATATTATTTTATTATCTTTCCTTCTCCTTGGTTATTTTGAGCCTGTAAATAGTAAATAAATTTAGTAGTATTGCCAACCTTTTTTTCGTCTTCTTATTCCTTTTCTTCTCATCCGTCGTCTTTGTCTTTTCCATATTGAATATCTGTGGCGCGATACGGCAAACGTGCGGGTGAATCGGGGAAACTGTTAGGTCGCGGTGCCTCCGCTCGGCAAACATAACATCCTTAACCGCGGACCGTAGCAATATATATATATATATATATATACAGTGAAACCTTGACTTACGAGTTTAATTCATTCTGTGACCGAGCTCGTAACTAAATTTGCTCGTTTCTCAAATTAAATTTCCCCATTAAAATGCATTGAAATGCTATTAATCCGTTCCAGCCCGCCAAAAACCACACCAATTTTTTTTTAAATATACAGTATATATAAAAATATCTCGCGCTTTATATTTCACCTGTATGCAGCATACAAGTTGGCAGGATGGCCTGGACTGGAGGTACGCACACTTGACTCTAAACTGTCCAGCCTGGGTTTGAATCCCGACCCAGCTATAACCTGTCATGGGTGAATCACAGGCAGGGTGATTCATCAATGTGTGTACCGCTAAACTGGGCGCCCCGTTTGCGTCCCATTCGTTGTTGGATGTTAAGGATCTCACCGTGTTTTCCACAAAGAGAAGGCGAGCTATCGCCGGCACTCTGAACAAGTTGTGGCCTGGCATGCTCTTCTCCTCTGCCGTTATATACGTCCTCCTCGGCATCTTTTTCCAGAAGAGCCCTGTCTCGTCACAGTTGAAGATTTGCTGGGGGATGTATCGTTCGGCTTCTATCAGTTCGGCAAAAGTTATAATAAAATCTTCAGCTGCCTTCACATCTGAGCTTGCTGCCTTCACATCCGAGCTTGCTGCCTCACCATGCCTGACGACGGAGTGAATGCCGGTCCTCTTCTTAAAATTATCAAACCATCCCCGACTGGCTTTGAATGACTTCCGATGCCTTGTCCGTTGATGTTCCCGCCGTCTGCTGCACCAAATCCCCGTAAATGTCTCGTGCCTTCTCACACATGATGCTCTCGGTCACGGTATCTCCTGCGAGCTGCTTCTCCGTCAACCACACAAACAACAACTTCTCCATCTCTTCATGGACAGAGGTCCGGAGCTTTGAAATAATCGTAACGCCCTTGGCTGGCGTTGTAGCCTTTATCGACTCCTTCTGCTTCAAAATCGTACATATCGTAGAAGTACTACGATCGTACTGCCTCACCAAGTCGACAACACGCACACCTCGCTCATGTTTTTCGACGATTGCGTGTTTTATATCCAAGCACATCATCCTCTTCTTCTTCTCAGTACTGCCCTTGGCACTCAATTTCTTAGGACCCATGGTTAAAACGAAGAAATTTTCCAAAATAACCAAAATGCGAAAACAAAGCAGCAGCGATATACGGCAGAGATGCTTGCACGGCAAGATAACCACGTGACCGGAACCCACCTGGTGGCGGGTGGCATAAGCTCGTAACTCAGATCTCGGCTCACATCTCAAAGCAAAAAACCGCCTGAGCGACGGCTCGTATCTCGGAAAACTCGTAAGTTGGTGCACTCGTAAGTCAAGGTTTCACTGTATATATATACAGTGGAACCTTGACTTACGAGTTTAATTCGTTCCGTGACCGAGCTCGTAACTCAAATTGCTCGTATCTCAAATCAAATTTCCCCATTGAAATGCTATTAATCCGTTCCAGCCCGCCAAAAACCACACCAATTTTTTTTTTAATATACAGTATATATAAAAATATGTCGCGCTTTATATTTCACCTGTATGCAGCATACAAGTTGGCAGGATGGCCTGGACTGGAGGTACGCACACTTGACTCTAAAGTCTAAACTGTCCAGCCTGGGTTTGAATCCCGACCCAGCTATAACCTGTCATGGGTGAATCACAGGCAGGGTGATTCATCAATGTGTGTACCGCTAAACTGGGCGCCCCGTTTGCGTCCCATTAGTTGTTGGATGTTAAGGATCTCACCGTGTTTTCCACAAAGAGAAGGCGAGCTATCGCCGGCATTCTGAACAAGTTGTGGCCTGGCATGCTCTTCTCCTCTGCCGTTATATACGTCCTCCTCGACACCTCGCTCATGTTTTTCGACGATTGCGTGTTTTATATCCAAGCACATCATCCTCTTCTTCTTCTCAGCACTGCACTTGCCACTCACTTTCTTAGGCCCCATGCTTAAAACTAAGAAATTTTCCGAAATAACCAAAATGCG
The DNA here is from genome assembly GCF_964187855.1 of Myxine glutinosa. Lineage (NCBI taxonomy): Eukaryota > Metazoa > Chordata > Myxini > Myxiniformes > Myxinidae > Myxine > Myxine glutinosa. Next base: position 404,161,481 of record NC_136261.1, on the reverse strand, counting down.
AAAAAAAAAATGCAGCGCTGTACGACAGAGATACGTACTGTACTTGCACGGCAAGATAACCACGTGACCAGAACCCACCTGGCGGCATGAACTCGAAATAACCAAAATGCGAAAAAAAAATGCAGCGCTATACGACAGAGATACGTACTGTACGTGCACGGCAAGATAACTACGTGACCAGAACCCACCTGGCGGCGTGAACTCGAAATAACCAAAATGCGAAAAAAAAAATGCAGCGCTATACGACAGAGATACGTACTGTACGTGCACGGCAAGATAACCACGTGACCAGAACCCACCTGGCGGCGTGAACTCGAAATAACCAAAATGCGAAAAAAAAAATGCAGCGCTATACGACAGAGATACGTACTGTACGTGCACGGCAAGATAACCACGTGACCAGAACCCACCTGGCGGCGTGAACTCAAAATAACCAAAATGCGAAAAAAAAAATGCAGCGCTATACGACAGAGATACATACTGTACGTGCATGGCAAGATTACCACGTGACCAGAACCCACCTGGCGGCGTGAACTCGAAATAACCAAAATGCGAAAAAAAAAATGCAGCGCTATACGACAGAGATACGTACTGTACGTGCACGGCAAGATAACCACGTGACCGGGTGGCGAAAGCTCGTAACTCGGATCTCGGCTCGCATCTCAAAGCAATAAACCGCCCGAGCGACGGCTCGTATCTCGAAAAACTCGTAAGTTGGGGCACTCGTAAGTCAAGGTTCCACTGTATGTATATATATATATATATATATATATATATATATATATATATATATATATATATATATATGTATATATATATATGTATATATATATATATATATATATATATATATATATATATATATATATATTGTATATATATATATATATATATATTGTTACGGTCGCGGCGAGGATGTTGTTTGCCGAGCGGATGGCCGCCGCGCCCGAACAGTTACCCCGACTAACCCGATTCCTGAACGTTGGCCGAATCGCGCCACAGATATTCAATGGGGAAAAGACTAAAACGAAGGATGTAAAGAAGAAAGAAAGACAAAGGGTAGGGAATACAAATATAATTTATTTACTATTTACACAATTGAAAGAAACCAAGGAAGAAGGAAGGATAAGAAAATAAAATACAGAAGAGGAAAGGTGACACAGTGAAATTCTAGCTTATCTAAACAGGCTTAACTTATACCCTGGACAGAACAAACAAAGACGGACTCACACGAATGGGGAATGGAGGCAGGAACGATTGGCTGGACCGGGAGGAAGGTTCAGCTCGGACCACAAGCTGGAAGGCTTTGCAGGGCGCACAGCAAGCCGGGCCTCGTCAGGCTGGGAGCGAGCAGGGTGATGTCGTGCACTTCTCTCAAGGCTTCCCCCGCGCTTCTCTCGCACACTTGTGTTAAAGGCTTCCTTCTCGCTTCTCTTCCCTCCTTGCGCACTTCTGTCAAAACGGCTTCCGTGCACGCTCTTTATAACACCACGGGCAAATCAAGCCGCCGGCCTCTAGAACACGCCCATCGGTGAGCTCGCCTCGGCCCTGATTGGTCGGCACGGCCCTCTGGCTCCACTCTTGATGACGATGGGCGGGCACGCCCAGGATTCGGCAGCTCCTCCCCCTTCTTCTCCGAGCCTACCTCGTGGCGAATGGAGTCGCGGAGGGAACAGTTGGCAATTGCGGCTTTGGGAATGGGAATGAAAGGGGATCTATCTATTTGAATTCGGTGCAATGGAGTGTCAATTAATGGAAGACAAATCCTTAGCCTAATACACAGAATAAGGAAATAACTGTCAACAAGGGGGAAATCTATGATTGGCTAACGTGAGTGCTTATGAAATAACTACGGAACGACCTTTGACCTTTATACACAGACTGGAGGCAGGAGGGTCCAGATTATAGCAATAAAAAAAAAACACAAGAAAAAATTGAATTATACCGGAGTCTGAGTTATACTCTTAACCGGAGTCAACCTGAGTCTGAGTTATACTCTTAAATTCCTTTAAATGTTATATATATATATATATATATATATATATATATATATATATATATATATATATATATATATATATATATATATATATATATATATACACACATACACACACACACATACAGTGGAACCTTGACTTACGAGTTTAATTCGTTCTGTGACCGAGCTCGTAACTCAATTTGCTCGTTTCTCAAATCAAATTTCCCCATTAAAATGCATTGAAATGCTATTAATCCGTTCCAGCCCGCCAAAAACCACACCAATTTCTTTTTAAATATGCAGTATATATAAAAATATCTCGCGCTTTATATTTCACCTGTATGCAGCATACAAGTTGGCAGGATGGCCTGGACTGGAGGTACGCACACTTGACTCTAAACTGTCCAGCCTGGGTTTGAATCCCGACCCAGCTATAACCTGTCATGTCGGTGTTTCACAGGCAGGGTGATTCATCAATGTGTGTACCGCTAAACTGGGCGCCCCGTTTGCGTCCCATTAGTTGTTGGATGTTAAGGATCTCACCGTGTCTTCCACAAAGAGAAGGCGAGCTATCGCCGGCACTCTGAACAAGTTGTGGCCTGGCATGCTCTTCTCCTCTGCCGTTATATACGTCCTCCTCGGCATCTTTTTCCAGAAGAGCCCTGTCTCGTCACAGTTGAAGATTTGCTGGGGGATGTATCGTTCGGCTTCTTTCAGTTCGGCAAAAGTTATAATAAAATCTTCAGCTGCCTTCACATCTGCCTCACCAAGTCGACAACACGCACACCTCGCTCATGTTTTTCGACGATTGCGTGTTTTATATCCGAGCACATCATCCTCTTCTTCTTCTCAGTACTGCCCTTGGCACTCAATTACTTAGGACCCATGGTTAAAACTAAGAAATTTTCCAAAATAACCAACATGCGAAAACAAAACAGCAGCGATATACGGCAGATATGCTTGCACGGCAAGATAACCACGTGACTGGAACCCACCTGGTGGCGGCTGGCGTAAGCTCGAAAATAACCAACATGCGAAAACAAAACAGCAGCGATATACGGCAGATATGCTTGCACGGCAAGATAACCACGTGACCGGAACCCACCTGGTGGCGGCTGGCGTAAGCTCCAAAATAACCAACATGCGAAAACAAAACAGCAGCGATATACGGCAGATATGCTTGCACGGCAAGATAACCACGTGACCGGAACCCGCCTGGTGGCGGCTGGCATAAGCTCCAAAATAACCAACATGCGAAAACAAAACAGCAGTGATATACGGCAGATATGCTTGCACGGCAAGATAACCACGTGACCGGAACCCACCTGGTGGCGGCTGGCGTAAGCTCCAAAATAACCAACATGCGAAAACAAAACAGCAGCGATATACGGCAGATATGCTTGCACGGCAAGATAACCACGTGACCGGAACCCACCTGGTGGCGGCTGGCGTAAGCTCCAAAATAACCAACATGTGAAAACAAAACAGCAGCGATATACGGCAGATATGCTTGCATGGCAAGATAACCACGTGACCGGAACCCACCTGGTGGCGGGTGGCGTAAGCTCGTAACTCAGATCTCGGCTCGCATCTCAAAGCAATAAACCGCCCGAGCGACGGCTCGTATCTCGGAAAACTCGTAAGTTGGTGCACTCGTAAGTCAAGGTTCCACTGTATATACTATATACAGACTCTCCTCGAGTTACGACGTAGGCGACTTTCGACGACTCGCACTGACGACCTTGCAAAAATCTCAGTTGCTCCTTGTGCCTCGCGCTGACAACATCCCTTACGCTGCATCACCTATAAGTGTGTGTGTACTGTACTGCCATCATGTCTAGCAAGAGGAAGAGTGCATCCACCGATACATCTATCTATAATTCCAGTAATCTCTGTCTGTACGTTTGTACGTTTGTCTGTGACCGCTGTTTCTCGACAACCACGGGTCCGATATACTTTTAACTTGCCAGGTATATTGCTGGGGACCCGAGGATGTGCCTTTTCAAGGTTTCATATTAATCGGACAATTACTTACCGAGCTATGTCCAAAAAACGATTCAACCAATCAGAGAGCAGCGAACGATCGCGTGTGCCGAACGTGGCGGGCACACTCTGCCTCGGATGGCACATTTGAGAGCGTATTCATTTATTTCACGTTTGCAAACTATGTTGGCGTTAAACTATGTTTTACAACTAATAAAAACGAATTTGCGATTCATTCGCTTTCCTGCGCGTTTGTGCACGCGATGGCGATTTCTTTACCAAACTCCGGAAGCCGTTCGCTTTGGACCAAACCATTGCATGTAAATAGAGGGGGGGGGATTGTCACCGTACTCGCAAGCCGTTCGCTTTGGACCAAACCATTTCATGTAAATAGAGGGGGGGGGATATAATTTTAGATATAGATATAGTACGGGCAATGCCCTAGTATATATAATTAGTGCTGTGCCGATATCTGAACCGGCAATCAGAACTGGCCGATATCACCTATTTTTCAGTAATCTGTACCGACAGATTACTATCAGTGTACAGTTTCAATGACCAATTAAAGTTGGACTGTACTCTATACAATCCCCAAACCTTGAGTAGCTTTCACCCATGTTTAGAATTGGAGCGAATTTCAATGATCAAATTGAAGAAAACAAAGTTGCACATTTTGCTTTAGAAACAGCTGCGAGTACAAAAGAAAACACAACGCCCCCTACTGTACCATGCGATACGCGATGGCTCTTCCTGACTTCCTGGCAGAGTACGTCTTGACATCATACGTTCCAGGCGTGCATCAAATTCAAAGTGTCTGTTAACTTAATTATTTTCACATTTCAAAGGTGGACTCACAGTATTCTGGCTCCCCAAGCAAAATGAGGCACATTATACATGCAGTTTGTAAAATTACTGCTTCATTCGTTAGACCGAATGCTGTGACGTCATCTCACGCAATCTCACATGATCTTAACACACATGGCGTTCCCCAAACACATGGAGCTCTATTTATTCCTCCATAATAACAATGACTTCTTTTTTAATATCTTCTTCCTCCTCTGTTACCCTCGTTATGGCTTCCAGTTTCCCCTTGGTTTCCCTCTGTGTATTTTTAAAATCTAACAAATGATGCTGTGGTGGAATACGGACTTGGAAACATGTAATAAGTAATACATAATAAGTCCATGAGGGGTGATTCGACTTACGACCTGCTTGTCGGAACGTAACCCCGTCATAACTCGAGGAGAGTCTGTGTATATATATATATATACATATAGAGTGAAACCTTGACGTACGAGTGCACCAACTTACGAGTTTTCCGAGATACGAGCCGTCGCTCGGTCGATTTTTTGCTTTGTGATGCGAGCCGAGATCTGAGTTACGAGCGAGCGAGCTTGGATATAAAACACGTAATCGTCGAAAAACATGAGCGAGGTGTGCGTATTGTCGACTTGGCGAGGCAGTACGATCGTAGTACTTCTATGATATGTACGATTTTGAAGCAGAAGGAGTCGATAAAGGCTATAACGCCAGCCAAGGGCGTTAAGATTATTTCAAAGCTCCGGACCTCTGTCCATGAAGAGATGGAGAAGTTGTTGTTTGTGTGGTTGACGGAGAAGCAGCTCGCAGGAGATACCGTGACCGAGAGCATCATCTGTGAGAAGGCACGAGACATTTACGGGGATTTGGTGCAGCAGACGGCGGGAACATCAACGGACGAGGCATCGGAAGAGTCATTCAAAGCCAGTCGGGGATGGTTTGATAATTTTAAGAAGAAGACCGGCATTCACTCCGTCGTCGGGCATGGTGAGGCAGCAAGCTCGGATGTGAAGGCAGCTGAAGATTTTATTATAACTTTTGCCGAACTGATAGAAGCCGAAGGATACATCCCCCAGCAAATCTTCAACTGTGACGAGACAGGGCTCTTCTGGAAAAAGATGCCGAGGAGGACGTATATAACGGCAGAGGAGAAGAGCATGCCAGGCCACAACTTGTTCAGAGTGCCGGCGATAGCTCGCCTTCTCTTTGTGGAAGACACGGTGAGATCCTTAACATCCAACAACTAATGGGACGCAAACGGGGCGCCCAGTTTAGCGGTACACACATTGATGAATCACCCTGCCTGTGAAACACCGACATGACAGGTTATAGCTGGGTCGGGATTCAAACCCAGGCTGGACAGTTTAGAGTCAAGTGTGCGTACCTCCAGTCCAGGCCATCCTGCCAACTTGTATGCTGCATACAGGTGAAATATAAAGCGCGAAATATTTATATATATATATTTCAAAAAAAATTGGTGTGATTTTTGGGGGGCTGGAACGGATTAATAGCATTTCAATTCATTTTAATGGGGAAATTTAATTTGAGAAATGAGCAAATTGAGTTATGAGCTCGGTCACAGAACGAATTAAACTCGTAAGTCAAGGTTTCACTGTATATATATATATATATATATATATATATATATATATATATATATATATATATATATATATATATATATATATATATATATATATATATATATATATATATATATATATATATATACATATATATATATATATATATATATATATATATACATATATATATATATATATATATATATATATATATATATATATATATATATATATATATATATATATATATATATATATACATATATATATATATATATGTATGTATAATATATATACATATATATATATATATATGTATGTATAATATATATATATATATATATATATATGTATGTATAATATATATATATATATATATATATATATATATATATATATATATATATATATATGTATGTATAATATATATATATATATATATATGTATGTATAATATATATATATATATATATATATATATATATATATATATATATATATATATATATATATATATGTATGTATAATATATATATATGTATGTATAATATATATATATATGTATGTATAATATATATATATATATATATATGTATATATGTATATGTATATATATATATATATATATATATATATATATACATACATACACACACACACACACACGCACATACATAATCAAGGCACCTCCTAGCTTTAATGGTGAACACCAGCCACGAATTATGTCTCACACGGTAAATACTGCATAACCCGCAAGGAACCAACAGCCTGTCTGCCACACAGACCATCGTTCCCACCAGTGCAAACCAAAACCAGGGGGTGCGGTGTGATCGGCGGCAGACAGGCTGTTGGTTCCTTGCGGGTTATGCGGTATTTACCGTGTGAGACATAATTCGTGGCTGGTGCTCACCATTAAAGCTAGGAGGTGCCTTGATCATCTTAATAGACGATTTTGGTCCTCATTGGTTAGATTATTTGCAGTATGCCGTCCTGACGAGGGTCAATAAGCCCGAAATCTGGATTGGCGGCTCTGCTTGATGTTTAGCCAATGGGGACCAATGAAAAAATCTCTGTCTGTTGACAGAGTGGCCGGGCTGAGGCCTCCAGAAGACCCTTTGGGTCGGAGGTGACGCTTTGGTCTCGGACTTCGGTCCACAGGAGATCGGGACAGCGCTCGTCACGCTGTTATGTTCGTTGATATATATATATATATATATATATATATATATATATATATATATATATATATATATATATATATATATATATATATATATATTGTTACAGACGCGGCTTAGATGTTATTTACCGAGCGGTTTGGTATGACCACGTCTGCACAAGTTACCCGATTATACCCGAACGTTGACTAATCGCGCTACGCCAGATCAATGAAGGAAAAGGACACACGGCTGGGATTAAAATGACACGACACCAGGGATACGGTTCTCAAGACCTCCGGAGGAGATTATATTCGTTCGGAAGGTTAGATTACAACTACAAGAGGGACAGCAAAGGAAGATAGGCACTTAGACACAATCTTATATTAACCCGACAGACCACAGATAAACAGGACAAAACTGACTCACACGGGGATTGATGGCAAGGAAAGCGGGTATTCGATGGCCAGCACAAGGTGCACCTTGTGCTCAGGGACAGGATAGCGCGGCCCAAAAGATGCAGGAGGTCTCTCAGCGCTCGGAGGTGGCTCTCTTGTCTTCTCAAGCTCGGGGCGCATCTGACCTCACATCCGGTAAGTCGCTGCGTATATTCGGCGGGGAGTGACACGCCCTCGGCTCGTTAGCTCCGCCCCAGATGGAATCGGCTCGTTGCTTCTCATTGGGTGCATGCGGGGGGGTTACCGGCTCCGCCCTTGACGAGGGGCTGACAGGGAGCCCCTTCGTGGTAACCCCGTGGAGCGCATGGTCATGGCGGCTAACCGAGCTGGTGGGAGGACGCACACTCCCCCCGCGCGCCGTGGTTGTAGTTGTTGTTGTAGCTGTAGTTGTTGTTGTTGTTGTTGTTTGGGGAAGAAGATGGAAGGAGGTATGGGAAGGTCCTAAACTCACTACTGGTGCCATATAATCACATTCTGGTGCAACGAAGAGTCATAATTAATGGAAACGAGTCCTTAACTGACATAGACTAAGAATAACTAGCAAGATGTCCGAAAGTTGTCTACGTGAGATGCGGTGGACCTGGGCACGACATTTAATGGGGGAAAAAGGGGAAGGTCGGTTCTACAGAGTGTTGTTTACAGACAATGGGACTAGGGAATGGGGGATTGGGGATAGTTGGGGAGTATTGGGGAAATAGGGGAATATTTACAAGCGGATATGGAGGCCAAATTCCATATTCGCAACAATATATATATATATATATATATATATATATATACATATACATATATATACATATATATATATATATATATATATACATATATATATATACATATATATATATATATATATATATATATATATATATATATATATATATATATATATATATATATATATATATATATATATACAGTGAACCCTCGTTTATCGCGGGGGTTACGTTCCAGAACCCCCCGCGATAAACGAAAATCCGCGAAGTAGCGACCATATTATTATTTTTTTTAAATATATATTTTAAAGCATTATGAACTCCCCACACTCTTATTAACCTTTCCCATACTCTTATAAACACTTCCTATACTCTTAAACACTTTTTACACTCTTAAACATACGTAATTTTAACAACATATAAAATTCTAATGGGTACTCACCATTGAAGATACTGTAGCTACCCATGGGTTCCACCAAGCAAGACCAGCATCAGAATCTCCTTGCTCCAGCCGGTGACGTCACCGGCGGGGATTCCCGGCGCGAGAGTGGCTGGTCACGTGACCGCTAAAGCGTGCCGCGCTTTGCGGGTATAATCAGCTACACCTGTTGATCACGTGACTACCGATTCACCGAAGCACGCCACGCTTGAGAGGCGTGGCTTTCGGTTTCTGGTTGTGCTTTATAATGCAGCCCGATAAATGGGCTTTTCAGTGTTCCCGAGTTGGTTTTGAGAATAAATATCTTCTCGGACGAGTTTGTGTCTTGCCCGTCATTTCGTCCGTATCAAGCAAGAGCCCCGGCTCTTCAATACTACAACTTGCGTGATGAAGATGATGATGAATTAGCTGTGCAGTACTGATGACGATGAAGGTGATGACGATGATGAATGTACTGGCGTTTTCCATACGCACGACTCTTTGTCTACCCTTCTACTGTACACTATGTACAGTATTTTATTTCTTGTAATATGTTTTAAATACTGTATTTTTCTTATTTCTTTACGTTTTTTAATTTTTTAGGCTAGAAAATGCTTATTTTACCACAAAAATATTTAAAATAATAGTATATAAAAATACATTTATACCGCAAAATCCCGCGATATAGCGAAAAATCCGCGATATAATTTTACATATACTAGCGAGAAAAAACCGCGATGTACCGAATCCGCGAAAAGTGAACCGCGATATAGCGAGGGATGACTGTATATATATATATATATATATATATATATATATATATATATATATATATATATATATATATATATATATATATAAATATATATATTGTTGCGAATATGGAATTTGGCCTCCATATCCGCTTGTAAATATTCCCCTATTTTCTCCGATACTCCCCAACTCTCCCTTACCCCATTCCCTAGTCCCATTGTCTGTAAACAACACCCATTAGAGCCGATCTTCCCCTTCATCCCCCCATTAAATGTCGTGCCCAGGTCCCCCGCACCACACGTAGACAATTATAGGACATCTTGCTAGTTATTCTTAATCTATGTCAGTTAAGGACTTGTTTCCATTAATTATGACTCTTCGTTGCACCAGAATGTGATGATATGGCACCAGTAGGAGTTTAGGACCTTCCCATACCTCCCCGCATCTCTTCCCATCATCTCAAGCTCCAACAACAACCACAACAACAGCGGCTTGCGTCCTCACTCCGGCTCGGTTGGCCGCCATTGAACATGTGCTCGACGGGGTTACCCAGAAGGGGGCTCCCTGTCGGCCCCTCGTCAAGGGCGGAGCCGGTAACCCCCGCACCCAATGAGAAGCCATGGGCCGATGCCATATGGGGCGGAGCTAACGAGCGAGGGCGTGTCACTCCCCGCCGGATATACGCAGCCGCTTGCCGGACGTGACGTGAGATGCGCCCCGAGCTTGGAAGGACAAGACGCCACCCTCCCGAGCGCTGAGCGACCTCCCCGGCATCTCCACCAAAGTCGCGACCCACGAGCGCTGAGCGACCTCCCCGCATCTGCTGGACACCACCGTACGTGATTCTGTCCCTGAGCCAGGTGCACCTGAGCCATCGACTGCCGCTTTCCTTGCCATCAAATCCCGTGTGAGTCAGCGTTGTCCCGTTTATCTGTGGTCTGTCTAGGGTTAATATAAGAGTGTGTCTAAGTGCCTGTCTTCCTATGCTGTCCCTCTTGTAGTTGTAATCTAACCTTTTTCCGTACGAATATACTTGAGAACTGAACCCCTGGTGTCGTATTGTGTCATTATAATCCAGCCGGGTGTCTTCTTTTTCTTATTGAGCCAGCATAGCGCGATTAGTCAACCCCGGGTGCAATCGGGGTAACTTGTACGGATACGGCGGCCATCCCGCTCGGCCCACCATACCATCAAAGTCGTATCGGTAACAATTGGTGTCGGGAGTGAGATTCGAGGCCCGACCAAATTTTGAAAAAAAAAACGAATAGAGGAAAAAAAAAAAAAATTTGGTCAAAATTTGGAGCGGCCGAAATTTGTATTTGTTTTACGAAACTCGAATTTTGCAAGTCGCGCTATGGCGGATCAAGACGGCTGGGGTCCGGTAGGGGAGAGTGAAGCAGGGTCGGTCCAGGACCAGATTGAGGGACATGAGGGACAGGAGGAGAGCGAAGCAGTGAGGGCGGCAGGGTCGCAAAATAGCGTTGTCACGCACGAGGTGGCCACGGCGTCCACGCCCGCGGCAGCGCCCCTGGTGGATTCGAACCTTTTCCTCCTGCAAATGAGGGCCCTTATGGAACAAATGGTGGGAATGAGGGCTGATAGAAAGCGATTGAGTGACCGATTGGATGAGCAATTGGGGGTAATGGGGAACCGGATGGATGCTCAGGGTGAGCGATTAGAGGGCCAAATGGGGGTAATGAGGGACGAAGCGAGGGGTACTGGTGAGGGGTTAGACAAGAAATTTGGGAAGTTAGACAATAATTTTGAGGAGTTAGACAAGAAATTTGGGAAGTTAGACAATAATTTTGAGGAGTTAGACAAGAAATTTGGGAAGTTAGACAAAAATTTTGAGGGGTTAGACAATGGGATAAAAGAGGTGAGAAATGGGTTAACGGGGGTAGAAAACAGAATGGCCGCTCAAGAGAATCAAATGGAAGGGATGCAAAAAGGGTTAGAGGGGTTAGAAAACACCATGGAAGGCAAATTGAGGGACATGAGGGACCAAGCGGAAAGGGAAGTTAACCAAATGGGGCAGCAGATAGAGGGGGTCAGAATGGGGGTAGAAACCAAACTGGATGCTCACAGGGAGGAAATGGAGCAGATGAGGGTGGCATCTGGGCAGGAGATGCAAGTGATGGGAGAGGAGATCAGAAGAGGAGTGAGTGAGGAGGTCGGAGGAGTGCGCGAGGAGGTGAGGCACTGTAAGGAGCACATGGAGAAGGAGGTGAGAAAGGGGACTGTAAAGTTACAAGGGGGCATAGAGGACCTGACGCAGGAGGTGGAGCAGCTGACGGTGGGACAGACGGAGTTAGTGGAGCAGGTTCAAAAGAACACAGCGGTAATAGGAGGTTTAAAAGCGACACAGAAAGAACTAAAAGATGACTTGATAGCGACGAAGAGGGAATGTCAGATGGTACGTGAGGGACTGACAACGAGGCTGGACGAGGTGATAGAGGTAATGGAGACGAAGGACCGGCAGGTGAGGACGCACATGGAAACGGTCAAGGTAGCCTTGGAGGACGAGCTTGAGGAGACGTACCGGGGAATAAAAGAGGTGAGGCACAAATTAGAAGAAGTGGAAGAAGGGGTGAGCGAAATTAAGAAGCGACGGAGAGGGGATAACAAGGAGATAAAAGAGGAGATAAAAGAATTGGTCCAAAGTCTGTGTTTGGATCGTGATGTGCTCATTAACCGGATGAGGGATTCGCAGGTGATGGAGGAGAAGCGAAGAGGAAGAGGACCCGGTGTAAGTGGTGACCAATATGGTCGTGCGTATGATGCGCCAGGGGATTTAAGAAGCTTGGGGGTCGAGATGGACCCGGGTGTTCGTGAAAGGCCGTTGGTGAGGTGTGCGACAGGTCTGGTGTGCGAAAAAGGAGGTGTGCAAGAAAGTCCGACTCTGGGGTGTGTGAGGAAAAAGTGCGTGCCAAGGAGTGAGTGTGCTGGCGAGAGTGAGTCGGTCGTAGCGCGTGTGCGAGGGAGCACATGGAAGCGTGGTGTGGTGAGTGTTACAGAGGGTGTGACGGGAGAGTGTGCGCAGGAGTGTGCGCGAGAAAGGTGTGTGACGGACAGGTGCATGAGGAAAGAGTGTGCTGTCAAGAGTAAGGGTGAGTGCGTTGTCACGAGTGGAGGTGAAAGTAGTGAGAGTGACATGGAGCGTGAGTTAGTTGTGACAGGTGAGCGAGGATGTACACCTGGGATGGAAGGATGCACACCTGGAATGGTAGAGCGTGAGTGGGAATGCACGCTGGAGTTGGTGGTGAGGCACGTGGTTGGGTGTGCGAATGAGGGCACACCTGTGATTGTCACAGAGGAGGTGACAGAGGAGGGGGCGCGAAGAGGTGTTTTGGTGAGGTGTGCGACCAACGAATGTGTGCCAAAGTGTTCGGTGGTCAGGTGTGTGACCAAGGCGGTGAGTGGAATGGGTGTACCTGGGTGTGTAAGGAACGGTACGAGGGGCATGGAAACGGCTGGATGTGTGAGCAAGGAACGGGCTGCGGGGTGTAAGCGTCCAGGTGAAGCATCGACGTTAGACGGGATAGAGTTTAGAACGACTTATAGCCGAATCGGGCCCTCGGTGCGTGCTGGGCCTCGCTTTGAACGGCCGCGTCCGTGCTCCACTAGGCGGAGCTGGCAGCCCGATAGAAAGGGTCGTCATGGCGACCACTTTTTGTTGAGACGTGCCGGCAGGTCGAGATCGGGACATTGGATGGCTCCGCGCCGAGGTGATGCGTGGGATCTCGGCCCGGGTAAGCCCCCGTCCCTGCACCGAGTGCCGGACGCATCCAGCCGCTGGCACAAAACAACCAGCATCCATTGCTTGGCTTTACGAAGCCAGGCTTTGGACAGGAATTGGCGCACCGGGAGGCAGTAGTGAGTAGACTGGGTGATGAGGTTAGTGTTTTGGACCCAAAATTAGAGAAAAACAAAATTTGATGATTGGCAAGGGATTGGCAGTAGTGATTGGCAGATGATGGGCAGTGATTGGCAAATTTTTAATTTGTTGCAATTTGATGTGCGAAATTGGTAGTGAGAGACCCCCGATGTGGTGGGATGGCAAATCCACCATCCTTCCCATGGTGGGGCAAAGGAGCAATAGTTTATGGGGTGTATGGCAGTGAAAACTAGCCCGGGTGGGTTAGGATATGGTGTGTAGGGATCTAGAAGATGACATTAGGTAACGTTAAGATTAGTTAGTGACTGATACCTGTAGTGGGGACGCAGGTAGATTAGTATGGATGATAATGACGAGGGAGCGCAATAGTTTAAAGGGACGACTGGGAAGCGCAAGTTTCAGAAGGGAGTAGTTAGCTGAGATGATGCCGTGTTTGTGAGAATTGAACAGGTGTGATTGCACAGGTGTGCAACTGGACAGGTGTGTGGAGCAGTGTATGAGTAGTGAGTGTGTGGATCAGCGCGAATGCGCTTGGGGAGAGAAGGGTGCAGGTGGCACCAGGTGTGAGAGCACAGGTGTGCAAGTACAGGTGTGTGGAGAGAGTTGGAGTAAGTGGTACGGAGTGGTGTGCATGGTGCGAAGGTGTGGATGGGGGAAGAGTGGACCCCCTTTCACGAGCACCCGGGGCGGGTAGTGTAAGTGTTAGGTAGAGGGTGCAGGTAAATTGTGGGTGGGATATTGGCATTTGTGGTGCGGTTGCAGAATGGTGTTGTGAATGGGTGCATTAGTGTTGTGGAAATGGCTGGGCGTGTAGCCTGTTAGTGTGTGTAGTTGGTTGGGCACTCCACCACTGTGAGGATGTCGGCCAGGTGAGGCCGCAGGTGGGCTCTGGGAGCCGGTAGTTGTGAGTGGGTGCCTGAGGATCCCGGGTGTGGATCGGGCAGCCCAGTGCCAGAGAGGGCACGGAGTGGGGAGAGAGCCAGAGGGCCTTCCCCTGGTAGTTAGGTTAGGGTAAGGAGCAGGTAAGCTCGGAGGCAACTGCAGTGGTGGAGGTGTGCAGGTGGGTAGACCCACTGGGAGAGGTACACGTCGCAGCCCAGAAATTGTACGAGGGCACCGGGAGATGAATCGGGGGAGTGAGACCCCAAATTGAAGAGCACCACAGTTTGGCCAATGGGAATTGGTTTTTAGAACCCATAGTGTAAGAGGGCCAATGGTTTGGCCGGAGAAAGCCCCCGGGTAGTGTAAAGTTGTTAAAGTCATTTAGGAGATAGTTAGGATTGATGAACCTGTCGCACCATACGCAGCCACTTACCTGTGGTGATGATGATGACTCCACACCTGTGTTTTCTTTGTTTTGTTGCAGGAGATGAATCGCTGTGTGGATTTGTGAGACGCATCACGACGTGGATGAGACATTGGGGTGATTCCATCTCTCCCTCCCTAGGAGGGACTGATGATGAATTGGTGATGGCAAATTTTGATGTTGAGTTGGAGATGGCAAATTTTGATGAGAGTTGAAAATGGCAAATTTGATTGGTTAGGAGGGAGAGAAGACGAATTTGGTATATGGGAGGAACGGGGAAGACAGTAGGGATGTTTGTTGATTTGTAAAGTAGATGTTTATGGGTAGTGTTGTGTTTTGTTGATACAGTAAGGGGTAAGGGAGGGGCCATGTAGGTTACCTGGTGGGGGGGGGGCGTACGATAGGAACGTACCTGTCTCACCTGGTTCCCATGTGCCCCCCAGTGTGCATCACCTTACATTGCGTGCACTTTTGCGCCCTTACCACCTTGCTCACTGTCTTGTTTTTGTCTCCCACCTCCGAGGATCTGGCTTTGGGGTAGAGAGAGAGGAGAGAGAGGTGCTGGCGACGCAGTTGTGGGCCTGCACTTTCGCTGTTCGCTGCCTGGATCGGTACACCATATGGACCGCAATGTTTGTGGCCACCCACAATGGACCGCAGTTCGTTTGCGGCCAAGCACCACCCGGGGAGGGACCTATGGATCAACGTGGCACCTATGCCATACAGGTGAACCACTAATAGTTAACACCACCAAGTGCACCACAAGAAGAGCAAGAGACACCTGCAGGGTTAGGGGTTGTTGAAGTTATTTTTATTCCAATGAACAATGGTGACTGCACCGATTGGTGGTGGGGTGGTGCTGTTGATGCTCGGGAAAGGGTGCTCTGCACGTTATTAAAGGCCGTCGGCCACAGAGCACTCGTGGGTTGGTGTATCGATGTTGGCAAGCGCGCTCTCTCTATGCATAACATCTGCATGTGTTCCTCCAAAAACAGGTCCTGGATCGTAGTGTAAATAGCGGCGTAGTCTTGTAAATAATGCTCCCTACCGGCTGTATGTTTAGTTTGAGAATTCTTTCCGGATTCGGTTATCCTGTGGGTGTGTTTCTGTGAGGAGAAGGGTGCAACGTCGCAGGGGGACATATTTACTCATTTGTGAATATCTGTAAAACTGTCGCACTCAGGGTAGAGTTAATAGTAGAGGGAACTACATTGCGTGCCACACTAAAGTAGGTAAAAATTTATCGGGTCGGGACGCCCCGAGGGTAGAGAAGGGTGCAATGTTGCGAATATGGAATTTGGCCTCCATATCCGCTTGTAAATATTCCCCTATTTTCTCCGATACTCCCCAACTCTCCCTTACCCCATTCCCTAGTCCCATTGTCTGTAAACAACACCCATTAGAGCCGATCTTCCCCTTCATCCCCCCATTAAATGTCGTGCCCAGGTCCCCCGCACCACACGTAGACAATTATAGGACATCTTGCTAGTTATTCTTAATCTATGTCAGTTAAGGACTTGTTTCCATTAATTATGACTCTTCGTTGCACCAGAATGTGATGATATGGCACCAGTAGGAGTTTAGGACCTTCCCATACCTCCCCGCATCTCTTCCCATCATCTCAAGCTCCAACAACAACCACAACAACAGCGGCTTGCGTCCTCACTCCGGCTCGGTTGGCCGCCATTGAACATGTGCTCGACGGGGTTACCCAGAAGGGGGCTCCCTGTCGGCCCCTCGTCAAGGGCGGAGCCGGTAACCCCCGCACCCAATGAGAAGCCATGGGCCGATGCCATATGGGGCGGAGCTAACGAGCGAGGGCGTGTCACTCCCCGCCGGATATACGCAGCCGCTTGCCGGACGTGACGTGAGATGCGCCCCGAGCTTGGAAGGACAAGACGCCACCCTCCCGAGCGCTGAGCGACCTCCCCGGCATCTCCACCAAAGTCGCGACCCACGAGCGCTGAGCGACCTCCCCGCATCTGCTGGACACCACCGTACGTGATTCTGTCCCTGAGCCAGGTGCACCTGAGCCATCGACTGCCGCTTTCCTTGCCATCAAATCCCGTGTGAGTCAGCGTTGTCCCGTTTATCTGTGGTCTGTCTAGGGTTAATATAAGAGTGTGTCTAAGTGCCTGTCTTCCTATGCTGTCCCTCTTGTAGTTGTAATCTAACCTTTTTCCGTACGAATATACTTGAGAACTGAACCCCTGGTGTCGTATTGTGTCATTATAATCCAGCCGGGTGTCTTCTTTTTCTTATTGAGCCAGCATAGCGCGATTAGTCAACCCCGGGTGCAATCGGGGTAACTTGTACGGATACGGCGGCCATCCCGCTCGGCCCACCATACCATCAAAGTCGTATCGGTAACAATATATATATATATATATATATATATATATATATATATATATATATATATATATATATATATATACAGTGAAACCTTGACTTACGAGTTTAATTCGTTCTGTGACCGAGCTCGTAACTCAATTTGCTCGTTTCTCAAATTAAATTTCCCCATTAAAATGCATTGAAATGCTATTAATCCATTCCAGCCCACCAAAAACCACACCAATTTTTTTTTAAATATACAGTATATATAAAAATATCTCGCGCTTTATATTTCACCTGTATGCAGCATACAAGTTGGCAGGATGGCCTGGACTGGAGGTACGCACACTTGACTCTAAACTGTCCAGCCTGGGTTTGAATCCCGACCCAGCTATAACCTGTCATGTCGGTGTTTCACAGGCAGGGTGATTCATCAATGTGTGTACCGCTAAACTGGGCGCCCCGTTTGCGTCCCATTAGTTGTTGGATGTTAAGGATCTGTGTAGTGTTCTGGGCCCTGTGCTATTTCTGGTCTTCATCAATGACCTCATCGAAATGAGGATCTGTGTAGTGCTCTGGTAGTGTTCTGGGCCCTGTGCTATTTCTGGTCTTCATCAATGACCTCATCAAAATGACCTCATCAATGACCCATCGAAAACCTTGATATTTTCTACCCCCGGTAATTCACCCCAGAGTCCTTGCAGTGTTCATATGTTTTATTCCTCTCCCACCTCCCCCCCAAGTCCTCCCGATGTCCCTGCTCTCAAATGTTGTGTTTGTGTCCTTCCCCCTCTCTCCCCATATTGTCTGCCGCTCCCCTTGTTTTTTGTGTTTTGTGTGTCGGTTTGTCTTTTTGTGTGATTAATGTTAGCTCTTTCACGAGCCTCGATCTTGTATCCAAAAAAAAAAAAAAAATCACCGTGTCTTCCACAAAGAGAAGGCGAGCTATCGCCGGCACTCTGAACAAGTTGTGGCCTGGCATGCCCTTCTCCTCTGCCGTTATATACGTCCTCCTCAGCATCTTTTTCCAGAAGAGCCCTGTCTCATCACAGTTGAAGATTTGCTGGGGGATGTATCGTTCGGCTTCTATCAGTTTGGCAAAAGTTATAATAAAATCTTCAGCTGCCTTCACATCCGAGCTTGCTGCCTCACCATGCCTGACGACGGAGTGAATGCCGGTCCTCTTCTTAAAATTATCAAACCATCCCCAACTGGCTTTGAATGACTCTTCCGATGCCTCGTCCGTTGATGTTCCCGCCGTCTGCTGCACCAAATCCCCGTAAATGTCTCGGGCCTTCTCACACATGATGCTCTCGGTCACGGTATCTCCTGCGAGCTGCTTCTCCGTCAACCACACAAACAACAACTTCTCCATCTCTTCATGGATAGAGGTCCGGAGCTTTGAAATAATCGTAACGCCCTTGGCTGGCGTTATAGCCTTTATCGACTCCTTCTGCTTCAAAATCGTACATATCGTAGAAGTACTACGATCGTACTGCCTCGCCAAGTCGACAACACGCACACCTCGCTCATGTTGTTCGACGATTGCGTGTTTTATATCCAAGCACATCATCCTCTTCTTCTTCTCAGTACTGCCCTTGGCACTCAATTTCTTAGGACCCATGGTTAAAACTAAGAAATTTTCCAAAATAACCAACATGTGAAAACAAAGCAGCAGCGATATACGGCAGAGATGCTTGCACGGCAAGATAACCACGTGACCTGAACCCATCTGGTGGCGGGTGGCGTAAGCTCGTAACTCAGATCTCGGCTCGCATCTCAAAGCAAAAAACCGCCCGAGCGACGGCTCGTATCTCGGAAAACTCGTAAGTTGGTGCACTCGTAAGTCAAGGTTTCACTGTATATATATATATATATATACATATATATATATATATACATATATATATATATATGTATACATATATACATATATATACATATACATATATATACATATATATTGTAACGAATTTGAGAAGTGTAACAATTTTGAGAAAGTGTAACGAATGTGAAAAGTATGGTTTTGTTGTGTGTAACTGACCCTCGTAATGTAAAGAATGGTCGCAGCTCGTCCTCTTAGTTAATTCCATAAACCTACACACAGGACACGATATATCCTTTTAAATAGTTAGTCCCTTATTCTCTGTAGGCTAAGGATATGTTTCCCACTAGTTTGACTCTTCATTGCACTGAATTAAATAAGAGTAGGCCCTCCGACGCCCCATGGCAGCTTCAAAGTGCCAGGTTTGCCACTTTGCTGCAATTGGCTCTTTAGGCACTTTGCTGCATTTTCATCTGCCGTCCACTTTGTTGCATTTGACTCCATTACGCACGAGGTAACGCCGAAGAAGAGAGGCGGGTCTCCACCTCGTCATAGAGGGGAGGAGTAAGTCGGCCCCGCTCATCCAACCCAGAACGAGGGGTTTGGCTTGAGACGGCAGAGAGAGAACGCTTGGGGGAGGTTCGCAAAAGGGTGAAGGGCGGGGCCTATATAACCCGCCGTGGGACGCTCCCCAAAGAGATGAGTCCAGGAGATGGGTCCAGGAGATGCGCTGGAGACGAGCAGGTGTGACCGAGCCGCCGTGAGACGTGCCGCGCTGCAGGAAAAGCGGACCGGGGAAACGCAAGGAGTGCACGAGGCAGTAGTACGGAGAAAGGAACTTCACCCGCGCAGTTTGGGACCAAAGCTCGGCTTCTTGACGGCGGTGC
Organism: Myxine glutinosa; assembly: GCF_964187855.1. Taxonomy (NCBI): domain Eukaryota; kingdom Metazoa; phylum Chordata; class Myxini; order Myxiniformes; family Myxinidae; genus Myxine; species Myxine glutinosa. Next base: position 404,141,363 of record NC_136261.1, on the reverse strand, counting down.
CTTCTGGCCCGACCGTGCCCAGTATCCGCTGAACCTTCCTTGCCTCTAAAAGCCACCCATCTCCAAGCCATTCCTTCCTGCCTGCATTTCCCCGTGTAAGTGTGATCGTCCGTCTGTCTTTCACGTTGTCCTGGGGTTTATTAATTAAGCTTGTATAGGTAAGCTAATGATTTCACTGTGTTTCTGCTCATTCCATTTTCTGTATATAACCAACTGCTCTCTTTACTTTGGCTTGTGAAAATAATTAATAAATCCTGTTATTCCTCCGTACGTCTTCTTCTTCTTCCTCTTTACATTCGGTCGCTTTAGAGGTTTCCAAATTGAATATCTGTGGCGCGATTTCGGCCAACGTCCAGGAATCGGGTTAGTCGAGGTAACTGTTAGGGCCGCGGGGCCTCCGCTCGGCAAACAACATCTTATCCGCGGTCCCGTGACAATATATATACATATATATATATATATGTATACAGTGAACCCTCGTTTATCGCGGGGGTTACGTTCCAGAACCCCCCGCGATAAACGAAAATCCGCGAAGTAGCGACCATATTATTTATTTTTTTTAATATATATTTTAAAGCATTATGAACTCCCCACACTCTTATTAACCTTTCCCATACTCTTATAAACACTTCCTATACTCTTAAACACTTTTTACACTCTTAAACATACGTAATTTTAACAACATATAAAATTCTAATGGGTACTCACCATTGAAGATACTGTAGCTACCCATGGGTTCCCCAAGCAAGACCAGCATCAGAATCTCCTTGCTCCAGCCGGTGACGTCACCGGCGGGGATTCCCGGCGCGAGAGTGGCTGGTCACGTGACCGCTAAAGCGTGCCGCGCTTTGCGGGTATAATCAGCTACACCTGTTGATCACGTGACCACCGATTCACCGAAGCACGCCACGCTTGAGAGGCGTGGCTTTCGGTTTCTGGTTGTGCTTTATAATGCAGCCCGATAAATGGGCTTTTCAGTGTTCCCGAGTTGGTTTTGAGAATAAATATCTTCTCGGACGAGTTTGTGTCTTGCCCGTCATTTCGTCCGTATCAAGCAAGAGCCCCGGCTCTTCAATACTACAACTTGCGTGATGAAGATGATGATGAATTAGCTGTGCAGTACTGATGACGATGAAGGTGATGACGATGATGAATGTACTGGCGTTTTCCATACGCACGACTCTTTGTCTACCCTTCTACTGTACACTATGTACAGTATTTTATTTCTTGTAATATGTTTTAAATACTGTATTTTTCTTATTTCTTTACGTTTTTTAATTTTTTAGGCTAGAAAATGCTTATTTTACCACAAAAATATTTAAAATAATAGTATATAAAAATACATTTATACCGCAAAATCCCGCGATATAGCGAAAAATCCGCGATATAATTTTACATATACTAGCGAGAAAAAACCGCGATGTACCGAATCCGCGAAAAGTGAACCGCGATATAGCGAGGGATGACAGTATATATATACATATATGTATATATATGTATACATATACAGTGAAACCTTGACTTACGAGTTTAATTCGTTCTGTGACCGAGCTTGTAACTCAATTTGCTCGTTTCTCAAATTAAATTTCCCCATTGAAATGCTATTAATCCGTTCCAGCCCGCCAAAAACCACACCAATTTTTTTTGTTACGTGTTTTTAAATAAGAAAAATGTACTTTATAAATAACAAATAATGTATAAACAAGCACGACCTCGTATATACTGTACGTAATAACTAATAAGCGGCGTTACGCACGCTGCTTGTAAACAAGGAGGAAGCGGACAACGCGGTAATTTGTCAGAGTCTTTATTCAAGAGCTCACTGTAACACTGGCGCGCTCCGGGCTGCGCGCCCGGTGTATATCCTGAGGCCACGCCTACCCCTCGGCGTGGCCCCCGCCCACTTGGTGCGCGGAATGATGTCACCACGCCAGTGAGCTTCCGTGTCCGCCACAATGTAAAGAAATAAACTGGTTTTATTAAGTGTATTTACCTTGAAGATCAGACGAAGATGCTGGCGGAGGTGGAGGAGATAACTTTTGCCTTTTTCGCCACACTTTCCTCGCTTTCACTTGCAGGGCGTTTCAATAAAAACCTGTCCAACGAGGTTTGTTTCTTCCTCCCTTTCAAAATGTTTCGATCGTACTGCCTCGCCAAGTCGACAACACGCACACCTCGCTCATGTTTTTCGACGATTGCGTGTTTTATATCCAAGCACATCATCCTCTTCTTCTTCTCAGTACTGCCCTTGGCACTCAATTTCTTAGGACCCATGGTTAAAACTAGGAAATTTTCCAAAATAACCAAAATGCGAAAACAAAGCAGCAGCGATATACGGCAGAGATGCTTGCACGGCAAGATAACCACGTGACCGGAACCCACCTGGTGGCGGGTGGCGTCAGCTCCAAAATAACCAAAATGCGAAAACAAAACAGCAGCGATATACGGCAGAGATGCTTGCACGGCAAGATAACCACGTGACCGGAACCCACCTGGTGGCGGGTGGCGTCAGCTCCAAAATAACCAAAATGCGAAAACAAAACAGCAGCGATATACGGCAGAGATGCTTGCACGGCAAGATAACCACGTGACCGGAACCCACCTGGTGGCGGGTGGCGTAAGCTCGTAACTCAGATCTCGGCTCGCATCTCAAAGCAATAAACCGCCCGAGCGACGACTCGTATCTCGGAAAACTCGTAAGTTGGTGCACTCATAAGTCAAGGTTTCACTGTATATGTATATACAGTAATCCCTCGCTATATCGCGCTTCACTTTTCACGGCTTCGGTACATCGCGGGTTTTTCTCGCTAGTATGTGTAAAATTATATATCGGATTTTTCATTATATCGCGGGATTCTGCGGCCTATAGGTATTTTAATTTTTTTAGATTTTAATTATTTTTGTGGTAAAATAAGCATTTTCTAGCCTAAAAAATTAATAATAATATAAATAAAAATATAACACATTAATTAAAACCTATATTAAAAGAATATTACAGTAAATCGAAATAAAATACGCATTATAAATGAGTCGACAAAGAATCGCGCATTTTGAAAGTCCCGTATTCTGGGGGTAATTAACTTCTCCATGATTCTGGGGGTAATTAACCCATCCGTAAGGGAGGGTTCTTGGACGGTTCTTCGCTACTTTAAGTAATTTGCAAGGTTGATGCCAAACTGTGTCCTGCAGTTTAATGATCAATATGGTTTTAAGAGTCATCATACTTTGGGTAACCTCTAATTTACAATAACTTATGTTTACAACTTAGAGACACATGATCATGATGACGATTTTGATGATGTTGTCTAAAGCTGCAATTAAATTAAGTCGCTGAGTAACATGAATGACCGAGGTTGTGGAGGATGGGATTTTTCGGTCATTACCTTTTGATACAGATGAGATATCTGCTTCATCACTGCATCAGATCAGGAATAACCACCCTCACCTCCTCTCCACCCCCACTGCTTCCTACAAATTAACCATCAGGAAGCTGCTGCATATGCAAGAGGAAGCTAATGCATTTCTTATTAATTTTCAAAATTAATCATCATCTCTATTTTGAATAGCTCATGAAGACTTCTTTATGCTTAGGCCTCAGGTTTGATTAAAGGCACTTTTGTCAATTATTGCCTTTTACTTTCAAAAACACAATTTGCATCAATGTAAATACTTTGTTGTACTGTACTTGTGTAGTTCCATGATCATATGTGTATGTTTGTTTGTTAATTAATTGCAATTATAAAAGAACTTGCATCAATGTACTGTACAGCTATATATACACGTACAAATATTTTTCTAATACGTAAGGACTAAGGATGGGTCTCAAAAGTGTGTTTAAGAGTGTAGAAAGGGTTCATAAGAGCGTGGGAAAGGTTTATAAGAGTATGGGGAGGGTTTTTAAAGGCTTAAAATATATAAAAATAATAAAATAAATATATGGTTTCTACTTTGCGGATTTTCACCTATCGCGGGGGGTTCTGGAACGTAACCCCCGCGATAAACGAGGGATGACTGTATATATATATATATATATGTATATCTATATATGTATGTATATATATATATATGTATGTATATATATATATGTATGTATATATATATATATATATATATGTATGTATATATATATATATGTATGTATATATATATATGTATGTATGTATATATATATATGTATGTACATATATATATATTGTTGCGGAACCCAACGTCGACCTCTTTCTCCCTTATCGAGGGGGGATTAATCCCCTTGTCTATGACTGACTGACGTGGTCCTGGGGGTATGACGTCATGCCCAGGCAGCGCTGGGTAGGGTATTAGGCCCAACCGTCCTATGACCTAAATACCAGCGCCTCCCGGTACGCAAGGAAACACCCCCCCCCCCCCCCCCCCCCGCTCACGGCCGCAGCGTAATGGACTGGTTGCGCCGAACGAAGCGAACTGCGGCGTGAGCCGTTTATCGAAGGGGCTAAACCCGATTCATATGCGTTGGCCGAATCGCGCCACGTACACTCAATTTGGAAACCTCTAAAGCGACCGAATGTGAAGAAGAAGACAAAGTAGGAAGAACAGGGATTTATTACTAATTATTATTATTGTACACAATCAAAAAGAACCAAGGAGAGGGAACGATAACGAAAGTAACTGGAAGAAGAAGAAGAGGAAGACGCAGTGCAAATTTTAGCTTATACTATACAATCTTACTTAACCCCAGGACAACATAAAAGATGGACGACAATCAGACTTACACGGGGGATGAAGGCAGGAACGACTGGCAGGAGGTGGATGGCTGGACGGATGAGGTGGGATCTCAGGGCGGGAAGGATGCGGGTCCGGTTGGTGTGTGCTCGAGGTGAGAAGCCGCCGACCCTGCTCGAGCGGCTTCGCACGGCGACGTTGCTTCGCGGCCATGGGTCAAACCGCCGTTAAAGCTCAAAGCTGCGGTGGTTCAAGCTGTGATGGTTCAAGCTGCGGTGGTTCAAGCTCCCGTCTCTACCGCATCCCTCTCATCTCTCCCCGCAGTCCTTCCGCACCCCCTTTTATCAGGCGCGTCGCGATCAAGCCGCCGGCCTTTTAGGACCGCCCATCGATGAGCTCGCCTCGGCCTTGATTGGTCGCGAGGGCTCACCGATCCCACCCCTCGAGGAGGCGTTGGCAAAGCCACGCCTTGTTCCTGGCGCTTTGCTGACTCCTCCCACCTTCGGCTCCGAGATGACCTCGTGTGCAATGGAGTCTTGGGTTGAAGGTGATGCCAAAAACCCCACCCAAAGTTACTGGCACTTTGAAGAGGTGATTTGGGAACTGAAACTTGAAAGGGGAACTATCTTATTTGATTGATGCAACGCAATGAATTAGTGGACCACAGAGCCTTATACTGACATTTACTAAGGACATAACTATTGAGGGAAACTTATGATTCACTACGTGTGTGCGATGGATTAACTAAGGACGACCTTTGACCTTTACACACAAAGCTGAGGTATTTACAAGAATTCGTTACACAATTTACACACACAGTTCTCAAATCCTCAACACTGCACCCTTCTTCCTCCCGGGACGTCCCGGCCCAAAAACTTTAACTTTAGTGTGACACGCAGGTGTAGTAACCCTCTACAATTAACCTGACCCTGAGTGCGACAATTTTAAAACACAAATAAATATGTCCCGCTAATTGCGTTGCACCCTGCCTAACAGTTTCACACCCACAGCTAACCGAATTGCGGAATTATTTTCAAACTAAACATGAACGGTGGGGGAGCATTATTTACAGTGACGTTAATTGGACTATTTACAAAACGCAACCCAGGACCTGTGATTTTTTCTTTTAGGGAAACAAAAAGAAATTCCTGTTTGGAGGGGAGGAGACAGCATGCATTGCATCGATGCACCAGCACCAATAAATACCAGAGCACCAATCACCAAAACCGCACCAAAAGCACCATTCGGTGCAACAGTCACCAGTTCATCATAATAACACACAAAAGAAACAACTGGTGGTGGTCTTCCTCTTCTCTTCTGGGCCGATGTTCTTCCTGCTGCTTTCTCTACTTGCGGCCTATTTGGAAATAAAAGGGGCACCAACGCGTCCACTTTTTATTTAGGGCCACAGGGGCCAACTAAGGATGGTCCACCTGTTTGGCATAGGTGCCACCTTTACCCTGGGCCACAAGTAAGATTTCCTGGCCACCATGGCCGGTCCCCAGCAGAGGTGCCAGGCCCCAAAACGTGGGGTCCATAACGTGGTGCTTGGCCGCAGAACGGCGGTCCATAAGTGGTGCATCAACGCAAGCATGCTGGTTCCGGGGGTTCAGGTTCACGGACGCGACCTCCCCGCACGCTCCTCTCAGCGCCCAGAGACCACAGTCCTCGGGTGGGAGACAGGGGGACAGAATACAGGTGAGTAATGGGTCAGGGCGCAAGGGTACACATCAAAACAGGTAATGCAGAATGAGGTGCGTCTGGAGAATGAGCGGAGAAAAGCTCGTCCATAACGTACGCCCCCCACATGTGACCTACACTACCCCCCCTTGCCCCTCCCCATATATACAAAAACCTACACATTTACAAATTCGTCACTACCATCATGTCTTCCTCATATCTCCCATATACCAAATTCGTCACCACAATCCCTTTGACCAAAATTTGCCATCACCAATTCATCATCAATCCTCATAAGGAGGAAGAGATGGAACAAACAAGTACAATGTCACACCCACGTCATGATGCGTCCCACAATCCAAACATTTGCACAAAAATAATAAAACCAACAAACCATGGCATGGTGTGGAGCTTTGTCACCTCAGGTGAGTGGATGTAGATGGTGCAAGGAGATTTCAATCCTAACTACCTTCTAAATGACTTTTACACACTTTGCACTACCCGGGGTCTTTCCCTGCCAATCCATTGGCAATCTTACTCTATGCGGTTTTAAGAACCAAATTCCCATTGACCAAACTGTGGTGCTTCATCAATTTGGGGTCTCACTCCCCCGATTCAACTCCCTGTGCCTTTGCACAATTTCAGGACTGGGTCGTGTGGCTCTCCCAGCAGGTCTACCCACCTGCACACCTCCACCACTGCAGTTGCCTCCGAGCTTACCTGCTCCTTACCCTAACCCATCTAACTGGGGAAGGCCCTCTGGCGCTCTCCCCACTCGGTGCCCTCTCTGGCACTGGGCTACCCGGGTCCGTCCTCTGGATCCTCGGGCCCCATCCACAACCCTACCGGCTCCCAGAGCCCAACTGCGGCCTCACCTGGCCGACATCCTAACAGTGGCGGAGTGCCCATTCAACTACACACACTAACAGGCCACACGCCCAGCCATTTCCACGTCACTAATGCACCCATCCAAACACTATTCTTCCACCACGCACCACAGATGCCAATATCCAACCACAATTTACCTACTCCCTCTACCTAACTCTTAAACTCCCCTCCCCGGGTATTTGTGATGGGGTACATCCTCCCCATCCACACCTTCGCACCATCCACTCCACTCCACAGTTTCCACCATACTCACTCCATACCATCCATTCCATACTCCATATATTCCATACTCCATGTATTCCACACAACCATTCTCCATACACCTGTATTTGCACACCTGTGCCATCACACCTAGTGCCTCCTGCACCCTCCTTCCTCCAAAGCTCCTTCAATCACTCAATGCAACTCACAATCACAATCATTCCTCATACGCTGCTTCATACACTTTCAATTCTCAAACACACGGCATCATCTGATCTAACTACTCCCCTCTGAAAGTTGCGCTTCCCAGTCGCCCCTTTAAACTATTGCGCTCCCTCGTTGTTAAAATCCAACTACCCTCTCTATGTCCCCACTACCTGTCCATTGTCGCAACTTAAATCTTCAGTTACCTATTCTTCATTTCTCTAGATCCCTATACATTATCCTAACCCTCCCTCGACGAGCTTACACTGCCATAAACCCCATAAAACTATAGCTCCTTTGCCCCGTCTGTGAGGGATGGCAGAGTTGTCATCCCACCACATCGGGCATCTCCCACTATAAATTTTTTCCATCCACAAATTCCTTATCCCTACCAAATGTCCATTAAACTTGAGCCTCGGTGCGTCTTTACATGCTCAGAACTCGGCTTCGCCAAGTCGAGCAATGAATGCGGGTGGTTCGTTGCCGGCGGTTGGGTCCGTCCGGCATTCGGTGCAGGGAAGGGGGTTCGCTCAGGTCGAGATCCCATGGTCCATCTTGGCGCGGAGCCTTTCGGTCTCCCGCCTGATGACCCGATCTCGCCCTGCCGGAACGCCTCAACCACAAGGGGTCGTCGTGCCAACCCTTCCTACCGGGCCGCCCGCTCCGCTGAGCGGAGCACAGACACGACCGTTCAGAGCGCGGCCCGGCGCGATTCGCGCACGGCGGTTCTTTCAAAACCGCCATGGTTATGATCCCCGCTGGTTCCCGCTGCACACAACGCCCGGCACGAACCGCGGGCTCGCTTCAGCTAAAAGTCGATCTAACTGCTAACCCGGTTAACGTCGATGCTTCACCTGCAGGTTCACACGCACACGCGACCCCTTTCACACTCACCGAGCTCGGCGCTCCAACGCCGCCCGTACACCCCGCGTACTTCGTTATTGCACTTGTTCCTCCGCTCACAGACTTCGTTACGCACCCGACCACCGCACACCTTGGCACACACTCGTCGTTCGCACACCTCATCAACACACCTCGCGCCCACTCCTCGGTCACACCCTCTGTGACAACCACGGGTGTGCACTCATCGGCACACCCAATCACGTGCTTCACGACCAACTCAAGCGTGCATTCCCACACACGCTCGACCATTCCAGGTGTGCATCCTTTCGTTCCAGGTGTACATCCTTTCTCACCTGCTACAACCAACTCGTGCTCCGTGTCACTCTCACTACTCTCACCACCACACTCGGTCGCGCATTCACCCTTACTCTCGACAGCGCACTCTGTAAGCATGCACTCCTCTGTTACACACCTTTCTCGCGCACACTTCCGTTACGCCCTCCGTAACACTCACCACAGGTGTGCACTCTCCCGTTACATCCCCTGTAACACTCCCCATCACGCGCTTCCATGTGCCCCCTCGCACCTGCGCCAACACCAACTCACTCTCGACAGCACACTCACTCCTCGGCGCGCACTTTTTCCTCACACACCCCATAGTCGGACATCCTCGCACACCTCCTCCTTCACACTCTGTACCTGTCGCACACCTCACCAAAGGCCTCTCACGAACACCCGGGTCTATACCAACCCCCAAGCCGACTGAATCTCCCCTCACACCATATACATTTCCGAGTATATCGCCACTCACCTCGGCACCTCTTCTTCGCTCCTCCTCCACCACCTGCAAACTCTTTATTTGGTCAGTAAGCACATCATCATGATTTGAGCACAGACCTTGTACATATTCCATCACTTCCTCCCTTATCTCTCTCTTAGTTTCCCTCCGTCTCTTCTTAATTTCACTCACCCCCTCTTCCACATCCTCTAATTTTTGCTTCACCTCTTTTATTTCCCGGGGCGCCCCCTCAATTTTGTCCACTAAGGCCACCTTGGTCATTTCTATGTGCATCCTTACCTCCCGTTCTTTCGTCTCCATCACTTCTGTCACCTCGTCCAACCTCTTTGTCAACCCCTCGTGTACCATCTGACATTCCCTCTTTGTCGCTACAAGTTCATTTTTTATTTCTTTCTGCGTCACCTTTAACCCCCCGATTACCGCCGTGTTCTTTTCCACTTGATCCACTAATTCCTTTTGTCCCACCGTCAGCTGTTTTACTCCCCTTGTTAGATCTTTTATGCCCCCCTGTAACCTAGCCGTTCTATTTCTCATCTTTCTCCATACGCTCCTCACCTCGCTTTACCTCCTCGCGTACCCCCGCGAACTCTTCGCTCACACCTCGTCTGATCTCCTCCCCCATTTCTCCCATCTCTTTGGTAGATGCTGCCCCCATCTGTTCCAAATCATTCCTCTGGGCATCCAATTTGGTTTCTAACCCGATTTTCACCTCCTTTATCTGATCTCCCATCTGTTTAATTTCCCGGGCGGATTGCTCCCCTATTTCCCTCAATTTGCCTTCCATTTTGTTTTCTAACCCCGTTAACCCATTCTTCACCCCTTTCATCCCGTTGTCTAACCCCTCAAATTTATTGTCTAAACCCTCAAATTTATTGTCTAAACCCTCAAATATATTGTCTAAACCCTCCAATTTAGCTTCTAGCCCCCCGATTTGATTTTCTAATCGCTCAAATTTATTTCCCAACTGTTCACTGGTACCCCTGGCTTCATCCCTCATTGCTCCCATTTGGCCTCCCAGTTGCTCACTATCAGCCCTCCTGTCTTCCATTCATTCGAAATGTTCTCCCATCCTGTCCATACTGTCGTTCTTTTTCTGTATTTCTGCCATGAATTGGGCCATGAAGGCTTGCATGTCGCCCACCCACATCTGCGCAGCGGGCGCGGCCACTGCGCACTCGTGCGAGGTGCCATTTTGTGCGCCTGAAACCTCGTATGGGAGGGCGCCATCTTGTGTACCTGATACCCCCTCAACCACATCTTCATTGCTCTCCTCCTCCCTCTCCTCCATATACATTTCCCTGGGGTCCTGGGTCGCTTCTAACCCCTCTTCTAATTCCCCCACCGGCATCCGGCCACCTTGATCATCCATGGCGCGATTGCAAATTTGGATATAAACTAAAATTTTGGCCACTCGTAATTTGAGCGCGTTGAACGCACTTCGGGTCCGAATCCCACTCCTGACACCAATTTGTTGCGGAACCCAACGTCGGCCTCTTTCCCCCTTATCGAGGGGGGATTAATCCTCTCGTCTATGACTGACTGACGTGGTCCTGGGGGTATGACGTCACGCCCGGTCAGCGCTGGGTAGGGTATTAGGCCCAACCGTCCTATGACCTAAATACCAGCGCCTCCCGGTAGGCAAGGAAACACCCCCCCGCTCACGGTCGCAGCGTAATGGACTGGTTGCGCCGAGCGAAGCGAACTGCGGCGTGAGCCGTTTATCGAAGGGGCTAAACCCGATTCATATGCGTTGGCCGAATCGCGCCGCGTACACTCAATTTGGAAACCTCTAAAGCGACCGAATGTGAAGAAGAAGACAAAGTAGGAAGAACAGGGATTTATTACTAATTATTATTATTGTACACAATCAAAAAGAACCAAGGAGAAGGAAAGATAACGAAAGTAACTGGAAGAAGAAGAAGAAGAGGAAGACAAAGTGCAAATACTAGCTTATACTATACAATCTTACTTAACCCCAGGACAACATAAAAGACGGACGACAATCAGACTTACACGGGGGATGAAGGCAGGAACGACTGGCAGGAGGTGGATGGCTGGACGGATGAGGTGGGATCTCAGGGCGAGAAGGATGCGGGTCCGGTTGGTGTGTGCTCGAGGTGAGCAGCCGCCGACCCTGCTCGAGCGGCTTCGCACGGCGACGTTGCTTCGCGGCCGCGGGTCAAACCGCCGTTAAAGCTCAAAGCTGCGGTGGTTCAAGCTGCGATGGTTCAAGCTGCGGTGGTTCAAACTCCCGTCTCTGCCGCATCCCTCTCATCTCTCCCCGCAGTCCTTCCGCACCCCCTTTTATCAGGCGCGTCGCGATCAAGCCGCCGGCCTCTTAGGACCGCCCATCGATGAGCTCGCCTCGGCCTTGATTGGTCGCGAGGGCTCACCGATCCCGCCCCTCGAGGAGGCGTTGGCAAAGCCACGCCTTGTTCCTGGCGCTTTGCTGACTCCTCCCACCTTCGGCTCCGAGATGACCTCGTGTGCAATGGAGTCTTGGGGTGAAGGTGATGCCAAAAACCCCACCCAAAGTTACTGGCACTTTGAAGAGGTGATTTGGGAACTGAAACTTGAAAGGGGAACTATCTTATTTAATTGATGCAACGCAATGAATTAGTGGACCACAGAGCCTTATACTGACATTTACTAAGGACATAACTACTGAGGGAAACTTATGATTCACTACGTGTGTGCGATGGATTAACTAAGGACGACCTTTGACCTTTACACACAAAGCTGAGGTATTTACAAGAATTCATTACACAAATTACACACACAGTTCTCAAATCTTCAACAATATATATATATATATATATACATCAAGTAATGAATGGTGGTTGGGAATTATATCCACGATATCCATTTTTCCGTTCTCCAACCTATAGCTTTGTCTTTAAAAAACTCGACGTTTTGGCCAGCAACCCAGCGTGCGCTGAGCCTCCACTAGCCTTCATCAAGAGAAGTTCCCTTGTTCACCTCCTCCCAGATATGCCTGGGGGGAGGGGTGGGCCTATTCTATCAACCAATCACAAAGCTGTGTTGCGAGACCTCGTGACCATAGACCCATGCTCGGCTTATGTTGCAAGTGTTTTGTGTGTGTTTGAGCGGTGTATTGTGTTTTGTTGTCCGTGTTGCCTGTGTCGGCTATGTCCCACTTTGTCTTTGTCCTCCTCCCAGCATCGGTGTCTCTCTGGTGTATTTATGCATGAGAGGTCCGTATGCCTGTGGTAACGCCACAGTCTCCTCTGTCAATGGTGCCCTCGTTTGGCCAGTGTGCCAGGCCTCCAGTATTCGCCTCCTGGCCCTGTTCGGGGATGCCGCCAGCACGTTCGCATTGTCCCATAGAGGAATATGGCCTGCCCTTATTCCATGCTTGGCGATAGCAGATCTTTCTGGGTGATTATACTCAAAGGCCTTGTGGTGTTCATTAATGCGCTGGCCTAAGGTTCTTCCTGTCTCGCCTATGTATTCTCCACCACAGTCACATGGAATGGTGTATACCACACCTGTGCAATCATTCTTTAATCGTTCTTTAATCCAAAAAAGACACACTAAGTGTGTCAAAAAAGAGTTGCACTAAGTTAAAGTTCTTTCGGGCCGGGACGGCCCTGGAGGTAATGAGGGTGCCGTGTTGCGGTTTTGAGAACCCTTCACTAGTAAATACTTGTAAATAACAACTTGTAAATATTACCTTTGTAACGTTAAAAGGTCTCACCCTAGTTAGGCCACGAGCAACACGTAGCACACCATAGGCTTCTTCTTTAGTTATTTCATTAGTATGTGTTTCAGGTAAGGATCTGTTTCCAATAGTTGAATCTGTGTTGTATTAATCAAATAACTTAGGCCCCTTCTCAAATTCCCATTCCATTCATTTTGCGGCGTAATCTGCCCTCCAAATCATATTGCGCTACTCTACCAGCCGCAGCCGCCACAGCGTTCGCTGCCTTTTGGTTTATTCCTGCCCGCTGCCATAAGCCACGGGGCAGAGTGGGAGAAGAAGGGAGGAGCGGCCAGGAACATAGGCGTGACCCCATCAACGTGTCACGAGGGGAGGTACCAATGAACCCTCGTGACCAATCCGGGCCGAGGCGTGTTCACTGGTAGGCGGAGCGAAGCGGACGCGGCTTGATACGTGAGGCAGGTAATAAAAGCGCCGCTGCGGACTACTTGAGCAGATGATCGGCAGATGCAGCAGATGATCGGCAGATGAGGAGAGAACAGTGCAGAGACGCGGATGATAAGAACACTGCGCGGAGGATCGCTTGGGACGATCGTTTGATACGAACTGCCGTTGGTTTTGAGAGCGTTCGGCACGCTATACGTACGAAGCATTCCAGCCCCTCGCATATGTAAGGTCTGGTCACGCGCCAACGATACGCGAGGCTGCCTGCCGTTCTTCGCCCGTGGACCCGGAGCCTGGACGGATCCCATTGCCTGGAACCATCTGCCTGGACCTTCCTCCCCTACCAGCTACCATTCCATGTGAGTCTGTCTGTTTGTCCTGGGGTCGTGATAAGTTAAGACTGTTGAGATAAGCTTGCCCTATGTCCTTTTATTTCCCTCTTTTGTATATTCTTGTTGCCTTTCGTTTCCACTTTTAGTGTCGTCAATAAATCATAGTTTGTTCTTTCCTTACCTTTTGGTTTCCTCTCGTCCGATCGTCTTTGTCTTTTCCCCATTGAATACCTGTGGCACGATTAGAACCGCTCAGAATCGGGTGAGTTTTATTGCTAACGGCTCGAGCCTCGGATTGCTAAACCGCTCGGCAATTTTCCATCTTGTCCATGGCTCGGGCAGAAGTAGCGCCCTGCTTTGCGGCGAGGTTGGCGAAGGTATCTGGGACCCCATTGACCAGTCACCCTGGTCAACCTCAACCCCGCAAAGAGCGCGATATCTTCTAGGACTCGGACAGCCAGCTTAATAGACGAGGGGATTAAACCCCCCTCGGTAAGGGGAGTGCCGTGATCTGAGATCCGCAACAATAAATATATATATATATATATATATTTATATATATTTATATATATATATATATATATTTATATATATATATATATATATATATTTATATATATATATATATATTTATATATATATATATATATATATATATATATATATATATATATATATATATATCATATACATATATATATATATACATATATATGCATACATATATGCAGTCACGTGAAAAATTAAGTACACCCCATGTAAAGTTTTGACTTTTTCAACATATTTCAACATACAGCTATTTGATCTTCATTTCAACAATATTGACAGATAAAGGTGATATAATGTAACAAATATCATGAAACATTTACATTTTGTAGTCCATTGTATCATTTAAATAAACATAAATGTAAATTTCGCATGTGGAAAAAGTAAGTACACCCTTAGCTCTAATAGGTGGTATTGCCCCCTTTGGCAGAAACAACCTCAAGTAGGTGTTTCTCATAACTGTCTACCAGTCTCTGACATCGATTGGGAGAAATTTTTGCCCACTCCTCCATGCAGAATTCTTTCAGCTGTGCGATGTTTGAGGGGTTTCTTGCATGCACAGCTCGTTTCAAATCCCCCCACAACATCTCGATGGGATTTAGATCTGGGCTTTGACTTAGCCATTCCAGAACCCTCCATTTCTTTCTTTTCAGCTATTCCTTGGTGGATTTACTGGTATGTTTATGGTCATTGTCATGTTGCAAGGTCCACCTTCAGTTGAGCTTCAACTTTCCGACAGATGGCCTCACATTATCCTCAAGCACCCTCTGGTACAATGAAGAATTCATAGTGGATTCGATGATGGTGAGCTGCCCAGGCCCTGATGCAGCAAAGCTGCCCCAAACCATAATATTTCCACCACCATGCTTTACAGTTGGTATCAGGTTCTTGTGGTCAAATGCTGTCTTTGGTTTTCGCCAAACATGTCTTCTGGTACTGTGGCCAAATAACCCTACCTTTGACTCATCTGTCCAGAGCACATTCTTCCAGAAGTGCTCGTCTTTGCCTTGGTGTTCATTGGCAAACTTTAGTCTTGCCCTGATGTTCTTTCTGGACAGCAAAGGTTTCCTCCTGGCACACCTCCCATGTAGATCAAATTTGTGCAGCCTCTTTCTAATGGTAGACTCGTGCACTTTGACATCAACCATGGCAAGAGCTACCTGTAGGTCCGTGGTGACATTCTGGGGTTCTTAGAGATTTATTTCAGCATCTTGCAGTCTGCTTTCGGGCTGAACTTGCTGGGGCGGCCTGGCCTGAACAAGTTGGCAGTTGTTTGGAATCTTCTCCACTTGTAGATGATCTTCTGGACAGTCAAATGATTGATTTCAAATTGTTTGGAGATCTTTTTAAATCCCTTCCCAGACTCGTAGGCATCTATAACCTTCTTTCTGAAGGCCTCAGAGAGCTCTTTTGATCTAGGCATGATGATGCCGCACACTTCAACAAAAAAGAGCAAACCAAACTAAATGTCTGAGGTTTAAATAAGACAGGTTCCTCCAAGATCCTCTCTAACGATGTTCAAATCATTGGCACCTGAGCTGGTGCACCTGATTCTAATTTTAGGTATTTGTAGTGATAAATGAAGGGCTGTACTTACTTTTTCCACATGCGAAATTTGCATTTATGTTTATTTAAATTATACAATGGACTACAAAATGTAAATACAACAACAACAACAGGCATTTTAAGGCCATTTTCCCTGCAAGAGCGGGGGTTAGCCTTGCGGTCCCCATGACAATGTTCTCCATTTTGCCCTATTTTCTGCATCTCCCCTTGTTAACCCCCTTGCCCGCATTTCTTCTTCGACCATCTTTCGCCAAGTCTTTCTCGGTCTTCCCCGTCCTCTACTTCCTTCAACATTCATTTCCATCACTCTTTTCAACCAGTCACTTTCATCCTTCCTCAACACATGACCAAACCATCTCAACTTGTTTCTCTTCACAGCATCCATCACAGGCTCTATTCCCATCATCTTTCGCAATTCATCATTTGTCTTCCTCACTCTCAACGATACTCCACACATCCACCGAACCATTCGTATTTCCACCCTTTCCAGCCTTCGTTGTTGCTCTTCGTTCATTACCCATGTCTCACTCCCATAAATCATAACACTTCTCACACATGCAGAATACACCTTTCCCTTCAGCTTCAATGACGCACCCCACCTCATCAGCACGCCACTCAGTTCCCGAAACTTCTTCCATGCACATCTCACTCGAGCAACCGTTGCCGAGTCTGATCCACCTTCTCCATTCAGCATGTCTCCAAGGTAACAAAATGTTTTCACACCTTCCAGCTTCACGCCATCTCCAAGATCCAACTCAACATTTCCTCCATCTGCAGCTCCCTCTGTGCACACCTTACACTTGAATGTAGCTGCCACACTGGTTAATGACCCTCTCAAACCACTACATTTTTGATGAACCCACTCAGCGCACATTGTACATTGAATGGAATTCACTCCGACACCCTTCCTGCACACAGCACACGGCCACTTCCCAGTTTTTTCCACCTCACCACATGCTTTACCACTTGCCATCACCTTCGTTTTTCCGATATTCACCTTCAGACCTTTTGTCTCCATACACTCCTTCCACTTGTTCATCTTCTCCTTCAGTCCACCCATACTTTCTGCAATCAACACCAGATCATCTGCATACAACAACTCCCACGGTAAACCCTCCTTTACGTTCTGAGCCAGCACCTCCATCACAGCTACAAATAGTAGTGGACTTAGTACCGACCCCTGATGCACTCCCACCTTCACCTCAAACTCACCACTGTTCCCGTCCTTCATCCTTACAGCTGTGCGCTCTCTTTTGTACATTGCCATCACTACTCTGATCAACCATTCCTCCACTCCGAACTTCCTCAATGCCCATGTCACTACTTTCGTGGAACCCTATCGAATGCTTTCTTCAGATCAACAAACCCAAGAAACAACTTCTTCCGCTTCTCCATATACTTCTCCTGCAACTGCCTCACAATAAAAAACACATCTGTCGTTCCTCTTCCTGGCATAAATCCAAACTGCATTTCGTCAATCTTCACTTTCTTCCTTATCCTCCTCTCCAACACCCTTTCCAATACCTTCATTCCATGCTCCAATAACTTTATCGCTCGATACAAGCCACAGTCCAGAGGGTCAGAGGGTCAGAGGGGTGAGGGGAGAGGTGAAGAGGGGGGGATGGGGAGGGTGAGGGATGGGAGGGGGAGGGGAGAAGAGGGGGGGAGGGGAGAAGGGTGGGGGGGGGAGGGGAGAAGGGTGGGGGAGGGGAGGGGGGAGGGGAGGGGGGAGGGGAAGGGGGAGGGGGAAAGGGAGGGGGAGGGCGGAGAGGAAAATGGAGGCAGAGGGGGGAGGGGGAGGGGGAAAAGGGAGGGGAAGGGGAGAAGGGGAGGGGGGAGGGGAGAAGGGGAGGGGGTAGGGTGGAGGTGGTAGGGTGGAGGGGGAAGGGAGGGGGAGGGGGAGGGGGAAGGGGGAGGGAAGGGGAGGGCCAGTCAACAATGACGTTGCAGTTCTCATGGTCGGAGAGCAGCACAACAATCGCGACATAGTCCTGCATATTCGCAACAGCACGAAGCAGATTTTGGAGACTCACCGATCCTGTGACGTCCTCCAGTACCGGCGTTTCCGGGCGGGGGAAGGGAGACCCGTACATTCCCAACCCGTACATTCGCCCTCTCGACTCAAGCTCACTCGGACAAAAGCCTCGCACAAATTACACCGTGGAGGCCCAATGGTCATGTCTATGCCACAAATCACGGGCGCACTGAATTGAAAATATATAGAACGCTCATACTCCGTGAAAAGTGAAGCTGCCGTGTCGCCATCTTGGTCAGCACGACTCGACCAACTCGCTGCGCGGATCTCGTTTTGTGCGGCAATAAACTGCTCCAATCGGTTACGGAAGGGTTGTGGAAAGACGTTTCACAGCTGTTTCAAAGACATTTAATTCATATTGCACAAAATCGATACAAAACACGATCGCATAAAAGGTGTAAAAACGTGTGACGTGTGATGGGATGGAACATCACGTGATCGCTCTGAGCGAAACGGCTCGACCAACTCGCCTCGCGGATCTCGATTTGTGCGGCAATAAACTGCTCCAATCGGTTACGGAAGGGTTGTGGAAAGACGTTTCACAGCTGTTTCAAAGACATTTAATTCATATCGCACAAAATCGATACAAAACACGATCGCATAAAAGGTGAAAAAACGTGTGACGTGTGACGGGATGGAACATCACGTGATCGCTCTGAGCGAATCAGTCTGGCGGCGGAAATGGAACATCACGTGATCGCTCTGAGCGAATCAGCGAGCTGCTCTGGAACCGGCTGAGATTAGCGGGTACTTCGCTGAAATGCGCTGAGGTAAATATGAATAAACAAGTACAAAAAGTTTTAATTAAAACAAAAGCCGCGTCGATGTTACACAATGCCTAGATGCAGCTGTGCCTATAACGTCGATGTTATAGGCACAGGACATTCCTATTGATTCGATTACTTGATGTTATTTTTGTGCAAAGTGAAAATATATCTCGGCAATTTCTATAACGTCGATGTTATAGGCACAGGACATTCCTATTGATTCGATTACTTGATGTTATTTTTGTGCAAAGTGAAAATATATCTCGGCAATTTCCCGTGTGTGGCGACGAATTTTTAATATATCTCGGCATTTTCCCGTCTGTTATTTCAGGCGGTGTATGACTGAGCATGCCGCGATTTAAACAAAATATATATATCTCGGCATTTTCCCGTCTGTTATTTCGGGCGGTGTATGCCTGACCATGCCGCGATTTAAAAAAAAAATATCTCGATGGACTTGAAGTTACAGGCCTTTGAGAATTCATTTCGTTCTATAAAGGGCAACTTTCATCGGATTTTCTTCTCGTTTTTTTTCAACCGAGTCTAAAACTATGTTAGCGACTGTGAAAAATGAAATGATATATCGAATTTGATTTGAAATAAAACTGTGTGAGAGAGGAAGACACCACGGGCCTACAAAACAGGCCTCAAAGCTATGCGAGTTAATAAAATGGTGGATATTTGTTTTTATGAAGCCTCTCCAAAAATGGGTGGAGCTATGGTTTCCAGAATGGGTGGAGCTTCGAGGTTTTGTCTTCTCTGCAAGAACAACAAGAAGAAGAAGAACAAGAAGAAGAAGAAGAAGAACAACAACAACAACAACAGCAGAGGGCACTCTATGAGCAGCGTCCGCGACGCGGCTAAATTTATGGATCGTCAAATATTTTGAGTTCGGCCATGTTCGTCCCTGGCTCAATGGCCATGTCTATGTCAAATATCAAGCACGTAAGCCTCTCCGTTTAGGAGTCTATCGGTAACATTACACACACACACACACACACACACACACACACACACACACACACTGTGTTTTATATATATAGATATTGTTGAAATGAAGATCAAATAGCTGTATGTTGAAATATGTTGAAAAAGTCAAAACTTTACATGGGGTTTACTTACTTTTTCACGTGACTGTATGTATGTATATGTGTGTGTGTGTGTATATATATATATATATATATATATATATATATATATATATATATATATATATTGTTACGGTCTGCGGTTAAGGATGTTATGTTTGCCGAGCGGATGGGACCACGACCTAACAGTTTCCCCGATTCACCCGATTCACCCGAACGTTGGCCGTATCGCGCCACAGATATTCAATATGGAAAACTCTAAAGCGACCGAATGGAAAGAGGAAAAAGAAGACGTACAGAAGCGTAACGGGATTTATTATTTACACACACAAGCAAAAGGAGCAGTCACGGTTATGTACAGGGAACATTGAAACAGCAGGTGACACAGTGAAAATTACTAGCTTATCCTATGCAGTCTTACTTTATTCCCAGGGACAAAACAAACAGAACAAACTCACGTACACGAATGGGGAAATTGCAGGCAGGATTGGCTGGAAGGAGGTGTGTGGCTGGAGCTTGATCCCGCACGGGACGTCGGCTGGACCTCGACGGCCGCTGATGCCACCGATCCTGTCATGTGCGCGGGATCACGGGTCGGAGCTGCTTGGTGGAGCCGACGCGCTGGTGGGGGGTCTGGCGTGACGGGTTCTCTCCTCTCTCTTTCTTGGTCCAACCACTCTTTCTCTCTCTCTTGGTCCAACTCTTCCTCTTGGTTCAATCACTCCTCACCACCGACAACTCAACGCAACCACTGACCACCACTGACGACCAACCCAGCTCTTTCCCAAAACCACACAACTCAGCTCTGCTCTTGTCATGGACCTCTCTTTGTCGTGGACCTCTCTTTGTCATGGACCTCCTCGCAACTTCTTGCGCGCGCGCCTTTATAGCGCCTCCGGCGATTAAGCCGCCGGCTTTTAGGACACGCCCATCGGTGTGCTCACCTCGGCCCTGGTTGGTCGCGTGACCCTCTGGCTCCGCCCTTGATGACGACGGGCGGGCACGCCTTTCTTCCCCAACCCGAGCACATGTTCAATGGCGGCTTTGGGGGCGAAAACAACCCACAGCTGTAACAAACTGCAAACTGCCCAGTGCAGTTGGCAATGGAGACTTTGGGAATGACGCAGGTAGGAATGGAGGTTTTGGGAATGGGAATGAAAGATGAAGGGAATCTATCTATTTCCCTTGGTGCAATGGAGTGTCATTTTAATGGAAGACAAAGCCTTACCCTGATACACATATTAAGGAAATAAACTACTGAACAAGGGTATTATAGTGTCCTTCAATGTAGGCTTTATGGAATTAACTACCGGAACGCCCTTTGGCCTTTATACACACTGGAGCAAGGAGGGCTCAGAATAAAGCAATAATAATAATACACACAATAAAAAAAACACTCCTCATATCTGTAACAATATATATATATATATATATATATATATATATATATATATATATATATATATATATATATATATATTGTTACAGACACGACTTTGATGTTAAAGTGGGCCGAGCGGAATGGCCGTCGTGTCCGCACAAATTACCCGACTATACTCGACGTTGACGAAGTCGCGCGATGCTGGCTCAATAAGAAAAAGAAGACACCCGGCTGGATTACAATAACACAGTACGACACCAGGGGTTCAGTTCTCAAGACCTCCGGAGGAGGTTATATTAAGGCGGAAGGTTAGATTACAACTACAAGAGGGACAGCATAGAAAGACAAGCACTTAGACACAATCTTATATTATTCCCAACAGACAACAGATAAACGGGACAAAGCTGACTCACACGGGGATTGATGGAAAGGACAGGCGGGTAGCGATGGCTCCAGGTGCACCTGGGCTCAAAGGTCAGAATCGACTCGGTCCGGTCCAGAGATGCGGGGAGGTCGCAGCGCTCGGATGGCGTCTTGTCTGCTCAAGCTGGGGGCGCATCTGACTCAGCGCTCGCAGGTGGCTTTCCTTCTCCAAGCTGGGTGCGCATCTGACTCAGCGCTCGCAGGTGGCTTTCCTTCTCCAAGCTGGGTGCGCATCTCTCTCAGCGCTCGCAGGTGGCTTTCCTTCTCCAAGCTGGGTGCGCATCTGACTCAGCGCTCGCAGGTGGCTTTCCTTCTCCAAGCTGGGTGCGCATCTGACTCAGCGCTCGCAGGTGGCTTTCCTTCTCCAAGCTGGGTGCGCATCTCACTCACATCCGGCGCGGGGCCGCGTATATCCGGCGGGGAGTGACACGCCCTCGGCTCGTTAGCTCCGCCTCGTGGAATCGGCACGTTGCTTCTCATTGGGTGCGTGCGGGGGGTTTACCAGGCTCCGCCCTTGACGAGGAGCTGACAAGGAGCCCCTTCGTGGTAACCCCGTGGAGCGCATGGTCTGGAGCTAATCGAGCCGGTGTGAGGACGCATCCTCCCCCGCTCCGCCGCCATCTCCTCTGTTGTTGTTGTAATTGTTGGGGAAGAAGATGGAAGGAGGTATGGGAAAGGTCCTAAACTCACTACTGATGCCATATAATCACATTCTGGTGCAACGAAGAGTCATAATTAATGGAGACGAGGCCTTAACTGACATAGAATAAGAATAACTAGGAAGATGTCCGAAAGTTGTCTACGTGTGGTGCGGTGGACCTGGGCACGACATTTAATGGGGGAATAAGGGGAAGGTCGGCTCTACTGATTGTTATTTACATGCAATGGGACTAGGGAATGGGGGATTGGGGAAAGTTGGGGAGTATTGGAGAAAATAGGGGAATATCTACAAGCGGATATGGAGGCCAAATTCCATATTCGCAACATTGCACCCTTCTCTACCCTCGGGGCGTCCCGACCCGATAAATTTTTACCTACTTTAGTGTGGCACGCAATGTAGTTCCCTCTACTATTAACTCTACCCTGAGTGCGACAGTTTTACAGATATTCACAAATGAGTAAATATGTCCCCCTGCGACGTTGCACCCTTCTCCTCACAGAAACACACCCACAGGATAACCGAATCCGGAAAGAATCCTCAAACTAAACATACAGCCGGTAGGGAGCATTATTTACAAGATTACGCTGATATCTACACTACGATCCAGGACCTGTCTTTGGAGGAACACATGCAGATGTTATGCATAGAGAGAGCGCGCTTGCCAGCATCGATACACCAACCCACGAGTGCTCTGTGGCCGACGGCCTTTAATAACGTGCAGAGCACCCTTCCCGAGCATCAAAAGCACCACCCCACCACCAATCGGTGCAGTCACCATTGTTCATTGGAATAAAAATAAATTCGACAACCCCTAACCCTGCAGGTGTCTCTTGCTCTTCTTGTGGTGCACTTGGTGGTGTTAACTATTAGTGGTTCACCTGTATGGCATAGGTGCCACGTTGATCCATAGGTCCATCCCCGGGTGGTGCTTGGCCGCAAACGAACTGCGGTCCATTGTGGGTGGCCACAAACATTGCGGTCCATATGGTGTATCGATCCCGGCAGCAAACAGCGAAAGTGCAGGCCCACAACTGCGCAGCCAGCACCTCTCTCTCCTCTCTCTCTACCCCAAAGCCAGATCCTCGGAGGTGGGAGACAAAAGAAGCAGACAAGTGAGTAAGGTGGTAAGGGCGCAAAAGTGCACGCAATGTAAGGTGATGCACACTGGGGGCACATGGGAACCAGGTGAGACAGGTACGTTCCTATCGTACGCCCCCCCCCCCCACCAGGTAACCTACATGGCCCCTCCCTTACCCCTTACTGTATCCACAAAACACAACACTACCCATAAACATCTACTTTACAAATCAACAAACATCCCTACTGTCTTCCCCGTTCCTCCCATAAACCAAATTCGTCTTCTCTCCCTCCTAACCAATCAAATTTGCCATTTTCAACTCTCCTCAAAATTTGCCATTTTCAACTCAACATCAAAATTTGCCATTACCAATTCATCATCAGTCCCTCCTAGGGAGGGAGAGATGGAATCACCCCAATGTCTCATCCACGTCGTGATGCGTCTCACAAATCCTCACAGCAATCCTCATTTCCTGCACAAAACAAAGAAAACACAGGTGTGGAGTCATCATCATCACCACAGGTAAGTGGCTGCGTATGGTGCAACAGGTTCTTCAATCCTAACTATTTCCTAAATGACTTTAACAACTTTACACTACCCGGGGTCTTTCTCCGGCCAAACCATTGGCCCTCTTACACTATGGGTTCTAAAAACCAATTCCCATTGGCCAAACTGTGGTGCTCTTCAATTTGGGGTCTCACTCCCCCGATTCATCTCCCGGTGCCCTCGCACAATTTCTGGGCTGCGGCGTGTACCTCTCCCAGTGGGTCTACCCACCTGCACACCTCCACCACTGCAGTTGCCTCCGAGCTTACCTGCTCCTTACCCTAACCTAACTACCTGGGGAAGGCCCTCTGGCACTCTCCCCACTCGGTGCCCTCTCTGGCACTGGGCTACCCGGGTCCATCCTCCGGATCCTCGGGCCCCACTCACAACTACCGGCTCCCAGAGCCCACCTGCGGCCTCACCTGGCCGACATCCTCACAGTGGTGGAGTGCCCAACCAACTACACACACTAACAGGCTACACGCCCAGCCATTTCCACAACACTAATGCACCCATTCACAACACCATTCTGCAACCGCACCACAAATGCCAATATCCAACCACAATTTACCTGCACCCTCTACCTAACACTTACACTACCCGCCCCGGGTGCTCGTGAAAGGGGTCCACTCTTCCCCCATCCACACCTTCGCACCATGCACACCACTCCGTACCACTCACTCCAACTCTCTCCACACACCTGTACCTGCACACCTGTGCTCTCACACCTGGTGCCACCTGCACCCTTCTCTCCCCTAGCGCATTCGCGCTGATCCACACACTCACTACTCATACACTGCTCCACACACCTGTCCAATTGCACACCTGTGCAATCACACCTGTTCCATCCTCACACACACAGCATCATCTCAGCTAACTACTCCCTTCTGAAACTTGCGCTTCCCAGTCGTCCCTTTAACTATTGCGCTCCCACGTCATTATCATCCACACTAAACTACCTGCGTCCCCACTACAGGTATCAGTCACTAACTAACCTTAACGTTACCTAATGTCATCGTCGCTAGATCCCTACACACCATATCCTAACCCACCCGGGCTAGTTTTCACTGCCATACACCCCATAATCTAGTGCTCCTTGGCCCCCACATATGGGAAGGATGGTGGTTTTGCCATCCCACCACATCGGGGGTCTCTCACTACCAATTTCGCTCGTCCAAATCCAACAATTCAAAAATTTTCCAATCACTGCCCATCATCTGCCAATCACTACTGCCAATCCTTTGCCAATCATCAAATTTTGTTTTTCTCCAATTTTGGGTCCAAAACACTAACCTCATCACCCAGTCGACTCACTAATACCTCTCGGTGCGCCAATCCCTGTCCAAAGCCGGGCTTCGTAAAGCCAAGCAATGGATGCTGGTTGTTTTGTGCCAGCGGCTGGATGCGTCCGGCATTCGGGGCAGGGACGGGGGCTTACCCGGGCCGAGATCCCACGCATCACCTCGGCGTGGAGCCATCCAATGTCCCGATCTCGACCTGCCGGCACGTCTCAACAAAAAGTGGTCGCCATGACGACCCTTCCTATCCAGCTGCCCGCTCCGCCTAGTGGAGCACGGACGCGGCCGTCCCACGCGAGGCCCAGCGTGGATCGCGCACGGCGGTCCTTTCGAACCCGCCGTGGCTCGGATCCCCGCTGGTTCTCGCGGCACGCGAAGCCCGGCACGCACCGAGGGCCTCATTCGGCTATAAGTCGTTCTAAACTCTACCCCGTCTAACGTCGATGTTTCACCTGGATTCTTACACCCCGCAGCCCGTTCCTTGCTCACACATCCAGCCGTGCCCATGCTCCTCGTACCTTTCCTTACACACCCAGGTACACCCATTCCACTCACAGCCTTGGTCACACACCTGACCACCGAACACTTTGGCACACATTCGTTGCTCGCACACCTCACCAATACACCGCTTCGCACCCCCTCCTCGGTCACCTCCTCTGTGACAATCACAGGTGTGCCCTCATTCGCACACCCAACCACGTGCCTCACCACCAATTCCAGCGTGCATTCCCACTCACGCTCTACCATTCCAGGTGTGCATCCTTCCATCCCAGGTGTACATCCTCGCTCACCTGTCACAACTAACTCACGCTCCATGTCACTCTCACTACTTTCACCTCCATTCCTGACAGCGCACTCACCCTTACTCTTGACAGCGCACTCTTTCCTCATGCACCTGTCCGTCACACACCTTTCTCGCGCACACTCTCCCGTTACACCCTCTGTAACACTCACCACAGGTGGACACTCTTCCTTACTTCTGACAGCGCACTCTTTCCCCATGCACCTGTCCGTCACACACCTTTCTCGCGCACACTCTCCCGTTACACCCTCTGTAACACTCACCACAGGTGGACACTCTTCCTTACTTCTGACAGCGCACTCTTTCCCCATGCACCTGTCCGTCACACACCTTTCTCGCGCACACTCTCCAGTTACACCCTCTGTAACACTCACCACAGGTGTGCATTCTTCCTTGCCTTTGACAGCGCACTCTTTCCTCATGCACCTGTCCGTCACACACCTTCCTCGCGCACACTCTCCCGTCACACCCTCTGTAACACTCACCACAGCACGCTTCCATGTGCTCCCTCACACACGCGCTACGACCGACTCATTCTCGCCAACACCCTCACTCCTTGGCACACACTTTTTCCTCACACACCCCAGAGTCGGACTTTCTCGCACACCTCCATTTTCGCACACCAGACCTGTCGCACACTTCACCAACGGCCTCTCACGAACACCCGGGTCTATCTCGACCCCCAAGCTTATTAAATCACCTGGCGCATCATACGCACGACCATATTGGTCACCACTTACACCGGGTCCTCTTCCTCTTCGCTTCTCCTCCATCACCTGCGAATCCCTCATCCGGTTAATGAGCACATCATCACGATCCAAACACAGACTTTGGACCAATTCTTTTACTTCCTCCTTTATCTCTTTGTTATCCTCTCTCCGTCGCTTCTTAATTTCGCTCACCCCTTCTTCCACTTCTTCTAATTTCTGCTTCACCTCTTTTATTCCCCGGTACGTCTCCTCAAGCTCGTCCTCCAAGGCTACCTTGACCGTTTCCATGTGCGTCCTCACCTGCCGGTCCTTCGTCTCCATTACCTCTACCACCTCGTCCAACCTCGTTGTCAGTCCCTCACGTACTATCTGACATTCCCTCTTTGTCGCTATTAAGTCGTTTTTTATGTCGTTTTGTGTCGCTTTTAAACCTCCTAATACTGCAGTGTTCCTTTGAACCTGCTCCGTTAGTCCTTTTTGTCCCTCCGTCAGCTGTTCCACCTCCTGCGTCAGGTCCTCTATGCCCCCTTGTAACTTTACAGTCCCCTTTCTCACCTCCTTTTCCATGTGCTCCTCACAGTGCCTCACCTCCTCGCGCACTCCTCCGACCTCCTCACTCACTCCTCTTCTGATCTCCTCTCCCATCACTTGCATCTCCTGCCCAGATGCCACCCTCATCTGCTCCATTTCCTCCCTGTGAGCATCCAGTTTGGTTTCTACCCCCATTCTGACCCCCTCTATCTGCTGCTCCATTTGTTTAACTTCCCTTTCCGCTTGGTCCCTCATGTCCCTCAATTTGCCTTCCATACTGTTTTCTAACCCCTCTAACCCATTTTTCACTCCCTCTATCTGATTCTCCTGGGCAGCCATTCTATTTTCTACCCCCTCTAACCCATGTTTCACCTCTTTTATCCCGTTGACTAACCCCTCAAATTTCTTTTCTAATCCCTCACCGGTACCCCTCATTTGGCCCTCTAATCGCCCACTATCAACCCTCATTTGGCCCTCCAATCGCTCACCCTGAGCATCCATCCGGTTCCCCAATTGGTTACTCTGCAGTTTGAGGGACGCCTGCATTTGCGCCATAAATTGCTCCATGAGGACCTGCATCTGGGCCATCCCTCCCACTTGTGCAGCGGGTGCGGCCGCCGTAGCTATGTGCGAGGCGCCATTTCGCGCGTCTGCTACCCCCGCTGTTTCGCTCTCCTCATGTCCCTCATGTCCCTCAATTTGGTCCTGGACCGACCCTGCTTCACTCTCCCCTACCGGACCCCAGCCGTCTTGATCCGCCATAGCGCGACTTTCAAAATTCGGGTTTTGTAAAACAAAACGAATTTCGGCCGCTCCAAATTTTGACCAAATTTTTTTTTTTCCTCTATTCGTTTTTTTTTTCCAAAATTTGGTCGGGCCTCGAATCCCACTCCTGACACCAATTGTTACAGACACGACTTTGATGTTAAAGTGGGCCGAGCGGAATGGCCGTCGTGTCCGCACAAATTACCCGACTATACTCGACGTTGACGAAGTCGCGCGATGCTGGCTCAATAAGAAAAAGAAGACACCCGGCTGGATTACAATAACACAGTACGACACCAGGGGTTCAGTTCTCAAGACCTCCGGAGGAGGTTATATTAAGGCGGAAGGTTAGATTACAACTACAAGAGGGACAGCATAGAAAGACAAGCACTTAGACACAATCTTATATTATTCCCAACAGACGACAGATAAACGGGACAAAGCTGACTCACACGGGGATTGATGGAAAGGACAGGCGGGTAGCGATGGCTCCAGGTGCACCTGGGCTCAAAGGTCAGAATCGACTCGGTCCGGTCCAGAGATGCGGGGAGGTCGCAGCGCTCGGATGGCGTCTTGTCTGCTCAAGCTGGGGGCGCATCTGACTCAGCGCTCGCAGGTGGCTTTCCTTCTCCAAGCTGGGTGCGCATCTGACTCAGCGCTCGCAGGTGGCTTTCCTTCTCCAAGCTGGGTGCGCATCTCTCTCAGCGCTCGCAGGTGGCTTTCCTTCTCCAAGCTGGGTGCGCATCTGACTCAGCGCTCGCAGGTGGCTTTCCTTCTCCAAGCTGGGTGCGCATCTGACTCAGCGCTCGCAGGTGGCTTTCCTTCTCCAAGCTGGGTGCGCATCTCACTCACATCCGGCGCGGGGCCGCGTATATCCGGCGGGGAGTGACACGCCCTCGGCTCGTTAGCTCCGCCTCGTGGAATCGGCACGTTGCTTCTCATTGGGTGCGTGCGGGGGGTTTACCAGGCTCCGCCCTTGACGAGGAGCTGACAAGGAGCCCCTTCGTGGTAACCCCGTGGAGCGCATGGTCTGGAGCTAATCGAGCCGGTGTGAGGACGCATCCTCCCCCGCTCCGCCGCCATCTCCTCTGTTGTTGTTGTAATTGTTGGGGAAGAAGATGGAAGGAGGTATGGGAAAGGTCCTAAACTCACTACTGATGCCATATAATCACATTCTGGTGCAACGAAGAGTCATAATTAATGGAGACGAGGCCTTAACTGACATAGAATAAGAATAACTAGGAAGATGTCCGAAAGTTGTCTACGTGTGGTGCGGTGGACCTGGGCACGACATTTAATGGGGGAATAAGGGGAAGGTCGGCTCTACTGATTGTTATTTACATGCAATGGGACTAGGGAATGGGGGATTGGGGAAAGTTGGGGAGTATTGGAGAAAATAGGGGAATATTTACAAGCGGATATGGAGGCCAAATTCCATATTCGCAACAATATATATATATATATATATATATATATGTATATATATATATATATATATATATATATATATATTG
>NC_136261.1:403961881-404106881 GCF_964187855.1 Myxine glutinosa | reverse complement strand
ACATTCAAGTGTAAGCTGTGCACAGAGGGAGCTGCAGATGGAGGAAATGTTGAGTTGGATCTTGGAGATGGCATGAAGCTGGAAGGTGTGAAAACATTTTGTTACCTTGGAGACATGCTGAATGGAGAAGGTGGATCAGACTCAGCAACGGTTGCTCGAGTGAGATGTGCATGGAAGACGTTTCGGGAACTGAGTGGCGTGCTGACGAGGAGGGGAGTGTCATTGAAGCTGAAGGGAAAGGTGTATGCTGCATGTGTGAGAAGTGTTATGATTTATGGGAGTGAGACATGGGTAATGAACGTAGAGCAGCAACGGAGGCTGGAAAGGGTGAAAATGTGAATGGTTCGGTGGATGTGTGGAGTATCGTTGAGAGAGAGGAGGACAAATGATGAATTGCAAAAGATGATTGGAATAGAGCCTGTGATGGATGCTGTGAAGAGAAACAGTTTGAGATGGTTTGGTCATGTGTTGAGGATGGATGAAAGTGACTGGTTGAAAAGAGTGATGGAAATGAATGTAGAAGGAAGTAGAGGACGGGGAAGACCGAGAAAGACTTGGCTGAAGATGGTCGAAGAAGAAATGCGGGCAAGGGGGTTAACAAGGCGAGATGCAGAAAATAGGGCAAAATGGAGAACATTGTCATGGGGACCGCAAGGCTAACCCCCTCTCTTGCAGGGAAAATGGCCTTAAAATGCCTGTTGTGTTGTTGTTGTATGCAAACCAAGGTGAGCAGCAACTGGTGGGCCTACTTGAGGAGGATATGGAGGAGCTAATGACCCAGGAAGCTGTATATGAATGTGACATTTTCGTAGAAGGACCAGGAGGGGCAGCAGTACAGGTGCCAATAGCGATTGAGGACCCAACCCCCTCTCCCCCTCTCTAAATCTCTCCTTCCTCACCAGCCCCTGCAAAAGGCAGCGCTAATGGCATGGAATAGTGGGCCACCGTTGCCATTGTAGTCAGACGGTGACCAGGTGATGTTGATTCGTCAACGCGTGGCACAGATGACAATGAAAATTGAGGAGGGACAAGGTAAAAGGTATATAAGGTTCAAACAAGACGAGGTATAAACGATGGCATAAGGCATGACATGCATGTGGGGCAGGCAGAGGTAAAGGCTGATATGAAGGCTATGGGCAATGAGATAGCCACAATGCTCGATGGGGAGAGGTGAGTGAGCGTGTGCATGGTGTCCAGAACGAGATGGGGGCAGGTGAGGCTAGAATGATGGAGTAGATAAATTGGATAAAAGAAGAGGTTAATGGACTTAAACAGGGAAAAAGGATTTGCGGAGTGGCATAAAGAACTGAACGAGCGAATGAGAAGAAATACAGGATCTGAGGACAGCTCAGAAGGGCAAGTAAAAAAGAATGTAATATGGGCTATGATGATCTAACACAGAAGATAGAAAAAATCGGATGAACGATTGAGATGAAAGAAAGAATGGAAGACACTAAATTAATCTTAGAAGAAGAACTAAAGGGGTCAAAGCGGGAAATAATGAAGATAAATGAATTTTAAACATCGGGGCAATACCCCTGGCGCTCACCTGGTAGAATATAGAATTTACTGCACTGACTAAAGGTATTTCAAACCAATTTCAATGGTTGCTAGAAGACAGGGCAGCATTTGGAATCATACCAACATGATCATAAGACTAAACAAACAAACGAAAAATACCTATTTTGGGGGGCAACCCCACTCCAACCCCCAACATACCCCATCAGACCACAATTTTTCTAATGCCTTGAACAAACATTGGTACATCAGGGTGATGAGGGTTGTGGTGAAATTTCATGGAAATTGTGTGTGTAGTTTCTCAGACAAAAGCAAATACCTATTTTGGGAGGGTTAAACCTGGACCCACTTTGACCCCTGTAGTCCACCTTAGACTTCGATTTGCTTAGTGCTGTGAACAAACTTCGGTAAATCACGGGTGATGAAGGTTGTGGTCAAGTTTCATCGAAATAGTGTGTATAGTTTCAGAGAAAAAAACAAAATTCCTATTTTAGGGGGTCAAACCTGGATCCACGTTGATCCCGGTAAACCGCCTTAGACCCCGATTTGTTTTATTTTTTTATTTATTTTTTTTATGCCGTGAACAAACTTTAGTCACAACATAACAAATATCATTTGTGCCAAGTTTGGTCACAATCCCTTCAGCGGTTTTGGAGAAGAAGTTGTAAGTGTTTAAGAACGGACCATCGCATAAGCTCCACTGAACTTTGTTCCAGGTGAGTTAAAAATGAAATGGTTAAAGGCAAAGAAGAATGATTAGAGTCAAGCGAGAGGGCAGAGGATGTTAAGGAGGAGATCCGAGAAAGTGTCGAAACAATGTGTAAAGATCGGGATAACACATGGCAGGTGCAGGTGGAGAGGATATGAGCGATCAAAATGGACCATGACGAGGTGGGGCTGTGTGAGCTGGAGGGAATTCATGGTGTGAAAGGGTGTGTGCTGAGCTTGGATGGAATAAATAACCTGGGGTTCATTGGAGTGCCGAGCTTGAGTGCAACGGAGTGTGTGCAGAGAGTGCAGTGCATGCACCGACTCAGACGTGGGTAACCGTTAGCTTGACTGATGGGAGGGCTGAGCCTCCTGAGCTGGAAATATTTTAAATGCCTGGATGTTCTGGTCCTGTGTGCGGGAGATTCAAAAGAACAGGTTTGTAATCCGTACCGGTCCAAGGGAGGTCACATTTCAAGGCACTGCTGGCACTGTGTGTTAACAGTACATGTTGAGCAAAACGCCCGTATGCGGCTGATTGAAAAAAAAATTCCCAAGGAATGGTGTGCGGCTGAGTGTGTACGGCATAAATGGTGCACCCGGCACGAATGGCAAATTCAGCTGCTGAATCTCTGCAGGATGGCACGTATGTAAAGTAGTGTGTAAACTGTCATGGAGTGACCCATGTGTGCGAATAGAGTGATATTGACTGTGGAGTGGATCGTGTGAATAAATGCTGTGTGAGAAATTGTGAGATGGCCGATGTGTGTAAGTTGTGTGCGCTGTTCCGCGACGCAATTTGGGGATGTACCGGATGTACCACGGTGCGAGAGTGTGCGTGGTGAAGGATACGGGGTTGCGCGTTATGTGTGTGAAGTCTGCGGGGGTTCCGCAGCATGAGCAGTGGATGTGGAGAACACGTCGGGGTTCCCCGGAGGAAATCCGCCGAATATCAGTGCGAACATTTAAATTAATGGGCAGGTTACGGATGTACCGCCAAACATTTCCGCAGAGGGAGCTTACACAGGATAGAATATTAAGTGAGTAAGCGGATTAAAAGTGTGTCCACCCTCAGGAGAGCCAGGAAACAATATCTCTCCGTTCTCAAGACCGAACTCTCTTATCTGTCTCCCTCTTCCAAATCCTGGTGGCGTCTGGTCAAATCCGTTTCTGGTGTTTGTTCCCCCTCCATCCCCTCCCTTACCTCAATCGGCTACACAGCTGACTCCGCACGTGAAAAAGCTGAATGCCTCAACTCTGTGTTTGCCTCTAAATCTTGTGTCCCAAACCCATCCCTCTCTGTACCCACCATACCCAGTCGTACCCTGCTGCTCCTGGACTCCGTGTCCTTTCCTCCTGACAAGGTGGAAAAGTTTCTGTCAACCCTCGACTCTGATTCTGCAACTGGACCCGACGGCATCAGCCCACGGGTCCTAAAATCCTGCTCTGCTGCTCTATCTCACCCTCTCTCTGTTCTCTTCACCCTCTCTTTTGCTCAAGGTCAACTGCCATCTGCTTGGAAATCAGCCAACATCACCGCTTTGCACAAAAAAGGTGCAAAAACAGATCCTAGCAACTACAGACCAATCAGCCTTCTCCCAATTATCAGCAAAGTCATGGAATCCATCATTGCTTCTGATATGAAATCTTTCCTCTTCTCCAATGGCTTGATCTCTGATCATCAATTTGGTTTCAGACCAGGTCACTCTACTCTGGACATGCTGCTTCTGCTGTCTCAACAATGGATGGAGGTCCTCAATGCCAAACAGGAAATTAGAGCTGTCTCCCTCGACATATCACGTGCCTTCGACACGGTCTGGCACCCCGCTCTGCTCACCAAACTCTCCTCCTTTGGTATCCATGGAAATCTCCACGCATGGCTGGCGGACTTCCTCTCTAGTCGTCGTCAACGTGTGGCCCTGAATGGGTTTCTCTCATCTCCTCTTCCTGTTCAGGCTGGAGTTCCCCAAGGCAGTGTTCTGGGCCCCGTGCTTTTTCTGGTCTTCATCAATGATCTCTCTGACTCTCTCGAAAATCCTCTCTATCTCTTTGCTGATGACTCCACTCTCTGCCGCTCCATTCCTCTTCCCTCAGATCGGCATTCTGCTGCCTCCTCACTCTCTGAAGACCTGGACAAAATCACAGACTGGTCAAACAAGTGGAACATGTCTTTCAATCCTGACAAATCTCACACTCTTACTATGTCTCTCCGAAAAGATCGACTGGACAACCCTCCCATCTACTTTCTCAACAATCCTCTCCAAGAAGTTCTGTCGCTCAAGATTTTGGGTCTCACTATCTGCCATGATCTTTCTTGGGAAAACCACATTTCCAAGCTGGCCTCCAAAGCCAGTCGCCGACTGGGCATCCTCCGTCGTGCGAAGTCCTTCGTCGGCACACCTGAGCTCCTCACCACATACAAGGCTTTCATCCGCAGCTCAATGGAATACTGTTCTCCCCTATG
Source organism: Myxine glutinosa (assembly GCF_964187855.1). Lineage (NCBI taxonomy): Eukaryota > Metazoa > Chordata > Myxini > Myxiniformes > Myxinidae > Myxine > Myxine glutinosa. Next base: position 404,102,191 of record NC_136261.1, on the reverse strand, counting down.
GGCCGGTGCTCCTGCCTCACACCTAGCTCGGCTTCACGCTGTTGAAACCAAAGCTTTCAGAATTATTGGAATCTCCCGCGATGAAGCTATCTCTGAGGGCCTTTCACTCACTCACCGCAGGCAGGTAGGTGGTCTTTCTGTCTTCTACCGACTCCTCTCCGGCCTTGCACCCCCAGCTCTCTCTGTGCTCTGTCCCCCAAATATTCCTACAGGTCGCACAAGATCTGCCAGCAACCCTCTGATGGTTAAACTGCCGAAATCTCGGCTCTCCGCTCACCTTCACTCTTTCATTCCTCTTTTCTCCCGCCTCTGGAACAAACTCCCTCACTCCCTTCAATCCCACTCCTCCCTCCAGGTCTTTAAAACAGCTGTTCACCACCTTCTCTTATCTTCCCCCATCCAAAACCTTGATCTTTTCTACCCCCGCTAATTCACCCCAGATCCACCTTGTTTGAAATTCCAACTTCTTTCCTGGAAGTCCTGGCAGTGTCCATATGTTTTATACCTCTCCCACTGCCCCCTTCCCACGCCCCCCCCCCCCAAAGCCCTCGCCCTCTCTCAGATCTCTCGATGTCTCCATGTCTCTCGGTCCCTGCTCTCAAATGTTGTGTTTGTGTCCTTCCCCCTCTCTCCCCATCTTGTCTACCGCTCCCTATGTTATATGTTTTATGTGTCGGTTTGTCTTTCTGTGTGATTAATGTTCGCTCTTTCACGAGCCTCGATATTGTATACAAAAAAAAAAAAAAAAAAAAAAAAAAAGCTGGAACGCCAGAGCAATTGCTGCTGTTTGAATGTGTTGGGCACCCAAGGAGAAGCTGCCTACCTGTTTATGCCATGGAAGGATCGCCTGCCGAGATCAATTGTGTTGCCAGGTTTGGTGGGCTCAATCGGTGTCAGTAGTTACTTAACATCCCGTCGGGCCGCGAACCTATCCGCGGCATGGCGACCTGTTGGTTCAGAGGTTTGGGAGAGTCCGAGAAGTCGCACTCGTGACGCACCCCAAACCCCGCGTTTCTCAACAATATTTTCAATCTGTCTGCGTCTTGAGAGTAAAAACAAAATTGAAAATCATTCCAAACAGGAGAATTGCTGTTCTTAATGACATCATAAAAAGACACAAAAAACAGGCACAAATAACTAATGTAACGTGTTGAATAGAGTGATGAAATTGACACTGTGCAACGCCAGTAAATTCCAGAAAATTTATAAAATGAATTTTACAATCTTTATTTTATGTAAATTGATTGAAATACTTGAACACTGTTGAACACAAATCGTCTTCTTGTTACTTCCACTAACCTCCATTTTAGCAGTACTTGGACATGTTAAATAGGGTGATGTGGAAGACTGCTTCAATAGCGCTTAACATCCGAAAGTTTTATTTTTTTACAATATTTAACTTCATTATTGGTTCACCTGGAACGAAGTTGGCGCGTCATCCTGAAGCGGTGGCGCGTCATCCGTCCGTCCATCCGTCCGTCACTCCATGAACACCTCTCCGAAACCGCTGATGGGATTGTGACCAAACTTGGCACAAATTATATTTTTATGCTGTAACTAAAGTTTGTTCACGGCATTAAAAAAAAAAAGTCGGTGTCGAAGGGGTCAACCAGGGATCAAAGTGGGTCCATGTTTGAACCCACAAAATAGATATTTGCTTTCTTCACTGAAACTACACACACGATTTCAATGAAACATTACCACAACCTTTACCAACCGTGCTGTACCAAAGTTTGTTCACGGCACTTATAAAAATCGGGATCTAAGGTAGCCTATGGGGAAGAGGGGACGGGGGGGGTGGGGGGGACCCCCAAAGGTTTCCCCCCAAAATCGTTATTTTTTTGTTTTTTTTAAAGTCTTATGATTCCGTGAGTATGATTGTACATGCTGCCCTGTACATGATTGTACATGTACATCATTACCATGCATCCATTGAAATTGGTTAAAATTGCCATGATACGGTTTAAAATACCTTTAGTCAGTGTAGTATACTGCTTTATTCTACCCGGTGAGCGCCCATGGGTGTTTATATTTATATTTAAATTGAAGTATACATTCCATGACTTAACATGTTCCATTAACTCTCAAGATGGTTCTCAATCCCATTTCCCTGCAAACGACTGATGCTGATTTTTACACAGGTGATGTCCATGCTGTACATGTGGAAGGCAGACAACACAACAACGATTCATCTGTCACAGAAGATTCAAAATGTCAAATGTCATCACGACATCAAGACTCCCTTCCTATAAAATACAAGTGCATGTCTGTGCCTCGCAACACCAAGATTAATATGAAAATAAACAAACACAAAAAGGGTCTAGAAAGACGAATTCGTTATAAGTGTAATGTGTGCAGAATGGATTTTGCTTCAACGAGTGACATCAAAATACACATGACGATCCACACTGGAAAACGCCCCCACAAGTGCTTTGTCTGTGATAAAGGTTTCTTGACAAAAAGCAATTTGTATACACACATGAAGACCCATACAGGAGGGCGACCGCACAAATGCTCGATATGTGATAAAGGTTTCTCTGAAAAAGGCAATTTGAAATTACATATGAGGATCCATACAGGAGAGCGACTTCACAAATGCTCGATATGTGATAAAGGTTGCTATCACAAAGGCAATTTGAAATCACATATGAGGATCCACACAGGAGAGCGACTGCACAAATGCTCGATATGTGATAAAGGTTTCTCTCAAAAAGGCAAATTGAAATTACACATCATGATCCATACAGGAGAGCGGCCGCACAAATGCTCGATATGTGATAAAGGTTTCTCTCAAAAAGGCAAATTGAAATTACACATCATGATCCATACAGGAGAGCGACCGCACAAATGCTCGATATGTGATAAAGGTGTCTCTCAAAAAGGCAATTTGAAATCACATATGAGGATCCACACAGGAGAGCGACCTCACAAATGCTCGATATGTGATAAAGGTTTCTCTCAAAAAGGCAGTTTGAAAAAACATATGAGGATCCATACAGGAGAGCGACCGCACAAATGCTCAATGTGTGATAAAGGTTTCTCTCACAAAGGCAATTTGAAATTACATATGAGGACCCACACAGGAGAGCGACTGCACAAATGCTCGATGTGTGATAAAGGTTTCTCTGAAAAAGGCGATTTGAAAAAACATATGAGGATCCATACAGGAGAGCGACCCCACAAATGCTCGATATGTGATAAAGGTTTCTCTCAAAAAGGCAATTTGAAATTACATATGAGGATCCATACAGGAGAGCGACTTCACAAATGCTCGATATGTGATGAACGTTGCTATCACAAAGGCAATTTGAAATCACATATGAGGATCCACACAGGAGAGCGACTGCACAAATGCTCGATATGTGACAAAGGTTTCTCTCAAAAAGGCAAATTGAAATTACACATCATGATCCATACAGGAGAGCGACCGCACAAATGCTCGATATGTGATAAAGGTTTCTCTCAAAAAGGCAATTTGAAATCACATATGAGGATCCACACAGGAGAGCGACCTCACAAATGCTCGATATGTGATAAAGGTTTCTCTCAAAAAGTCAGTTTGAAAAAACATATGAGGATCCATACAGGAGAGCGACCGCACAAATGCTCGATATGTGATAAAGGTTTCTCTGAAAAAGTCCATTTGAAATCACATATGAGGATCCATGCAGGAGAGCTGAAATCTGAAATACCAGGATATGAAAAATGAGGTTAAGAGCATTTCGAAATCGAAGAAATCTGAAGTTACACCAATGAAAGTTGGAGCAACAGGAAAGCCGGATGATCAGGAAAACCCTAACAGTACTTAAAAAGCATTCCAGGGAATACCACGACAAACAAACGACAGTGGAGGTTGTCAGAGGTTCAGTGAGAAATCTAAAATGAGCCCTTGGAACAAAGTTATGAGAATGAAGTTTCACCAACTGGTTCATGAATAATGATCCTTTTCTGAAAAAGGAGGTGGAGATTTTGAGTTCCTGAGAACTTCCTTTTGGGGGGGGGGGGGGGGTTCTCTCTTTTGATTATGAAGATTATTTAGTTTTGTTTTCTATCTGGTTCAGTTGTTTTTCTAATCCCTTTTTGGTTATGCTCAGATGGCATCTTTCCATGGCAGCTTGAACATCAACTTTTACTCCATCTTTGCTGTCGTCCATGTTTCATTGCCACGTGTGATATTGGGAGAACGCCCTTGTTGTAAAATTGTTTATCAGAAGAAGACTCCTGCCTTTGTTTTTCATGAAACTTGAATGTGTGAAGGGTTTCTCAATAAAAAGAGGTCCTAAAAGCACAAATGCACTGTCTGTGTTATTGTGAATACTAGCGTGACTCAGCGTGTCCGAGCGCCTCACCACATGTTGTTTCAGAGGGAAAAGCATCTTTGCCCATTTCGGTGTCTTTTGGGTCTTTTGGGTACACTGGGTCTTTAAGGGTATTTGGGTCTTCAGGGGCTTTTGGGTCTTCAGGGTCTTTTTGGGGTCTTCAGGGGCTTTTGGGTTTTCAGGGTCTTTCGGGTCTTTCAGGTGTTTTGGGTCTTCGGGGTGTTTTGGGTCTTCGGGGTGTTTTGGGTCTTCAGGGTATTTTGGGTCTTTGGTTCTTCAGTGTTTTGGGTATTTGGGGTGTTTTGGGTATATAGGGTGTTTTGGGTCTACAGGGTGTTTTGGGTCTTCAGGGTGTTTTGGGTCTTCGATGTCTTTTGGGTATTTGGGGTCTTCGGTGTCTTCAGGGGCTTTTGGGTCTTATTGAATAAGAGATGTCGAGAGATGTTTAAGATTGAAAGACATCGACTTCAATTTTGTTTGAGAGATTTATTCAATTACTGCGGAGAAAACCCGACTTGATACAGAACTAATTTACATTTACACAAAAACACAGCATCACAATGGTTAAGTAAAGTTCTCTGAAAATCTCTCGCAGAGTTCCATTTTATAAGCACAAATCCTTTGATGTTTCCAGGGAGAAGCCTTAGGTCATGAAGAGATTACAAGAGGTCAGACTCGCTGGCGTGTCTTCAAGCTGTTTCTCATCAATGAAGCCACCAGAATGTTTGAAGGACCTGCTTTGGGAGGATGGAGTTGAAGAGGTCACTTGCTTAGAGCCAAAGACAACGGCCTCTGAGTGGGATATCCATCTGGTTTCAATCTCAGCCCCAAGCCCCATTGATAAAGCGAGGTCGGGACATAGAAGAGCATGTGGAACTTATCTCAGATAATGAGTTCTGGTTTTGAGGTAAGAGCTGGTATGTGCAATAGGTCGTAGATCGCCACACAAGCTCCTCTCCCAAGCCATCCAGATTAGTAAACATGAGCTCCACTCTCCATCTCGCTTCCAGCACAAAGAACACCCATGTTCCAAAATATCAAATGCAGTTTCTTTGGCATTGCATATTTCTGAAGAGTATAGCTCCTTTATAATTGTAATATCAGTGTGGTGAGTGTGACTAGAGTGAGTGAAAGGTTGATGATGGTGAAAATGATGATTGGAAAGCTCTTGGTGAACATCATCTCAGGATATGCTCCACAGGTTGGTCAGAGCGATGAAGAGAAGGACAAGTTCTGGTGTGCTATAGAGAAGCTGATGGAAAACGTGAAAGATGAGGAAGTTGTTGTGGTAGGAGGAGACCTAAATGGACATGTGGGAAGGAGTATGGATGGTTTTGAGGGAGTTCATGGGGGTTATGGATATGTTGTGAGAAATCTAGAAGGTGAAAGGATTTTGGAGTTTGCTGATGGAGCTGATTTTTTGATTTGTAATACTCAGTTCCAGAAAGAGGATAATAAGCTTGTTACATACACGTAAGGTGGGTCGACGACAAACGTTGACTACCTGCTGGTGCGTAGGCGAGATAGGGGGCACCTCCCGGACACAAAGGTGATCCCGGGGGAGGAGGCTGTTTCACAGCACCACTTGGTTGTCTGCGACATAAGGGTGTAAGGTGCGAGGAGAGCTCGGCGGGTGAAGTACCAACCGAGAATGAAGGTGTGGAGGTTGAAAGAGGTGACAGTGAGGGAGGCATTAAAAGAGAGGCTGAGTAGGGTAGAGGATGATGTGGTTGAGCTTGAAAGTGGTTGGATGTCAATGAAAGATAGTCTGTTGGGAGCGGTTGGTGAGGTATGTGGATGGACAAAAGGACCACCGAGGAACTCGGAAACATGGTGGTGGGATGATGAAGTTGGAAAGAAGATTGATGAGAAGAGGAAGAAGTTCAAGGAGTGGCAGAAGGCGAAGGGTACGGGGGCAGAAAAGGCAGAGCATGAAAGTTAGAAGGCTGCAAAGAAAGAGGTAGCAAAGGCACAGGAGGCATATAGGAAAATGTTCGGAGAACGCTTGGATTTGGAAGAGGGTCAGAGAGCGGTATTCAGGATTGCAAAGCAGATAGCGAAAGAGAGGTGTGATGTGATGGGGGTGAGTTGCTTGAAGGATGAAGTGGGACAAATCGTTGTGGACCCAGATGAAATTAAAGGAAGATGGAAAAGATATATGGAAATGCTGTTGAATACAGAGAATGAATGGGATGGCAACATAGAGAGTAACCCAGTTTTAGGACCGGCAGAGAAGATAACCGAGAAGGAAGTTGAGGAAGCGATAAAAGCAATGAAGAGTAGAAAAGCAGGAGGGCCGACGGGAGTTGTGGGAGATATGTTGAAGGCAGCGGGAAATTGGGGTGTGAAGAGAATGACAGAGATCTGCAATCTGGTGGTGAAAGAAGGCCGCATTCCAGTGGATTGGGAACTAAGTACCCTCGTCCCTCTATACAAGGGGAAAGGTGACCCTCTGGACTGTGGCTCGTATCGAGCGATAAAGTTATTGGAGCATGGAATGAAGGTATTGGAAAGGGTGTTGGAGAGGAGGATAAGGAAGAAAGTGAAGATTGACGAAATGCAGTTTGGATTTATGCCAGGAAGAGGAACGATAGACACGCTTTTTATTGTGAGGCAGTTGCAGGAGAAGTATATGGAGAAGAGGAAGAAGTTGTTTCTTGGGTTTGTTGATCTGGAGAAAGCATTCGATAGGGTACCACATGAAGTAGTGACATGGGCATTGAGGAAGTTAGGAGTGGAGGAATGGTTGATCAGAGTAGTGATGGCAATGTACAAAAGAGCGCGCACAGCTGCAAGGACGAAGGACGGGAACAGTGGTGAGTTTGAAGTGAAGGTGGGAGTGCATCAGGGGTCGGTACTAAGTCCACTACTATTTGTAGCTGTGATGGAGGTGCTGGCTCAGAACGTAAAGGAGGGTTTACCGTGGGAGTTGTTGTATGCAGATGATCTGGTGGTGATTGCAGAAAGTATGGATGGACTGAAGGAGAAGATGAACAAGTGGAAGGAATGTATGGAGACAAAAGGTCTGAAGGTGAATATCGGAAAAACGAAGGTGATAGCAAGTGGTAAAGCATGTGGTGAGGTGGAAAGAACTGGGAAGTGGCCGTGTGCTGTGTGCAGGTAGGGTGTCGGAGTGAATTCCATTCAATGTACAATGTGCGCTGAGTGGGTTCATCAAAAATGTAGTGGTGTGAGAGGGTCATTAACCAGTGTGGCAGCTACATTCAAGTGTAAGGTGTGCACATAGGGAGCTGCAGATGGAGGAAATGTTGAGTTGGATCTTGGAGATGGCATGAAGCTGGAAGGTGTGAAAACATTTTTTTATCTTGGAGACATGCTGAATGGAGAAGGTGGATCAGACTCGGCAACGGTTGCTCGAGTGAGATGTGCATGGAAGAAGTTTCGGGAACTGAGTGGCGTGCTGACGAGGAGGGGAGTGTCATTGAGGCTGAAGGGAAAGGTGTGTGCTGCATGTGTGAGAAGTGTTATGATTTATGGGAGTGAGATATGGGTAGTGAACGTAGAGCAGCAACGAAGGCTGGAAAGGGTGGAAATGCGAATGGTTCGGTGGATGTGCGGAGTATCGTTGAGAGAGAGGAAGACAAATGATGAATTGCGAAAGATGATGGGAATAGAGCCTGTGATGGATGCTGTGAAGAGAAACAGGTTGAGATGGTTTGGTCATGTGTTGAGGAAGGATGAAAGTGACTGGTTGAAAAGAGTGATGGAAATGAATGTAGAAGGAAGTAGAGGACGGGGAAGACCGAGAAAGACTTGGCTAAAGATGGTCGAAGAAGAAATGCGGGCAAGTGGGTTAACAAGGGGAGATGCAGAAAATAGGGCAAGATGGAGAACATTGTCATGGGGACCGCAAGGCTAACCCCCACTCTTGCAGGGAAAATGGCCTTAAAATGCCTGTTGTTGTTGTTGTTGTTGTTGTTGTTGTTGTGTAATTGTAATGTCCTGCTAATGTCAGAGTTTAGAACAGAGCAATTCAGCTGAGTTATCAATTTCCATTCAGAAGTCTAAACAGACTTCGACAGTCTAAAGAATCTTTTGCTTCCTCTGGGCCTTTAAGTGTCTTTGGGGTCTTCAGGGTGTTTTTTGTTTTTGTTTTTTTTGTATACAAGATCGAGGCTCGTGAAAGAGCTAACATTAATCACACAGAAAGACAAACCGACACATAAAACACATAACATGGGGAGCGGAAGACAAGATGGGGAGAGAGGGGGAAGGACACAAACATAACATTTGAGAGCAGGGACATCAAGAGATCTGTGGGAGGGAGAGGGCTTTGGGGGGTTGGGGGGGAGGCATGGGAAGAGGGGGAGGGTGGGAGAGGTATAAAACATATGGACACTGCCAGGACTTCCAGGAAAGAAGATGGAATTTCAAACAAGGTGGATCTGGGGTGAATTAGCGGGGGTAGAAAAGATCAAGGTTTTGGATTGGGGAAGATAACAGATGGTGGTGAACAGCTGTTTTAAAGACCTGGAGGGAGGAGTGGGATTGAAGCGAGTGTGGCAGTTTGTTCCAGAGGTGGGAGAAAAGAGGAATGAAACAGTGAAGGTGAGCAGAGAGCCGACATTTCGGCAGTTTAACCATCAGAGGGTTGCTGGCAGATCTTGTGCGACCTGAAGGAATATTTGGGGGACAAAGCACAGAGAGAGCTGGGGGAGCAAGGCCAGAGAGGAGTCGGTAGAAGACAGAAAGACCACCTACCTGCCTGCAGTGAGTGAGTGAAAGGCCCTCGGAGATAGCTTCATCACGGGAGATTCCAATGATTTTGAAAGCTTTGGTTTCAACAGCATGAAGCCGAGCTTGGTGTGAGGCAAGAGCACCGGCCCATAGAGGAGAACAGTATTCCATTGAGCTGCGGATGAAAGCCTTGTATGTGGTGAGGAGCTCAGGTGTGCCTAGGAAGGACTTCACACGACGGAGGATGCCCAGTCGGCGACTGGCTTTGGAGGCCAGCTTGGAAAAGTGGTTTTCCCAAGAAAGATCATGGCAGATAGTGAGACACAAAAGCTTGAGCGACAGAACTTCTTGGAGAGGATTGTTAAGAAAGTAGATGGGAGAGTTGTCCAGTCGATCTTTTGGGAGAGACGTAGTAAGAGTGTGAGATTTGTCAGGATTGAAAGACATGTTCCACTTGTTTGACCAGTCTGTGATTTTGTCCAGATCTTCAGAGAGTGAGGAGGCTGCAGACTGCCGATCTGAGGGAAGAGGAATGGAGCGGCAGAGAGTGGAATCATCAGCAAAGAGATAGAGAGGATTTTCCAGAGAGTCAGAGAGATCATTGATAAAGACCAGAAAAAGCACAGGGCCCAGAACACTGCCTTGGGGAACTCCAGCCTGAACAGGAAGGGGAGTTCATAGAAATCCATTCAGCGCCACACGTTGACTGTGACTGGAAAGGGAGTCCGCAAGCCATGCATGGAGATTTCCATGGATACCATAGGAGGAGAGTTTGGTGAGCAGACCTGGGTGCCAGACCGTATCGAAGGCCCGTGATATATCAAAGGAGACAGCTCTGATTTCCTGTTTGGCATTTAGAACCTCCATCCATTGTTGAGACAGCAGAAGCAGCATGTCCAGAGTAGAATGACCTGGTCTGAATCCAAATTGATGATCAGAGATCAAGCCATTGGAGAGGAGGAAGGATTTGATATCTGAAGCAATGATGGATTCCATGACTTTGCTGATAATTGGGAGCAGGCTGATTGGTCTGTCGTTGCAAGGATCTGTTCTTGCACCTTTTTTGTGTAAAGCGGTAATGTTTGCTGATTTCCAGGATGCTGGCAGATGACCTTGAGCAAAAGAGAGGGTAAACAACATAGAGAGGGTGCTATAGAGCGGCAGAGGAGGATTTTAGGACCCGTGGGCTGATGCCGTCTTGTCCAGTTGCAGAATCAGAGTCAGGGTTTGACAAAGGCTCCTCCACCTTGTCAGGAGAAAAGGACACAGAGTCCAGGGGCAATTGGGTTCGACTGGGTCAGGTGGGAACAGAGATAGATGGGTTTGGGACACAAGATTTTGAGGCAAACACAGAGTTGAGGCATTCTGCTTTGTCACGTGCGGTGTCAACTGTGTAGCCATTTGAGGTAAGGGAGGGGATGGAGGGGGAACAAACACCAGAAATGGATTTGACCAGATGCCACCAGGATTTGGAGGAAGGAGACAGGTTTGAGAGTTCATTCTTGAGTGTGGAGAGATAGTGCTTCCTGGCACTCCTGAGGGTAGACACACACTTGTTCCGAGCTTGGTGGAAGGAACTGAGATTACCTTCAGTTGGATTAGCCTTCCAAGAGGCAAAGGCAAGTTGTTTCAGGGCAACTGCCTCACCCCAAGATTCAGTGTACCATGGACGGGAGGAAGGGTAAGACAACTGAAGACGAGATGGGATAAATCTGTGCATGAGAGATAGCAGTTTGCTTTGGAAGAATTCCCAGGAAGAATTGATGTCAGAGGCAGTGGAGATGGGAAACCAGTCCAGATGATTGATGGCTGCTTGAAGACCATGCCAGTTGGCCTGTGTGAAATACCAGACTCGTCGACGCTGAGGAGGCTCTCTGAGAATGGCCAGAGAGATGTCCACTTTAACAAGCACATGATCAGAAGAACCGATTGGAGCAGAAGAAGAGCAGCAGACATTAGCAGGGAAGTTTGTCATAACCAAGTCTAGAAGAGAAGATGCTCCATTGACTGAGATCCGGGTCGGGAAATTGACAGATTGTGTCAATCCCAGTGAGTCGCAGAAGTCCTTTGCTGAGGTGCCATGGCTGGTGAGAGATGAACCCACACCCAGCCAGCTGGCATGATGACAGTTGAAGTCGCCACATATGAGGAAGAGAGAGTTGGGATGAGTGGATAGAAGTTGGTCCATGTTGTCAGACAGTGAAATGTAAATGGAGTCATCACTGTTTGGAGGACGGTACAGAACACATATGAACAAAAGGTGGGAGCGGAGAGGAAGCCGTAGCCAAAGGTACTCCTTGGGGTGAGGTGGAGAGAGGGCAGTGCAAGGAGAGTGAGGAAGAGAGTTTTTGATAAAGACAGCCACCCCACCACCAGGACGAGGCTCAGGTCTATCATACCGGAGGAGGGAGTAACCCGGGAGAGATATTAAGGAATCAGAGACATCTTGAAAGAGGAAAGTTTCTGTTAAGCAGATCAAGTCTGGATTGACAGAAGCAACCTGTATGGAGAGATCAGTCAGGTTTGAGCGAAGGCCCCGGATGTTTGAGGTCCATCCTGTTGATGAAGAGAGACGGGGGAGCATCGGGTGTAGGACAGGGGAGGGGAGGGGTAGGGTCAGATGAAGGATGGGAGGGGGAGGTAGGGAGAGCAGTTGATGGTGTGTCAGAGATTACAGAAGAGTTACAAGAAAAGGAAGGATGAGGAGAACGAAAGGTTTGATGGTGAAGGGATGAGGCACAATGAGGGGTTGCTTGAGGAGGGGCAGAGGAAAGTAGAAGGTTGGGGGATGTGGAGGTATGAGATAGAAGGGAGACGAAGTGGGGAGGAGACAGCTTTGAGGTGGAGGAGGGAGGGGGGAGAATTGGAGAGGGATGGTAGAGGGTGAGATTTGAAGGGGAGGGGTTGGGGGGGGAGATTTGAAGGGGAGTGGCAAGAGGGGACTTTAGAAAGTGGATGATTAATGAAAGACGAACATTGATAACAAATTGGGTTTATTGTGATTTTCAAGTTAGCAATCCGATTAAGAACGATGGAGGAGGGATGGAATGAATGTGAATTTAGAACATGTAGTGAGGGAGATGTATGAGATTGAATTTTTTTTTTTTAAATTGGAATGAGTTGGAGAGGAAATTGAAAAAAGCCTTTTAAATAGGAAGAAAAACAGCGTGTTGTAATATACCACTGAATAAAACTCTGAAGGGGAAAGTGTAAACATATTAAATAATATTTAAACAGAACTGTGAACAATCTTATATGCACAAAATGCCAACGGGGGGAGGGCCGAGAGGGACCACGAGTCACGTGAACAGGGCAAAAGGTGGATGGCAAGGAGATAATGGGGGCGGGGCGAACAGCACACCTGGACAGAAGTACAGGATGAGACAATAGCACACGTGGAGAAAGGAAAATAAATGTTTTAGGTTTTTTTTTGTTTTTTTTTTGGTTTGGGGTCTTTTGGATCCTCTGGGCCTTCAAGGGCATTTTGGGTCTTTCGTTTTTTTTTTGTTTTTTTTTGTATGCAAGACCGAGGCTCGTTTAAGAGCTAGCACATCAAACATAAATCAGCACATAAAACACAAATAACATTAACGGACACGTAAAATAATAAAGGGAGGGGGAGACAAGATGCGGAGAGAGAGGGAAGCACACAAGCACAACAGTAGAGAACAGGGACATCGGGAGATCTATTCGAAGGGGGCGGGCTTGGGGAGTGGAGGGGGAGGAAAGGGGTACACGGTACAAAACAAATTGACACTACAAGGAATTTCAGGAATGACGTCGGGAATTGAAAGATGTGGATTTGGTGTGTATTAACATTGGTAGAAAAGATCATGGTTTTGGATGGGGGAAGATAAGAGATGTTGGTGAACAGCTGTTTTAAAGACCTGGAGGGAGGAGTGGGGTTGAAGAGAGTGAGGGAGTTTGTTCCAGAGGCAGGAAAAAAGAGGAATGAAAGAGTGAAGGTGAGCAAAGAGTCTTGATTTTGGCAGTTTCACCAGAAGAGCTTTGCTGGCAGTTCTTGTGCATCCTGCAGGAATATTTGGGGAACAGAACACAGACAGAGCTGGGGGAGCTAAGCCAGAGAGGCATCTGTAGAAGACAGAAAGACCACCAACCTGCCTGCAGTGAGAGAGTGAAACGCCCTCAGAATCAGCTTCATTGCGGGAGATACCAATCATCCTGAAAGCTTTCGTTTCTACAGCGTGAAGCCGAGCTAGGTGTGAGGCAGGAGCACTAGGCCAGAGTGGAGAGCAGTATTCCATTGAGCTACAGATGAAAGCCATGTATGTGGTGTGGAGCTCAGGTGTGCCAAGAAAGGACTTTGCACGATGGAGGATGCCCAGTCAGCGACTGGCTTTGGAGACCAGCTTGGAAATGCGGTTTTACCAGGAAGGATCATGGCAGATAGTGAGACCCAAAAGCTTGAGTGACAGAACTTCTTGGAGAGGATTGTCGAGAAAGTAGATGGGAGGGTTTTCCAGACGGTCTTTACGGAGAGACATAGTAAGAGTGTGAGATTTGTCAGGATTGAAATACATGTTCCACTTGTTTGACCAGTTAGTGATTTTGTTCAGGTCTGCATAGAGTGAAGAGGCTGCTGCCTGCCGATATGAGGGTTGAGATATGGAGCGGCAGAGAGTGGAGTCATCAGCAAAGAGTTAGAGAGGATTTTCCAGAGAGTCGGAAGATCATTGATGAATACCAAAAAAAGGTACAGGGCCCAGAACACTGCCTTGAGGATCTCCAGCCTGAACAGGAAGGGGAGTTCAGAGAAATCCATTCAAGTCCACACTTTGACTGCGACTGGAAAGGGAGTCCGCAAGCCATGCGTGGAGATTTCCATGGATACCATAGAAGGAGAGTTTGGTGAGCATAGTGGGGTGCCAGACAGTTTTGAAGGCACGTGAGATGTCAAGGGAGACAGCTCTAATTTCCTGTTTGACATTGTGGACCTCCATCCATTGTTGAGACGGCAGTAGCAGCATGTCCAGAGTAGAGTGACCTGGTCTGAAACCAAATTGATGATCAGAGATCAAGCCATTGGAGAAGAGGAAGGATGGATTCCATGACCTTGCTGATAATTGGGAACAAGCTGATTGGTCTGTAGTTGCAAGGATCTGTTTTTGCACCTTTTTGTGTAAAGTGGTAATGTTGGCTGATTTCCAAGCTGATGGCAGATGAGCTTGAGCAAAAGAGAGGGTGAAGATAACAGAGAGAGGGTGTGAAACAGTTGCAGAGCTGGATTTTAGGACATGTGGGCTGATGCCATCTGGTCCATTTGTCGAATCAGTGTGGAGGATTGACAGAAACTTCTCAACCTTGTCGGGAGAAAAGGACACAGATTCCAGGAGGAGCTGGGTATTGTGGGTACAGAGAGAGACGGGTTTGGGACACAATATTTTGGGGGCAAACTCAGAGTTGAGGCATTCAGCTTTTTCATGTGCGGATTCAGCTGTGTAGCCGTTTGAGGTAAGGGATGGGAAGGAGGGGGAACAAACACCAGATACAGATTTGACAAGACGCCACGAGGATTTGGAAGAGGGAGACAGGTTTGAGAGTTCAGTCTTGAGACGACAACAACAACAACAGGCATTTTAAGGCCATTTTCCCTGCCAGAGTGGGGGTTAGTTTTGCGGGCCCCATGACAATCTTCTCCATTTTGCACTATTTTCTACATCTTCCCTTGTTAACCCCCTTGCCTGTGTGGAAGTGTAAAATTTATCTATGAAGCAAGTAATTTCTATGAGCTACAACCTGTAAAAATCGTGTTTGGGTTCCGCACACCTCGCGACCAATTTTTGTGGTGATTAATTATCGCTGGTGCTCTGACCAAATTTGTTTGCTCGAGAAAGTAAAGCTCGAGGATGATGTGGTTGAGCTTGAAAGTGGTTGGATGTCAATGAAAGTTAGTCTGTTGGGAGCCATTGGTGAGGTATGTGGATGGACAAAAGGACCACCGAGGCACTCGGAAACATGGTGGTGGGATGATGAAGTTGGAAAGAGGATTGACGAGAAGAGGAATAAGTTCAAGGAGTGGCAGAAGGCGAAGGGTACGGGAGCAGAAACAGCAGAGCATGAACGTTATCAGGCAGCCAAGAAGGCTGCAAAGAAAGAGGTAGCAAAGGCGCAGGAGGCATGTCGGAAAATGTTTGGAGAACGCTTGGATTCGGAAGAGGGTCAGAGAGCAGTATTCAGGATTGCAAAGCAGATAGCGAAAGAGAGGTGTGAAGTGATGGGGGTGAGTTGCTTGAAGGATGAAGTGGGACAAATCGTTGTGGATCCAGATGGAATTAAAGGAAGATAGAAAAGGTATATGGAAATGCTGTTGAATACAGAGAATGAATGGGATGGCAACATAGAGAGTCACACAGTTTTAGGACTGGCAGAGAAGATAACTGAGAAGGAAGTTGAGGAAGCGATAAAAGCAATGAAGAGTAGAAAAGCGGGAGGGCCGACGGGAGTTGTGGGAGATATGTTGAAGGCAGCAGGAAGTTGGGGTGTGAAGAGAATGACAGAGATCTGTAATCTGGTGGTGAAAGAAGGCCGCATTTCAGTGGATTGGGAACTGAGTACCCTCGTCCCTCTGTACAAGGGGAAAGGTGACCCTCTGGAGTGTGGCTCGTACCGAGCGATAAAGTTATTGGAGCATGGAATGAAGGTATTGGAAAGGGTGTTGGAGAGGAGGATAAGGAAGAAAGTGAAGATTGATGAAATGCAGTTTGGATTTATGCCAGGAAAAGGAATGACAGACACGCTTTTTATTGTGAGGCAGTTGCAGGAGAAGTACATGGAGAAGAGGAAGAAGTTGTTTCTTGGGTTTGTTGATCTGGAGAAAGCATTCGATAGGGTTCCACGCAAAGTATTGACATGGGCATTGAGGAAGTTAGGAGTGGAGGAATGGTTGATCAGAGTAGTGATGGCAATGTACAAAAGAGCGCGCACAGCTGTAAGGACGAAGGATGGGAACAGTGGTGAGTTTGAGGTGAAGGTGGGAGTGTATCAGTGGTCGGTACTAAGTTCACTACTATTTGTAGCTGTGATGGAGGTGCTGGCTCAGAACGTAAAGGAGGGTTTACCGTGGGAGTTGAATGCAGATGATCTGGTGTTGATTGCGGAAAGTATGGATGGACTGAAGGAAAAGATGAACAAGTGGAAGGAATGTATGGAGACAAAAGGTCTGAAGGTGAACATTGGAAAGACTAAGGTGATGTGAAGTGGTAAAGCATGTGGTGAGGTGGAAAGAACTGGGAAGTGGCACTGTGCTGTGTGCAGGAAGGGAGTCGGAGTGAACTCCATTCAATGTACAATGTGCGCTGAGTGGGTTCATCAAAAATGTAGTGGTCTGAGAGGGTCATTAACCAGTGTGGCAGCTACATTCAAATGTAAGGTGTGCACAGAGGGAGCTGCAGATGGAGGAAATGTTGAGTTAGATCTTGGAGAAGGCGTGAAGCTGGAAGGTGTGAAAACATTTTGTTACCGAGGAGACATGCTGAATGGAGATGGTGGATCAGACTCGGCAACGGTTGCCAGAGTGAGCTGTGCATGGAAGAAGTTTCGGGAACTGAGTGGCGTGCTGACGAGGAGGGGAGTGTGTTGAAGCTGAAGCGAAAGGTATATGTTGCATGTCTCAGAATTGTTTTGATTTATGGGAGCGAGACATGGGTAATGAACGTGGAGCAGCAACAAAGGTTGGAAAGGGTGGAAATGCGAATGGTTTGATGGATGTGCGGAGTATCATTGAGAGAGAGGAAGACAAATGATGAATTGCGAAAGATGATGGGAATAGAGCCTGTGATTGATGCTGTGAAGAGGAACAGGTTGAGATGGTTTGGTCATGTGTTGAGGAAGGATGAAAGTGACTGGTTGAAAAGAGTGATGGAAATGAATGTAGAAGGAAGTAGAGGACGGGGAAGACCGAGAAAGACTTGGCTAAAGATGGTGGAAGAAGAAATGCGGGCAAGGGGGTTAACAAGGAGAGATGCAGAAAATAGGGCAAGATGGAGAAGATTGTCATGGGGACTGCAAGGCTAACCCCCGCTCTAGCAGGGAAAATGGCCTTTTAAAATGCATGTTGTTGTTGTTTGTTGAGAAAGTAAATTCTTAGTCGAGGCAATGGTAGACCACATCTTGATCAGGTCTTCCCAAATGATAAATAATTCTGTACAATGTCAAATAATGATTAAGGATATCTCGTTATGTTATTTCTTTAAAATATTGTTGTGGATATGAGAATGTTTTTTTATTTTATTGTTGTAAAATGTTGTTGTAAAAGGTTGTTGTAAAATATCACCCCTCCTCCCTCCGTTTGTGGTTGTATAAAGGTCAAAAGGGCGTTCCCGTAGTTAGTCCATAAAACATACATGCAGGACACGATATATCTTTTTTTGACAGTTATATCCTTATTATGTGTGTTAGTGTAAGGCTGTGTCTTCCATTAATTGAAATACTCCATTGCACCAGTGAAAGAAATAGATCCCCTTTCCTTCCCATCCCCAAAATCTCCCTTTCCTTCCCATCCCCAAAACCTCCATTTCCATATTACATCCCCTCTCGTCACTGCTGAGCCCTCGATTGCCCATATTACCTCCCCTCCAATAACCGCCATTGACCACGAGGCTCGAGTCGGGGAAGAAAGGCGTGTCTCCACCTCGTCATAGAGGGGAGGAGTGAGCCAGCCCCACTCGACCAACCATGAGCCAGGGGTTTGGCTAGAGAGGGCGGAGGAAGAGCGATCGGGGAGGTTTGAAAAGGTTGAGGGGCGGGGGCCTATATAACCCAAGGCAGGGGCGTGTCAAAAGAGAGATGCGTTTTTACAGAGGAGAGGAGAAGACAAAAAGCCCTGGAGTTGGTCACAAGGAGTTGGAGTGAGTCGATTGCCAGGAGAGGGTCTGAGTCGGTTGGTCAAAAAGGGTTGGTCTTGGTGAGAGAGGTCTGAGTTGGTCGTCAAGAGAGAGTGGTAAAGAGTGAGAGAAAGAAGAAAGAGTTGAGGGTTTGGACCAGACGAGTGGGACAAGGCCTGGCAAAGCACGCGACGTACACGGCAGCCAAAACAGCAGCCAAAATAGCAGCGTGGGGCCTGGCCTGAACGGCGGCTGCTAAACGCGCCGGTTGTGCTGCGGGACCCCCTTTGGACCTCCCTCTCCCTCCAGCCATCCACATCCTGCGATTCCTGCAATTCCCCGCGTGAGTCAGTGTCTTTTGTTTGTTCTGTCCTGGGATAAGTTAAGCCTGTAGATAAGCTAGTATTTGCACTGTGTCACCTGCGTCTTATGTGTTGTAAATAAACCTTGATTGCTCCGTTTTGCTTGTGTAAATAATAAACCCCATTACTCGTCTGTACGTCTTCTCGTTTTATTCCTTTTTCCTCTTTGCATTCGTCGCCTTTGTCTTTTCCCTGATTGAGCAGCTGTGGTGCGATACGGCCAAAGTTCGGGTGGAATCGGGTAAGTTTGTTAGGTCGCGGTCACCAACCGCTCGGTCTACAACATCTAACCGCGATCGGTAACAATTGGTGTCAGGAGTGGGATTCGGACCTGGGACTAAATTTGTTAGGCCCAAATTTTGGAACACCAATTGTGTTATTAAGTAACAATTGGTGTCGGGGAGTGAGATCGACCCGGAGCGCGCTTCACGCGCTCAAAATTATAAAGTACCGAAATTTATTTTGTCTTATAAAGTAAAACCCGAATTTTGAAATCGCGCCATGGCTGTTCAAGGCGACGGGATGCCGGTGGGAGAGATAGAGGGGTTAGAAGTAACCCAGGACTTCGGGGAAGAAAGGGAAGAGGAGAGCAATGAGGTGGTTGAGGGTGTATCAGGTGCACAAAATGGCGCTCTCGCGCACGTGGTATCAGACGCACAAAGTGGCGGCTCGCACGAGCGCGGGGTAGACGCGCCCGCTGCGCAAATAGCGGGAATTGATGTGCGGGACCTCATGGCGCAGATTAATGCAACCATACTAATGGCAAATATGGGGCTAGAAGCAAAAATGGATGCTCAGGGTGAGCAAATGAGGGTAATGAGGGACGAAGCGAGGGGTACCGGTGAGGAGTTAGACAAGAAATTTGGGAAGTTAGACAATAATTTTGAGGGGTTAGACAACGGGATAAAAGAGGTAAAGAATGGGTTAACGGGGGTGGAAAACAGAATGGCTGCCCAGGAGAATCAGTTAGAGGGGGTGAAAAATGGGTTAATGGGGTTAGAAAATAGGATGGAGGACAAATTGCGGGAAATAGGGGAACAATCTGCCAGGGAAATCAAACAAATGGGAGAGCAAATAGAGGAGGTGAAAATCGGGGTAGAAACCAAACTGGATGCTCAGAGGGATGAATTGGGACAGATGAGGGTGGCATCTACAAAAGAGATGGAGGAAATACGACGAGGGGTGAGTGAGGAGGTCTCGGGGCTACGCGAGGAGGTAAAGCGAGGCGAAAAGCGTATAGAGAAAGAGGTGAGAAATAATACGGCAAAGTTACAGGGGGGAATAGAAGATCTGACGAAAGGAGTAGAACAGCTGACAGTGGGACAAAAGGAACTAGCGGACCAAGTGGAAAAGAACACTGCAATCATCGGGGGTTTAAAAGCGACACAAAAGGACATTAAAAATGAATTAATAGCGACACAAAAGGAATGTCAAATGGTACATGAGGGATTGACGAAGAGGTTGGAAGAGGTGACAGAAGTAATGGAGACGAAGGACCGGGAGGTAAGGACGCACATAGAAACGGTTAAAGTAGCGATGGAGGAAGAAATAGAGGGGGCGCACCGGGAGCTGAAGGAGGTAAAGGAAAAATTAGAGGAGGTGGAAGAGGGGGTGAGTGAAATTAAGAAGAGACGGAGGGAAACTAAGAGGGAGATAAAGGAGGAAGTCATGGAATATGTACAAGGTCTGTGTTCAAATCATGATGAGATGCTCACTAACCAAATAAAAAGTTTGCAGGTGGCAAAGGAGGTGCGGAGACAAGGTACGGAGGTGAGTGGCAATGTACATGATGTGAGGGGAGATTCAGTCGGCTTGGGGGGTGGTGTAGACCCGGGTGTTCGTGAGGGACCAATGGTAAGATGTATGACTGGTCCGGAGTGTATGGACAGAGGAGGTGTGCAAGGAGGGTTGGCTATGGGGAGTGAGGGGGTGCTGGTGAGCAAGGCTGTGGGGGTATGGCGTGGGTAGCGGGTTGCGGAGGGGCGACCCAGGCATCGACACCAGGAGGGGTAGTGTTTGGAGGGACGGGGGACGCGCGGGAGCCCCCCGGGAATAGCGTACTGTGGGAGCCCGAACGGTTTGGTCCCGCGTTGATCCCGCAAGGAGTGACGCGCGGGGTCCGACCTTCGGGCGCCCACAAGGTCCCACTCGCGCCGTATGACGGCAAGAGTGATTTGAGGGCGTACCTGGCGCAGTTTGAGTACGTGTGTAAAGGCAACGGTTGGAATCCGGACGAAGGTGGAGTACACCTGGTGGGGGCACTGCGCGGCGCGGCGGCGGAGGTGCTGACGGCTTTACCACCGGGTGCTCTCACCCTGTCAGCCCTCCGTGCGGCATTAATTAATCGGTTCGGCATTGAACAGCAAAGCGAGCTTGTTAAAGCCCAACTTGCGCAGCGAAAACGCAAGCCCCAGGAGACCATCGGGGAACTTGCTCACGATATTCGCCGCGCGGTCGGGATTGCACACGCGGACATGGCAGCGAGTTCCCAGGAAAGCCTGGCGCTGGATCACTTTATTCAGGCCCTTCCGGATCTGGAGCTCCGGCAACAGCTCGCCATGTGGCGCCCGCAAACCATGAGTCAGGCGGCCGACGCTGCAGCCCGTTGGGAAGCAGCGAGGCCCCTGGCCCGGGGAGGCGAGCGCCATGCAGTGGCGGTGCGTCAGATGGGGCCCGTGATGGGGGGCGGCCCCCCAAGGGGGCCCGCCCCCGACGGGGGCCCTGACCTGGAGAGCATGGTCCGGAGGTTAGTGGATCGGCGCCTGGCGGGACCTGGACCATGGCAGGCGGCCCCAGCGGTGGCACCCGGTAGTCCCCGACAGAGTACCCCAATTCGGACATACAGGGGGGGGAATTTGGAATACCGGAGGCAAGCACCTTACCAGGTGAGGTGCTATAATTGTGCTCGGATGGGTCACCGTGCATGGGAGTGTCGAGCTCCGCGCCGGGACGTTCCCCGCCAGCCGATGCCCTCAACTCCGCCCAGTATCGATCGGCCTAGCCGACCTCAGACACCCCCCCGCCAGGGCCCGGGAAACTAGAACGTGCCGGGCATGCAGGGCGGTGTTCGGCAGTAGAGGATGGGGAGAAGCCCTCGTTGACGCGACAGGTCATTCATTGTGGCCGAATTGGGACGGGTAGTTTGATGATTCGGTGGAAAATTGCCGGCGTGGGGGTAGACGCCGTGGTGGACACGGGAGCCAGCGCCACGATCATCAGCCCCGTGGTCCTTAATTCGAGTGCAGACGGCTGGGGTAAAATCCAGCGTCTGGAAAATCATAGTTTGCAGTTGGCTACCGGGGCAACGGCTCCGATCATAGGGCGTGGTTTTGTGACCCTCAAGTTGGGATCGGTGAAGCAAGAGATAGAGGTTTGGGTGGCGGAGGTGTGCGACCCATGCTTAATAGGGTTGGATTTGTTGACTGCCAGCGGTTGTAAAATCGACTTGAGTCGGGGGATCCTGCGATGGGGAGTGGAAGAGCTACCATTGGAGGGTGTGAGCACGGCCGAGAGCGTGGAGCTGGAGGCTCCTGAGGCCGTGACCATCCCTCCGGGGGCCGAGGCCATAGTGCCGGCCCGATGGTCGGCTCGCCCGACATGGCAGGAATCCTGCGGCCTGGTCGAACCGGTGGCAGCGCTATCCATACCTGGTTTAATCGTGGGCCGTACCCTTGTAAAAACGGACGGGCCGGTGGTGGCCGTCCGAGTAATTAATATTAGCACAGAACCACGCACTATAGTGAGGGGCACGAAGGTAGCTGGCTGCACCCCAGTTAGAGAAGTCGCGTCAGTGAGGGGCGAGAACGTCCAGCCGAGCCCCAGGGGGAGCCTTCAATAAGTTCTAGGAATTGGCCCGATCCCATTTGCGAGATGGTAAATCGTAGTAGTGTAGAGTTGGGAGGTACCCAGAGGGAGGCCTTACACAAACTGGTTGGGTCCCATTTGGACCTCTTCTCCTTGTCCACCGAGGATATTGGACGTACGGGCCTGGTGAAACATCAGATCCACACCGGTGAGGCCCGGCCTATTCGTCAGGCCGCCCGACGGCTCCCTTGGAGCAAGAGGGCGGAAGCTGACGAGCAGGTTGAAAAAATGCTCGACGCAGGTGTGATCGAGCCCTCGGGAAGTCCTTGGATGTCACCTGTTGTGCTGGTCAAAAAGAAAGATGGGACCACGCGGTTCTGCGTGGACTATCGCCAGCTAAACAACGTGACACTCAAGGACTCATATCCCCTGCCAAGGATTGATGACACCCTCGATGCCGTTGCGGGCTCAAATTGGTTCTCAACTTTGGACCTCAAGAGTGGGTATTGGCAGGTGGAGATGGATAGGGCAGGGAAGGAGAAAACGGCATTTTCCACAGGTAAGGGACTGTATCAGTTTACTGTGATGCCGTTTGGTTTGTGTAACGCCCCCGCCACCTTTGAAAGATTGATGGAGCATGTCCTGGGCGGCATGCCATGGCAATCATGCCTGGTGTACCTGGATGACGTCCTGGTACATGCCCAAACGTTCCCCCAGGCAGTAGCTAACTTGGACCAGGTGTTCGGGTGCCTCAGACAGGCAGGGTTGAAGCTGAACCCGAGTAAGTGCACTTTGTTTGCAAGAGAGGTGGCCTATCTAGGTCACGTGATCGGCCGCGAGGGGGTAAAAACGGACCCAGACAAAATTAAAGCGGTAGAGGAGTGGCCCGCACCACGTACCATCAAGGAGGTGCGGGGATTTTTGGGACTCTGCTCCTACTACCGGCGCTTTGTGGCGAAATTTGCGGAGTTGGCCCGTCCCCTCCACCAGCTTACGGAGAAGGGGACGCGATTTAATTGGACACGGGAGTGCCACGAGGCCTTCCAAAAATTGAAGGGGTGTCTAACATCCGCACCCCTTCTAGCTTACCCCACTAGTGACGGGGCATTTACCCTGGACACGGATGCGAGCCAGGAAGGATTGGGCGCAGTTTTGTCTCAGACACAGGAGGGCGTGGAGAGAGTGATTGGTTACTATAGTCGGGCCTTAAGTAGGCCCGAGCGAAATTATTGCGTCACTCGCAAAGAGTTATTGGCCATGCTGGCTGCCATGAACCATTTCCACCCGTACCTGTACGGGCGGAAATTTTTGGTTAGAACTGACCATTCCTCCTTGCAATGGCTCCTTCGGTTCAAGGAACCGGAGGGCCAAATTGCAAGGTGGTTGGAAAAGTTGCAGCAGTACGATTTTGATGTGGCCCATAGGGCCGGGAAGGCCCATGGTAATGCGGACGCACTCTCTCGGCGTCCTTGTCTGGGGGAAAACTGTAAATTTTGTGCGAGACACGAGGAAAGGGAGCAATTGGGCGATTCCGCCCCGATTCTCGTCGTCCGGGCAACCCGGGTGAGAGGGCCAATTTTGCCACTAACCGCGGACGAGGAATTTGGAGAGTTGGCTTGGAGCACGGCCCAGCAGGAGGATCCTGTTCTGGGGCCGGTGTTCCAATGGGTCAAATTGGGGCAAAGACCAAAGGGGGAAGAGGTCACCCCCCTCGGGGCGCAAACAAAGGCGTATTGGGCTCAGTGGCAGACCCTGGAATTGAAAGGCAACATCTTGTATCGCAAGTGGGTGGAGGTTCCCTCTGATAGAACTTCCTGGCTGGTGATAGTCCCTGACAAATTCAAGAACGTCATATTGCAACAGGTGCATGGTACCCGCTCCGGCGGCCATTTGGGCAGTACAAAGACAATATCTCGGGTCCGCCGGAGGTTCTATTGGGTGAATATGGGGCGCGACATACAGGACTGGTGTCGGAGATGCGACGCCTGTTCTGCCAAAAAGGGACCAGCACGGAGGATGAGGGCCCCCCTTCAATTACATCAGGTGGGGGCCCCCCTTGAGCGGGTGGCTATGGATATTCTAGGACCGCTGCCCCGCACCCGCCAAGGTAATAAGTATATCCTCGTTGTAATGGACTATTTCACCAAGTGGCCGGAGGCCTATGCCCTCCCCAACCAAGAAGCAGGGGTGGTAGCACAGGCCTTCGTGGAAGGATTTGTATGTCGGCACGGGATTCCACAGGAGCTGCACACCGATCAGGGACGAAATTTTGAGAGCCAATTACTAAAAGATGTGTGCAGACTCCTGTCAATTCGGAAAACAAGAACCACGCCCTTGCGGCCACAATCTGACGGGATGGTGGAACGGTTCAACAGAACATTGATACAACAACTGGCATTGTTCACCACCACCCGTCAGGATGACTGGGACGAACATCTCCCGTACCTGTTGATGGCCTACCGAACTAGCCAGCACGGGGCCACCGCATGCAGTCCAGCGTTGCTTATGTATGGGCGGGAGTTACGGGCTCCCGCCGACTTGCTATGCGGTCCCGTGCCAGACACCACGGATACACCGCCGAGGGAGGGTTACGCACGTCACCTGGAGGAAGGCATGGAGCGGGTCCATGCCTTCGCCCGCCGCCAGCTCCATCTGGCGGGGGCCAAGATGAAGCGCAGGTACGACGACCGGAGCCAGGGGAGTCAATACGCTCCGGGGATGAAGATTTGGTTCTTTAATCCCCGGAGGCGGAAGGGAAGGTGCCCAAAACTCACCTCCCCCTGGCAAGGCCCAGGAGTCGTCCTGTCGCAAATCTGTGACGTGGTCATTAAGATCAAAATGGGGCCACGGACCCCCCCTCGGATCGTCCATGCCGACCGGATAAGACCTTATGCCGGCGAGCAGGCGCCCTCATGGATCGCCTCGGCTCTAGATGCCGAGGCAGGACCCAGTACCTCTTGCGACGGGGGCTCGTAGCGTCAGAGGACTGGGGGGATGGTAGTGAGAGATGCCCCGATGTGGTGGGATGGCAACTCTGTCATCCCTCACGAGGTGGGGCAAAGGAGCTATAGATTATGGGGTTGATGGCAGTGAAAACTAGCCCGGGTGGGTTAGGTTATATTGATAGGGCCCTAGCGAAGATGACATTAGGTAACGTTAAGTTTAGTTAGTGACTGATACCTGTAGTGTGGACGCAGGTAGATTAGTATGGATGATAATGACGTGGGAGCGCAATAGTTTAAAGGGACGACTGGGAAGCGCAAGTTTCAGAGGGGAGTAGTTAGCTGAGATGATGCCGTGTGTGTGAGGATTGAACAGGTGAGAATGGAACAGGTATGATTGCACAGGTGTGCAACGACAGGTGAATGAAGAACAGGTGTATGTGGCTGTGTGGAATAAATGGTAGTGTGGAATATCTGGAGTATTGGACTGGATGGTCGTGGAGTGAGAATGGTGGAAATTGTGGAGTGGAGTGGATGGTGCGAAGGTGTGAATGGGGGAAGAGTGGACCCCCATCACGGATACCCGGGGCGGGTAGTGTAAGTGTTAGGTAGAGGGTATAGGTAAATTGTGGTTGGATATTGGCATCTGTGGTGCGGTTGACAGAATGGTATGTGGATGGGTGCGTTGGTGTTGTGGAAATGGCTGGGCATGTAGCCTGTTAGTGTGTGTAGTTGGTTTGGGCACTCCACCACTGTAAGGATGTCGGCCAGGTGAGGCCGCAGGTGGGCTCTGGGAGCCGGTAGTAGTTGTTGTGGATGGGGCCCGAGGATCCGGAGGACGGACCCGGGTAGCCCAGTGCCAGAGGGCACCATGGGGTGACAGAGCCAGGAGAGGGGCTGTCCCCAGGTAGTTAGGTTAGGGTGAGGAGCTAGGTAAGCTCGGGTGGCAACTACAGTGGTGGAGGTGTGCAGGTGGGTAGACCTGTTGGGAGAGGTACACGTCGCAGCCCAGAAATTGTGCTAGAGCACCGGGAGATGAATCGGGGGAGTGAGACCCCAAATTGAGAAGCACCACAGTTAGTCAATGGGAATTGGTTATTAGAACCCACAGTGTAAGTTGGCCAATGGATTGGCAGGGAGAGACCCCGGGTAGTGTAAAGTGTGTTAAAGTCATTTAGAGGATAGTTAGGATGAAGGATCTCCTCGCACCATCTACATCCACTCACCTGAGGTGACAGGTACTCCACACCATGCCATGTTTTGATTATTTTTTATGATGCAAATGTTTGGATTGTGAGACGCATCATGACGTGGGTGTGACCTTGTGCGTAATTCCATCTCTCCCTCCTTATGAGGATTGATGATGAATTGGTGATGGCAAATTTTGAAGTAGAGGGATTGTGGTGACGAATTTGGTATAGGGGAAATATGGGGAAGACGTGACAGTAGTGACGAATTTGTAAATGGGTAGATTTTGTACATATGGGGTAAGGGCAAGGGTATGTGTAGGTGACAGGGGGGTGACGTACGGTAGGGACGAGCTTTCTCACTTCGCCCTCCGTACGCATTTCGCCTTGCATTGCCTTATTGATGTGTACCCTTGTGACCCTACCCCTCGCTCAATTGTCTTTCCCCTTTTGTCTCCCACATGACCTGTGTGCCATTGGGTGCCGAGGGGAGCGTGCGTGGGTCGGCCATTGTGCGCCCGAAATTCCCAGAACCAGCTGTCTGCATCGATGCACCACATTATGGACCACATGTCTGTGGCCGAGCACCACCTGTGGACCCCATGGGTTGGGGCATGGCCCCTCTGCTGGAACCGGCCATGAGGGCCTGAAATCTTGCTGGCGGACCTTGGCCACAGGGCACCGATGCCCCACAGGTGAACCACACATAGTCGGCCCTGTGGGCCATAAATAAAGAAAATAAAAAGGACACATTGGGCACACTTTATTGCAAATAGGCCGCCAGTAAGCAAAGCAAACGAATGACAACAACTGGAAGAAATAATAATAACCAGCAGAGGGAGCCGAAGAGCAAGAGACACCTGCAGGGTTAGGGGTTGTTGAATTTATTTTTATTCATTGAACACTGATGAACTATGGTGACTGCACCGATTGGTGCTTGGGTGTGTATTGGTGCGTTTTTGGGTGCTTTAATGGTGCGTCGATGCAGAGCAGACTGTCTCCCCCCCAGAAAGAACAATCACAGGTCCTGGGTTAGTTTTGTAAATAAAAATAGCGTCATTGTAAATAATGCTTCCCACCGTCAGTGTATAGTTTGAAGACCATTCCGCAATTCGGTTAACTGTGGGCGTAAGTCTGTTAGGCAGGGTGCAATGGAGCAGCGGGACACATTTATTTATGTTTTAAAACTGTCGCACTCAGGGTCAGGTTAAAAGTAGAGGGAACTACACCTACGTGCCACACTAAGGTAAAAGTTATAGGCCCGGGACGTGCCTAAGGGGAGGAGGGTGCAGTGTTGTGGATATGAGAATGTTTTTTTATTTTATTGTTGTAAAATGTTGTTGTAAAAGGTTGTTGTAAAATATCACCCCTCCTCCCTCCGTTTGTGGTTGTATAAAGGTCAAAAGGGCGTTCCCGTAGTTAGTCCATAAAACATACATGCAGGACACGATATATCTTTTTTTGACAGTTATATCCTTATTATGTGTGTTAGTGTAAGGCTGTGTCTTCCATTAATTGAAATACTCCATTGCACCAGTGAAAGAAATAGATCCCCTTTCCTTCCCATCCCCAAAATCTCCCTTTCCTTCCCATCCCCAAAACCTCCATTTCCATATTACATCCCCTCTCGTCACTGCTGAGCCCTTGATTGCCCATATTACCTCCCCTCCAATAACCGCCATTGACCACGAGGCTCGAGTCGGGGAAGAAAGGCGTGTCTCCACCTCGTCATAGAGGGGAGGAGTGAGCCAGCCCCACTCGACCAACCATGAGCCAGGGGTTTGGCTAGAGAGGGCGGAGGAAGAGCGATCGGGGAGGTTTGAAAAGGTTGAGGGGCGGGGGCCTATATAACCCAAGGCAGGGGCGTGTCAAAAGAGAGATGCGTTTTTACAGAGGAGAGGAGAAGACAAAAAGCCCTGGAGTTGGTCACAAGGAGTTGGAGTGAGTCGATTGCCAGGAGAGGGTCTGAGTCGGTTGGTCAAAAAGGGTTGGTCTTGGTGAGAGAGGTCTGAGTTGGTCGTCAAGAGAGAGTGGTAAAGAGTGAGAGAAAGAAGAAAGAGTTGAGGGTTTGGACCAGACGAGTGGGACAAGGCCTGGCAAAGCACGCGACGTACACGGCAGCCAAAACAGCAGCCAAAATAGCAGTGTGGGGCCTGGCCTGAACGGCGGCTGCTAAACGCGCCGGTTGTGCTGCGGGACCCCCTTTGGACCTCCCTCTCCCTCCAGCCATCCACATCCTGCGATTCCTGCAATTCCCCGCGTGAGTCAGTGTCTTTTGTTTGTTCTGTCCTGGGATAAGTTAAGCCTGTAGATAAGCTAGTATTTGCACTGTGTCACCTGCGTCTTATGTGTTGTAAATAAACCTTGATTGCTCCGTTTTGCTTGTGTAAATAATAAACCCCATTACTCGTCTGTACGTCTTCTCGTTTTATTCCTTTTTCCTCTTTGCATTCGTCGCCTTTGTCTTTTCCCTGATTGAGCAGCTGTGGTGCGATACGGCCAAAGTTCGGGTGGAATCGGGTAAGTTTGTTAGGTCGCGGTCACCAACCGCTCGGTCTACAACATCTAACCGCGATCGGTAACAATTGGTGTCAGGAGTGGGATTCGGACCTGGGACTAAATTTGTTAGGCCCAAATTTTGGAACACCAATTGTGTTATTAAGTAACAATTGGTGTCGGGGAGTGAGATCGACCCGGAGCGCGCTTCACGCGCTCAAAATTATAAAGTACCGAAATTTATTTTGTCTTATAAAGTAAAACCCGAATTTTGAAATCGCACCATGGCTGTTCAAGGCGACGGGATGCCGGTGGGAGAGATAGAGGGGTTAGAAGTAACCCAGGACTTCGGGGAAGAAAGGGAAGAGGAGAGCAATGAGGTGGTTGAGGGTGTATCAGGTGCACAAAATGGCGCTCTCGCGCACGTGGTATCAGACGCACAAAGTGGCGGCTCGCACGAGCGCGGGGTAGCCGCGCCCGCTGCGCAAATAGCGGGAATTGATGTGCGGGACCTCATGGCGCAGATTAATGCAACCATACTAATGGCAAATATGGGGCTAGAAGCAAAAATGGATGCTCAGGGTGAGCAAATGAGGGTAATGAGGGACGAAGCGAGGGGTACCGGTGAGGAGTTAGACAAGAAATTTGGGAAGTTAGACAATAATTTTGAGGGGTTAGACAACGGGATAAAAGAGGTAAAGAATGGGTTAACGGGGGTGGAAAACAGAATGGCTGCCCAGGAGAATCAGTTAGAGGGGGTGAAAAATGGGTTAATGGGGTTAGAAAATAGGATGGAGGACAAATTGCGGGAAATAGGGGAACAATCTGCCAGGGAAATCAAACAAATGGGAGAGCAAATAGAGGAGGTGAAAATCGGGGTAGAAACCAAACTGGATGCTCAGAGGGATGAATTGGGACAGATGAGGGTGGCATCTACAAAAGAGATGGAGGAAATACGACGAGGGGTGAGTGAGGAGGTCTCGGGGCTACGCGAGGAGGTAAAGCGAGGCGAAAAGCGTATAGAGAAAGAGGTGAGAAATAATACGGCAAAGTTACAGGGGGGAATAGAAGATCTGACGAAAGGAGTAGAACAGCTGACAGTGGGACAAAAGGAACTAGCGGACCAAGTGGAAAAGAACACTGCAATCATCGGGGGTTTAAAAGCGACACAAAAGGACATTAAAAATGAATTAATAGCGACACAAAAGGAATGTCAAATGGTACATGAGGGATTGACGAAGAGGTTGGAAGAGGTGACAGAAGTAATGGAGACGAAGGACCGGGAGGTAAGGACGCACATAGAAACGGTTAAAGTAGCGATGGAGGAAGAAATAGAGGGGGCGCACCGGGAGCTGAAGGAGGTAAAGGAAAAATTAGAGGAGGTGGAAGAGGGGGTGAGTGAAATTAAGAAGAGACGGAGGGAAACTAAGAGGGAGATAAAGGAGGAAGTCATGGAATATGTACAAGGTCTGTGTTCAAATCATGATGAGATGCTCACTAACCAAATAAAAAGTTTGCAGGTGGCAAAGGAGGTGCGGAGACAAGGTACGGAGGTGAGTGGCAATGTACATGATGTGAGGGGAGATTCAGTCGGCTTGGGGGGTGGTGTAGACCCGGGTGTTCGTGAGGGACCAATGGTAAGATGTATGACTGGTCCGGAGTGTATGGACAGAGGAGGTGTGCAAGGAGGGTTGGCTATGGGGAGTGAGGGGGTGCTGGTGAGCAAGGCTGTGGGGGTATGGCGTGGGTAGCGGGTTGCGGAGGGGCGACCCAGGCATCGACACCAGGAGGGGTAGTGTTTGGAGGGACGGGGGACGCGCGGGAGCCCCCCGGGAATAGCGTACTGTGGGAGCCCGAACGGTTTGGTCCCGCGTTGATCCCGCAAGGAGTGACGCGCGGGGTCCGACCTTCGGGCGCCCACAAGGTCCCACTCGCGCCGTATGACGGCAAGAGTGATTTGAGGGCGTACCTGGCGCAGTTTGAGTACGTGTGTAAAGGCAACGGTTGGAATCCGGACGAAGGTGGAGTACACCTGGTGGGGGCACTGCGCGGCGCGGCGGCGGAGGTGCTGACGGCTTTACCACCGGGTGCTCTCACCCTGTCAGCCCTCCGTGCGGCATTAATTAATCGGTTCGGCATTGAACAGCAAAGCGAGCTTGTTAAAGCCCAACTTGCGCAGCGAAAACGCAAGCCCCAGGAGACCATCGGGGAACTTGCTCACGATATTCGCCGCGCGGTCGGGATTGCACACGCGGACATGGCAGCGAGTTCCCTGGAAAGCCTGGCGCTGGATCACTTTATTCAGGCCCTTCCGGATCTGGAGCTCCGGCAACAGCTCGCCATGTGGCGCCCGCAAACCATGAGTCAGGCGGCCGACGCTGCAGCCCGTTGGGAAGCAGCGAGGCCCCTGGCCCGGGGAGGCGAGCGCCATGCAGTGGCGGTGCGTCAGATGGGGCCCGTGATGGGGGGCGGCCCCCCAAGGGGGCCCGCCCCCGACGGGGGCCCTGACCTGGAGAGCATGGTCCGGAGGTTAGTGGATCGGCGCCTGGCGGGACCTGGACCATGGCAGGCGGCCCCAGCGGTGGCACCCGGTAGTCCCCGACAGAGTACCCCAATTCGGACATACAGGGGGGGGAATTTGGAATACCGGAGGCAAGCACCTTACCAGGTGAGGTGCTATAATTGTGCTCGGATGGGTCACCGTGCATGGGAGTGTCGAGCTCCGCGCCGGGACGTTCCCCGCCAGCCGATGCCCTCAACTCCGCCCAGTATCGATCGGCCTAGCCGACCTCAGACACCCCCCCCGCCAGGGCCCGGGAAACTAGAACGTGCCGGGCATGCAGGGCGGTGTTCGGCAGTAGAGGATGGGGAGAAGCCCTCGTTGACGCGACAGGTCATTCATTGTGGCCGAATTGGGACGGGTAGTTTGATGATTCGGTGGAAAATTGCCGGCGTGGGGGTAGACGCCGTGGTGGACACGGGAGCCAGCGCCACGATCATCAGCCCCGTGGTCCTTAATTCGAGTGCAGACGGCTGGGGTAAAATCCAGCGTCTGGAAAATCATAGTTTGCAGTTGGCTACCGGGGCAACGGCTCCGATCATAGGGCGTGGTTTTGTGACCCTCAAGTTGGGATCGGTGAAGCAAGAGATAGAGGTTTGGGTGGCGGAGGTGTGCGACCCATGCTTAATAGGGTTGGATTTGTTGACTGCCAGCGGTTGTAAAATCGACTTGAGTCGGGGGATCCTGCGATGGGGAGTGGAAGAGCTACCATTGGAGGGTGTGAGCACGGCCGAGAGCGTGGAGCTGGAGGCTCCTGAGGCCGTGACCATCCCTCCGGGGGCCGAGGCCATAGTGCCGGCCCGATGGTCGGCTCGCCCGACATGGCAGGAATCCTGCGGCCTGGTCGAACCGGTGGCAGCGCTATCCATACCTGGTTTAATCGTGGGCCGTACCCTTGTAAAAACGGACGGGCCGGTGGTGGCCGTCCGAGTAATTAATATTAGCACAGAACCACGCACTATAGTGAGGGGCACGAAGGTAGCTGGCTGCACCCCAGTTAGAGAAGTCGCGTCAGTGAGGGGCGAGAACGTCCAGCCGAGCCCCAGGGGGAGCCTTCAATAAGTTCTAGGAATTGGCCCGATCCCATTTGCGAGATGGTAAATCGTAGTAGTGTAGAGTTGGGAGGTACCCAGAGGGAGGCCTTACACAAACTGGTTGGGTCCCATTTGGACCTCTTCTCCTTGTCCACCGAGGATATTGGACGTACGGGCCTGGTGAAACATCAGATCCACACCGGTGAGGCCCGGCCTATTCGTCAGGCCGCCCGACGGCTCCCTTGGAGCAAGAGGGCGGAAGCTGACGAGCAGGTTGAAAAAATGCTCGACGCAGGTGTGATCGAGCCCTCGGGAAGTCCTTGGATGTCACCTGTTGTGCTGGTCAAAAAGAAAGATGGGACCACGCGGTTCTGCGTGGACTATCGCCAGCTAAACAACGTGACACTCAAGGACTCATATCCCCTGCCAAGGATTGATGACACCCTCGATGCCGTTGCGGGCTCAAATTGGTTCTCAACTTTGGACCTCAAGAGTGGGTATTGGCAGGTGGAGATGGATAGGGCAGGGAAGGAGAAAACGGCATTTTCCACAGGTAAGGGACTGTATCAGTTTACTGTGATGCCGTTTGGTTTGTGTAACGCCCCCGCCACCTTTGAAAGATTGATGGAGCATGTCCTGGGCGGCATGCCATGGCAATCATGCCTGGTGTACCTGGATGACGTCCTGGTACATGCCCAAACGTTCCCCCAGGCAGTAGCTAACTTGGACCAGGTGTTCGGGTGCCTCAGACAGGCAGGGTTGAAGCTGAACCCGAGTAAGTGCACTTTGTTTGCAAGAGAGGTGGCCTATCTAGGTCACGTGATCGGCCGCGAGGGGGTAAAAACGGACCCAGACAAAATTAAAGCGGTAGAGGAGTGGCCCGCACCACGTACCATCAAGGAGGTGCGGGGATTTTTGGGACTCTGCTCCTACTACCGGCGCTTTGTGGCGAAATTTGCGGAGTTGGCCCGTCCCCTCCACCAGCTTACGGAGAAGGGGACGCGATTTAATTGGACACGGGAGTGCCACGAGGCCTTCCAAAAATTGAAGGGGTGTCTAACATCCGCACCCCTTCTAGCTTACCCCACTAGTGACGGGGCATTTACCCTGGACACGGATGCGAGCCAGGAAGGATTGGGCGCAGTTTTGTCTCAGACACAGGAGGGCGTGGAGAGAGTGATTGGTTACTATAGTCGGGCCTTAAGTAGGCCCGAGCGAAATTATTGCGTCACTCGCAAAGAGTTATTGGCCATGCTGGCTGCCATGAACCATTTCCACCCGTACCTGTACGGGCGGAAATTTTTGGTTAGAACTGACCATTCCTCCTTGCAATGGCTCCTTCGGTTCAAGGAACCGGAGGGCCAAATTGCAAGGTGGTTGGAAAAGTTGCAGCAGTACGATTTTGATGTGGCCCATAGGGCCGGGAAGGCCCATGGTAATGCGGACGCACTCTCTCGGCGTCCTTGTCTGGGGGAAAACTGTAAATTTTGTGCGAGACACGAGGAAAGGGAGCAATTGGGCGATTCTGCCCCGATTCTCGTCGTCCGGGCAACCCGGGTGAGAGGGCCAATTTTGCCACTAACCGCGGACGAGGAATTTGGAGAGTTGGCTTGGAGCACGGCCCAGCAGGAGGATCCTGTTCTGGGGCCGGTGTTCCAATGGGTCAAATTGGGGCAAAGACCAAAGGGGGAAGAGGTCACCCCCCTCGGGGCGCAAACAAAGGCGTATTGGGCTCAGTGGCAGACCCTGGAATTGAAAGGCAACATCTTGTATCGCAAGTGGGTGGAGGTTCCCTCTGATAGAACTTCCTGGCTGGTGATAGTCCCTGACAAATTCAAGAACGTCATATTGCAACAGGTGCATGGTACCCGCTCCGGCGGCCATTTGGGCAGTACAAAGACAATATCTCGGGTCCGCCGGAGGTTCTATTGGGTGAATATGGGGCGCGACATACAGGACTGGTGTCGGAGATGCGACGCCTGTTCTGCCAAAAAGGGACCAGCACGGAGGATGAGGGCCCCCCTTCAATTACATCAGGTGGGGGCCCCCCTTGAGCGGGTGGCTATGGATATTCTAGGACCGCTGCCCCGCACCCGCCAAGGTAATAAGTATATCCTCGTTGTAATGGACTATTTCACCAAGTGGCCGGAGGCCTATGCCCTCCCCAACCAAGAAGCAGGGGTGGTAGCACAGGCCTTCGTGGAAGGATTTGTATGTCGGCACGGGATTCCACAGGAGCTGCACACCGATCAGGGACGAAATTTTGAGAGCCAATTACTAAAAGATGTGTGCAGACTCCTGTCAATTCGGAAAACAAGAACCACGCCCTTGCGGCCACAATCTGACGGGATGGTGGAACGGTTCAACAGAACATTGATACAACAACTGGCATTGTTCACCACCACCCGTCAGGATGACTGGGACGAACATCTCCCGTACCTGTTGATGGCCTACCGAACTAGCCAGCACGGGGCCACCGCATGCAGTCCAGCGTTGCTTATGTATGGGCGGGAGTTACGGGCTCCCGCCGACTTGCTATGCGGTCCCGTGCCAGACACCACGGATACACCGCCGAGGGAGGGTTACGCACGTCACCTGGAGGAAGGCATGGAGCGGGTCCATGCCTTCGCCCGCCGCCAGCTCCATCTGGCGGGGGCCAAGATGAAGCGCAGGTACGACGACCGGAGCCAGGGGAGTCAATACGCTCCGGGGATGAAGATTTGGTTCTTTAATCCCCGGAGGCGGAAGGGAAGGTGCCCAAAACTCACCTCCCCCTGGCAAGGCCCAGGAGTCGTCCTGTCGCAAATCTGTGACGTGGTCATTAAGATCAAAATGGGGCCACGGACCCCCCCTCGGATCGTCCATGCCGACCGGATAAGACCTTATGCCGGCGAGCAGGCGCCCTCATGGATCGCCTCGGCTCTAGATGCCGAGGCAGGACCCAGTACCTCTTGCGACGGGGGCTCGTAGCGTCAGAGGACTGGGGGGATGGTAGTGAGAGATGCCCCGATGTGGTGGGATGGCAACTCTGTCATCCCTCACGAGGTGGGGCAAAGGAGCTATAGATTATGGGGTTGATGGCAGTGAAAACTAGCCCGGGTGGGTTAGGTTATATTGATAGGGCCCTAGCGAAGATGACATTAGGTAACGTTAAGTTTAGTTAG
Source organism: Myxine glutinosa (assembly GCF_964187855.1). Taxonomy (NCBI): domain Eukaryota; kingdom Metazoa; phylum Chordata; class Myxini; order Myxiniformes; family Myxinidae; genus Myxine; species Myxine glutinosa. The sequence goes on along the minus strand of NC_136261.1, from coordinate 404,066,782 downwards.
TGACTGATACCTGTAGTGTGGACGCAGGTAGATTAGTATGGATGATAATGACGTGGGAGCGCAATAGTTTAAAGGGACGACTGGGAAGCGCAAGTTTCAGAGGGGAGTAGTTAGCTGAGATGATGCCGTGTGTGTGAGGATTGAACAGGTGAGAATGGAACAGGTATGATTGCACAGGTGTGCAACGACAGGTGAATGAAGAACAGGTGTATGTGGCTGTGTGGAATAAATGGTAGTGTGGAATATCTGGAGTATTGGACTGGATGGTCGTGGAGTGAGAATGGTGGAAATTGTGGAGTGGAGTGGATGGTGCGAAGGTGTGAATGGGGGAAGAGTGGACCCCCATCACGGATACCCGGGGCGGGTAGTGTAAGTGTTAGGTAGAGGGTATAGGTAAATTGTGGTTGGATATTGGCATCTGTGGTGCGGTTGACAGAATGGTATGTGGATGGGTGCGTTGGTGTTGTGGAAATGGCTGGGCATGTAGCCTGTTAGTGTGTGTAGTTGGTTTGGGCACTCCACCACTGTAAGGATGTCGGCCAGGTGAGGCCGCAGGTGGGCTCTGGGAGCCGGTAGTAGTTGTTGTGGATGGGGCCCGAGGATCCGGAGGACGGACCCGGGTAGCCCAGTGCCAGAGGGCACCATGGGGTGACAGAGCCAGGAGAGGGGCTGTCCCCAGGTAGTTAGGTTAGGGTGAGGAGCTAGGTAAGCTCGGGTGGCAACTACAGTGGTGGAGGTGTGCAGGTGGGTAGACCTGTTGGGAGAGGTACACGTCGCAGCCCAGAAATTGTGCTAGAGCACCGGGAGATGAATCGGGGGAGTGAGACCCCAAATTGAGAAGCACCACAGTTAGTCAATGGGAATTGGTTATTAGAACCCACAGTGTAAGTTGGCCAATGGATTGGCAGGGAGAGACCCCGGGTAGTGTAAAGTGTGTTAAAGTCATTTAGAGGATAGTTAGGATGAAGGATCTCCTCGCACCATCTACATCCACTCACCTGAGGTGACAGGTACTCCACACCATGCCATGTTTTGATTATTTTTTATGATGCAAATGTTTGGATTGTGAGACGCATCATGACGTGGGTGTGACCTTGTGCGTAATTCCATCTCTCCCTCCTTATGAGGATTGATGATGAATTGGTGATGGCAAATTTTGAAGTAGAGGGATTGTGGTGACGAATTTGGTATAGGGGAAATATGGGGAAGACGTGACAGTAGTGACGAATTTGTAAATGGGTAGATTTTGTACATATGGGGTAAGGGCAAGGGTATGTGTAGGTGACAGGGGGGTGACGTACGGTAGGGACGAGCTTTCTCACTTCGCCCTCCGTACGCATTTCGCCTTGCATTGCCTTATTGATGTGTACCCTTGTGACCCTACCCCTCGCTCAATTGTCTTTCCCCTTTTGTCTCCCACATGACCTGTGTGCCATTGGGTGCCGAGGGGAGCGTGCGTGGGTCGGCCATTGTGCGCCCGAAATTCCCAGAACCAGCTGTCTGCATCGATGCACCACATTATGGACCACATGTCTGTGGCCGAGCACCACCTGTGGACCCCATGGGTTGGGGCATGGCCCCTCTGCTGGAACCGGCCATGAGGGCCTGAAATCTTGCTGGCGGACCTTGGCCACAGGGCACCGATGCCCCACAGGTGAACCACACATAGTCGGCCCTGTGGGCCATAAATAAAGAAAATAAAAAGGACACATTGGGCACACTTTATTGCAAATAGGCCGCCAGTAAGCAAAGCAAACGAATGACAACAACTGGAAGAAATAATAATAACCAGCAGAGGGAGCCGAAGAGCAAGAGACACCTGCAGGGTTAGGGGTTGTTGAATTTATTTTTATTCATTGAACACTGATGAACTATGGTGACTGCACCGATTGGTGCTTGGGTGTGTATTGGTGCGTTTTTGGGTGCTTTAATGGTGCGTCGATGCAGAGCAGACTGTCTCCCCCCCAGAAAGAACAATCACAGGTCCTGGGTTAGTTTTGTAAATAAAAATAGCGTCATTGTAAATAATGCTTCCCACCGTCAGTGTATAGTTTGAAGACCATTCCGCAATTCGGTTAACTGTGGGCGTAAGTCTGTTAGGCAGGGTGCAATGGAGCAGCGGGACACATTTATTTATGTTTTAAAACTGTCGCACTCAGGGTCAGGTTAAAAGTAGAGGGAACTACACCTACGTGCCACACTAAGGTAAAAGTTATAGGCCCGGGACGTGCCTAAGGGGAGGAGGGTGCAGTGTTGTGGATATGATAATGTTTTTTTATTTTATTGTTGTAAAATGTTGTTGTAAAAGGTTGTTGTAAAATATCACCCCTCCTCCCTCCGTTTGTGGTTGTATAAAGGTCAAAAGGGCGTTCCCGTAGTTAGTCCATAAAACATACATGCAGGACACGATATATCTTTTTTTGACAGTTATATCCTTATTATGTGTGTTAGTGTAAGGCTGTGTCTTCCATTAATTGAAATACTCCATTGCACCAGTGAAAGAAATAGATCCCCTTTCCTTCCCATCCCCAAAATCTCCCTTTCCTTCCCATCCCCAAAACCTCCATTTCCATATTACATCCCCTCTCGTCACTGCTGAGCCCTTGATTGCCCATATTACCTCCCCTCCAATAACCGCCATTGACCACGAGGCTCGAGTCGGGGAAGAAAGGCGTGTCTCCACCTCGTCATAGAGGGGAGGAGTGAGCCAGCCCCACTCGACCAACCATGAGCCAGGGGTTTGGCTAGAGAGGGCGGAGGAAGAGCGATCGGGGAGGTTTGAAAAGGTTGAGGGGCGGGGGCCTATATAACCCAAGGCAGGGGCGTGTCAAAAGAGAGATGCGTTTTTACAGAGGAGAGGAGAAGACAAAAAGCCCTGGAGTTGGTCACAAGGAGTTGGAGTGAGTCGATTGCCAGGAGAGGGTCTGAGTCGGTTGGTCAAAAAGGGTTGGTCTTGGTGAGAGAGAGGTCTGAGTTGGTCGTCAAGAGAGAGTGGTAAAGAGTGAGAGAAAGAAGAAAGAGTTGAGGGTTTGGACCAGACGAGTGGGACAAGGCCTGGCAAAGCACGCGACGTACACGGCAGCCAAAACAGCAGCCAAAATAGCAGTGTGGGGCCTGGCCTGAACGGCGGCTGCTAAACGCGCCGGTTGTGCTGCGGGACCCCCTTTGGACCTCCCTCTCCCTCCAGCCATCCACATCCTGCGATTCCTGCAATTCCCCGCGTGAGTCAGTGTCTTTTGTTTGTTCTGTCCTGGGATAAGTTAAGCCTGTAGATAAGCTAGTATTTGCACTGTGTCACCTGCGTCTTATGTGTTGTAAATAAACCTTGATTGCTCCGTTTTGCTTGTGTAAATAATAAACCCCATTACTCGTCTGTACGTCTTCTCGTTTTATTCCTTTTTCCTCTTTGCATTCGTCGCCTTTGTCTTTTCCCTGATTGAGCAGCTGTGGTGCGATACGGCCAAAGTTCGGGTGGAATCGGGTAAGTTTGTTAGGTCGCGGTCACGAACCGCTCGGTCTACAACATCTAACCGCGATCGGTAACAATATACTCAAATATATTTTATGAAATGTTTTTATTGAGTTCCATAAGTAAGTTGTAGAAGGATATTGTTTTGAAGGTAAATAATACAACTGGCAGCTGGTGCCACGTTGTCTGACCAGGTTGTCTGAAGTAATTATCAGTCACTTAACTGGTTTACAGTGTCCATTGTTTGAGAGTTGGTAAAAACTAATCACGATTGATGCTTGTTAGTTATGTGCTCGGCAAACGGGCTTTCATTGTGGCTGTGGTGGTCGACTCAGTGCGAGGTCTGAAACTACCATTGTTTTAAAAAATGAGATGCAAATATTTGTAATTATTTGCAGGGTGTGTCCCCTCCCACTTTTGCCAACGTGACTTCTGGGGAATGGTAATTCACATGTACCTTTTTTTCTTCCCGACTTGCAATCCATCTGCAAGTTGATGTTATAACTAGGTTTTGAGAAAATTGTGTATGGAACTATAAAAATTGTGTGCAGTCTTGGGTTTTACAGGAAAAGCAAACTGAGCAATGGTTCAGAGATAGATATCGGTGATTCATACAGTTGCATGCAAGTTTTTTCCGCCCGGGTGGCTATCTCTGGCATTCTGGGTTAAAAACGTAGACATTCTCAGTGAATCTTTCAGGGGAACAATAATTAAACACTGAATCAAATAAGCTTATAGTTTATTGGGGTTTTGATCGGAGTTAGTCTGCATTTAAGAAGGTGTAGAAAAGGGGGTCCTGGAAGCTTGTCCCAAATATCTAAAACGTGCATGCAGTTTGGTGGGATAGCTGTCGCCGGCATTCTGACCCAAGATATTCTCAATGGATCTTTTGTAACGGTATATATATATATTGTTACGGTTTTTAGAACCTTCACGAGTAAATTTTAGTAAATGTTTCCCTTATAAATGTTCCCCTGTAAATATCCCCATCAATTGGTTTGTTAAAGATCGCACCCTAGTTAGTCCATGTACAACACGTAGTGAACCATTGGACCTCTCCGTAGTTATTTCATTATTATGTGTTTCAGTTAAGGACCTGTTCCCAATAGTTGAATCTGCGTTGCATTAATCAAATAAGATAGGCCCCTGGTGTCCATTTTGCTCTCCCTCTTCAAATTGTGGGGCCTCGCTTGCCAACAGTGTTCGTCGCCGTTGCACTGGGCTGTTTACTGGCACCACGCCGCCATTAGCCATGTGGTCATGCCGAGGAGGAAGGGGGCGGAGCCGCCAGAACAAGGTGTGGCATGTTGACTCATCATCGGAGGTGGAGTCAGCAAGCCCTTACCGGCCAACCAGCACCGCGGTGAGCCAACCGGTAGGCGTGTCATCAGAGCCGGCGGCTTGATTCCAACACGAGCAATAAAAGCGGCTGCGAGGGACTGCTTCAGGAGAGAGACGCGTGAGAAGGTACCGACGAGAGGGGAAGGACCTGGAGTGCGCGACGAACTGGCATCTTGTTCAAGGGAGAAAGCATTGACACGAGCCATTTGTTGTAGACGGAACATCCCAGCCCCATCGCTATATGCAACTTCCGCTCGCGGTGAACGATACGTGCTCGCTGCATGCGAGGGTTTTCCTGCCACAACGCGAGTCGACTCCTGGAGCCGGACCTCAACGCCTACCGTCTGCCTGGGCCTTCTCATCCCTTCTTCCAGTCATTCCTGCCTGCTATTCCCCTTTCGTGTAAGTCTGTTTGTCTGTCTGGGGCGTTGATAACATAAGACTGCTTAAGGCTGCCCTGTGTTTTTTTTCTTCTTCTTCTGTATATTACTTTCGTTTCTTCTTTGGTTCTTTGGTTTTGTAAATAATTAATAAATGCCTGTTATTTCTTACCTTTGGTTTCTTCTTTCCCCCGATCGCTTTCGTCCTGTCTCCAATTGAGTACCTGTGGCACGATTTGGCCAAGCGCAATAGTCGGGTTTAGTCCTTTGTTAACGGCTCGAGCTGCGGGTTGCTAAACTGCTCGGCAATTACCATCTTGTCCGTGGTTCGAGCGGTACTTGTCTCCCTGTTTTGCGGAGGAATTGGTAAAGGTATTCGGGAGAACACCTTGACCAATAACCCTGACCAATTTCACCCCGCAAAAGAGCGTTATAAGTACCAGGACCAGAGACGGCCAGCTTAACAGGCCAAGGGGATTAACCCCCCCCCCCCTTGCTAAGGGGAGTGCCGTCTCTGAGATCCGTAACAATATATATATATATATATATATATATATATATATATATATATATATATATATATATATATATATATATATATATATATATATAATTATATATATATATATATATGTATATATAGATATATATCTATATATATATATATATCTGTGCAGCGTCTGTCCTGTGTTGTGTTGTCCTGTGTTGTCACTGAACTACTTTCTCAAACGTTTGTGAAATCGTACCAAACTTCTGGAATGCACATATCTCTCCCGTCGGTATGTCCTAAGGGTATTTTTTTTGAAAAAGTTTCCAAATTTTTTTTTGGGGGGGGGGAATTTTTTTTGAAAAAGTTTCCAAATTTTTTTTTGGGGGGGGGGAATTTTTTTGGGGAATTTTTTTTTTCAACTTCAATTGTTTATAAAATGTGATATCACGTGTATTACAAATACATTTGTGCAAAATAATTGTTTGAATTATGATTGGTTTAAACCATGACAAAACGGCAACTCGGGTACAGTCATTTATCTATATATCTACACATCTGGGCAGTGTCTGTGTTCTCACTTAACGACTCCCTCAAACTTTTGTTTCCGTGGTTGTGAAGTGTTTTTAATAACGCTGTGGTGGTTTTGAATCACGTGGTGGTGAGGTATTTTGAATTATGTGGTGGTGAGGTGTTTTTAAATGACGTGGTGGTGAGGTGTTTTTAAATCACATGGTGGTGAGGTGTTTTTAAATCACATGGTGGTGAGGTGTTTTGAATTAATTGGTGGTGAGGTATTTATAATTATGTAGTGGTGAGGTGTTTAGAATTAGTTGATGAGGTGTTTGAATTATGTGGTGGTGAGGTGTTTTGAATTACTTGGTGGTGAGGTGTTTTTAAATGACGTGGTGGTGAGGTGTTTTTAATTTCGTGGCTGTGAAGTGTTTTTATTACGTGTTTTATGGCTGTGAGGTGTTTTTATTACGTGTTTTATGGCTGTGAGGTGCTATTACTTTCGTGGTGGTGAGGTGTTTTTATTACGTGTTTTATGGCTGTGAGGTGTTTTTATTACGTGTTTTATGGCTGTGAGGTGTTTTTAATTTCGTGGTGGTGAGGTGTTTTTATTACGTGTTTTATGGCTGTGAGGTGTTTTTATTACGTGTTTTAAGGCTGTGAGGTGTTTTTAATTTTGTGGTGGTGAGGTGTTTTTATTATGTGTTGTATGGCTGTGAGGTGTTTTTATTATGTGTTTTATGGCTGTGAGGTGTTTTTATTATGTGTTTTATGGCTGTGAGGTGTTTTTAATTTCGTGGTGGTGAGGTGTTTTTATTATGTGTTTTATGGCTGTGAGGTGTTTTTATTATGTGTTTTATGGCTGTGAGGTGTTTTTATTATGTGTTTTATGGCTGTGAGGTGTTTTTAATTTCGTGGTGGTGAGGTGTTTTTATTACGTGTTTTATGGCTGTGAGGTGTTTTTATTACGTGTTTGATGGCTGTGAGGTGTTTTCAATTTCGTTGTGGTGAGGTGTTTTTAATTTCGTGGTGGTGAGGTGTTTTTATTACGTGTTTTATTGGTGTGAAGTGTTTTAAATTACTTGGTGGTGAGGTGTTTTGAATTACTTGGTAGTGAGGTATTTTGAATTATGTGGTGGTGAGGTGTTTTGAATTACGTGGTGGTGAGGTGTTTTGAATTACTTGGTGGTGAGGTGTTTTGAATTACGTGGTGGTGAGGTGTAATCGTCCCAAACTTCCAGTCTGCACCTACCCCTCCCCTATGTATGTGCAGAGGGGTTCTTTCTTGAAAAAAAAACATTCAACCTAAATTGCCTATAAAAATGTAATATCACAAACACAACAAATACATTTGTGCAAAGTAATTGTTTGTATTATGATTGGTGAAAATCATGACAACACAGCAACTCAGGTACAGTGATTAGCCTCAGTTATAATAAGCCCGTTCCTCAGTAGCGCGAGCCAAGCTAGTATATATATATATATATATATATATATATATATATATATATATATATTGCTATGGTTTTGAGATGTGTACATTGAACTCAATAAATGCTAAAGATTTGCCCCTCATAGTTAGTCACACGAGCAACATATAGGCCCATTTGTAGTATAGTTATGTCTTAGTATGTGTAAGAATAGGCCATTTCCCCTCTTAGTACCTGCGTTGTGTAAAGACAGGAGAATAGACCCTACAATCATTTCGCGTATACCTCCATTCTACCTCTATGGGCGCAATCCATCCCGCGTCCCATTTGGCTGTCCACTAGTCAAGTTAACACGAGGCAGGGCCTCGAAAGGTGAAGGAGGGTTGAGGTCGGCGCAGCAGCAGTGGGGGATGGTAAGAATGAGCCAGTGAGCCACCAATCAGGGCTCACAGCGTGTGGCTGCAGCACTGCGTCACCGGGCGTGGCTAGGACATTCGATCGGGCTAAGGGCGTGTCAATAAAACCCTCTGCAAAAGGCCCCCACCACAGAATGAGGAGACAGCCCACAGCAGAGCTTGTGCGGAGTTTATGAGAGGATTCTGAGAGAGGTGCGCTGGAGTGAGTTCTGAGTACGGAGTAAGGAGACGCGCTGGAAGGGGATCACTCGCGCTGTATGAACTTTGTTACAAGGGATACGTGGGCGCAGCCATGGCATTGATAACTTACATGGTTCAGCCAAAGCGAAGTGAACGCGGCTGAATAGTTGCCAGCCGCGCTAAGTCCGCCCTCTACCATTCGCCCCGAGATAACCCGTTTCGTTTGAGCGACACGATACGTCGATACGCGGTCCTGCCTTCTCCTTCCTCCATCTTCACGGGACGTGCCGGGGACCGGAGAGAGCTGCACGAGAGCCATCTCTGGACGCGCTGGGGGAACACCTGCCCATCTGCAATCCCCGTGTGAGTGTGTGTGTCAGACGGGCCCATTGTCCTGGGGTATTAAGTATAAGACTGTATAAGGATTGCTCTGTTTCTCTTCATCCTGCGCTGTATATACGTGCCATTATAATTACACCAATTGTTCTTCCTTTTCTTCTGAATTCGATCGTTCCCGTGATTTCTCCATTGACTAAGCATGGTACGAATAGAACCGCTTGAATGGGGGTCTATTAATTATAACAGCGCGGATCACGTGTTCGCAAACCGCTCGGCGTATTAACATCACACGTGGTTCATGCGAGGCATACTTCCTCGCTTCCAGGGCAGCGCTAGTACTTAGGTCCGAGCGAATTTGGTCCCGAAACCCTATTTAGCGCTGTCCGAAAGGGACGTAATAGGTCTCGGGTCGCGCCAGGTAAGTCAAGACAAGGGGACTAATCCCCCCTTGGTAATGGGAGAAGGCCGGCAACAGATCCGCAACAATATACATACATATATATATGGGTTTGTCCCTTTTCTTACACTGTAATATATATATATATATATATATATATATATATATATATATATATATATATAATAGCGTAAGGACTCGACTTTGTTATCCCTTTTACGCCGCACCCAGTGACCCGATGCCCACGGCACTAATGGATTTCCGATCTACGAACCGCGCTCTTTGTTTATCACGTACAGCCATACTCGAAAAATCTGAATTAGCCGACGTTGGGGCCCAAAAGCATCCGATTAACTGCCGATACGACGCCATCTTACGACACCATCGTATTGGCATCTGCTGGGCGAAGGCGAAGCAAGCCGTCCGCTGATTGGACAGGCGAAGGCGAAAGCAAGCCGTCCACTGAGTGGACAATCCAGAGCATGCATTTGTGCCGGTGTCGGCGATCGTTGTTCATATACGCACTCTTCATTCTCATCTTTCTTCCTAACTCTTACTCGGACAAGCAAATCCCCTATGCCATCCATAATGGTACACTCTATCCATACACCACATCCTCCCTTCCGTGGATGTTCCACGGGTTTTGGCTAGTATATATATATTGTTGCGGATATGAGGATTGAGTTTTTTTTTTGATTGTGTTGTATTGTATAGTAAATGGTTGTGAATTATTGTTTTAGTCTGAGCCTTCCTGCCTCCAGTCTGTTGTATAAAGGTCAAAGGGCGTTCCAGTAGTTAATTCCATAAAGCATACATTGAAGGACACTATAATATCCCTGTTCAGTAGTTTATTTCCTTATTCTGTGTATTAGGTTAAGGCTTTGTCTTCCATTAAAATGACACTCCATTGCACCGAGTGAAATAAGATTCCCTTCATTCTTCATTCCCATTCCCAAAACCTCCATTTCCCCTTTCGTCATGGCCAAGCCTCGATTGCATTACATCCCCTCCAAAACCACCATTGAACATGTGCTCGGGTCGGGGAAGAAAGGCGTGCCCGCCTGTCGTCATCAAGGGCGGAGTCAGAGGGTCGCGCGACCAACCATGGCCGAGGTGAGCACACCGATGGGCGTGTCCTGAAGGCCGGCGGCTTAATCGCCGGAGGCGTTATAAAAGTGCGCGCGCAAGGTCCTGCGTAAGAAGATCCAGATGAGCTTTGAAGAGAGAGAAGGTTCAAGGTCAATTACAAGCAGTTGCGCCAGAGACGGCAGACGCGTCCTGAGGTGAGCCAGAGAAGCAGCTTTGGCTCCACAAGCAGCGTTGACTCCACCAGGCAGCTTCAACCCGTTACCCCGCGGGAACCAGATAGCGGTGGCATCGGTGGCCGTCGAGGTCCAGCCGACGTCCCGTGCGGGATCAAGCCCGAACCATCTGCCCCAGCTGAACCTTCCCATTCCTCCTGCCAGCATTCATGTCCTGCCATTCCATCCTTCTTGTGTACGTGAGTTTGTTCTGTTTGTTCTGTCCTGGGTATTTAATTAAGTTTGTATAAGCTAGTATTTTCACTGTGTCACCTGCTTTTTCCATGTTCCCTGTATATAATTTTGACTGCTCCTTTTGCTTGTGTGTGTAAATAATAAATCCCGTTACTCTTCTGTACGTCTTCTTCTTCCTCTTTACATTCGGTCGCTTTAGAGGTTTCCAAATTGAATATCTGTGGCGCGATCTGGCCAACGTTCGGGAATCGGGTGAATCGGGGAAACTGTACGACCGCGGGGCCTCCGCTCGGCAAACACAACATCTTATCCGCGGGCCGTAGCAATATATATATATATATATATATGTATATATATATATATATATATATATATATATATATATATCTATATATATATATATATATATATATATATATATATATATATATATATATATATACTGTATATATATATATATTGATTATAATGATCTTTTGACTTGTGAGAACGATTGGTTTGCAGTTTTCCACATGTAGCAGTTGGACTTCTGAGCTTTGGAGTCTTGACGGAACTATGATTCATTAAGTTCTCATGTGTAAATTTGCAATATAATTTGATGTGCTTGCAAAACTCAGGTATTTCTAAGATTATACTTAAAAGTTTAATCAGTAAATATATAAAGTTTTTTGTAGTTTACATTGACATCGTTTCAGGTAAGTAAACATGAGTAAAGATATATCCACTTATTTCTCTCAAATGCTTCACATTTGATGATAGTCAATGAATGACCTTCAGAATTCTCCGCAAGGCCTGGCAGAAGCCTCATTAAAGGATTTGAAATGCAGACCTGCTCTCGGCGGGGAGTCCTCCCACCCCAATATTTCATTCGACCAATCCCCATTGCCCTCATCCCTCCCACCTACACTTTGCCCAACCAATCCTACTGCTCTCCTCCTCTTTCTTCGCTCCTCCCTTTCCACTTTCTCCTCCCACTTTCAACTAGTATAAAGGTGAGGACTGACGTCCAAATAGTAGGATTTTCACTTGGTTTGTAAATGCTGGTTTGTTGTTCATGGGATTTCACTTATGTTGAACTTAGGATTTTACTTGGTTTGTCTACACCAGGGGCGGGCAACCCCCGGCCCGCGGGCCACATCCGGCCCGCGAAGGCTTAGCGTCCGGCCCGCCACCCTGCTAGGCTTTATTATTGCAATCCGGCCCGCGGACCTCCCAGTAAAACTCATATCATTTGTAAATGTAAGAGTTTATATTTAGCCGGTCTGAATTCAAGAAAGGGACATTTTGTCTTCAGCACCGTCCTCTTCCGGAAGACATGCGCACGGGGAACTGTCTTGCCTAGACACCGCCTGCTTGCTGATAGGTGGTCTTTTCAAATCAGCCGGCATGTGATACGGACGTCCTTCCGATTCAGTCAGCTTGCGACAAACGTTGGTGTCTGGGACAAATAACTTGCAACAAAGAGGTAAGCGACGCAGAGTTCTCTAAACCTATTTCAATTTTCACTTTCTTTCAATTTGCTTTGTTTTGTTTGTTAGAACATGTTATTATCTTTCATTTGCTGTGTTTAAATAATTTTATTCTCCCTTTTTATTTGTAAAAATAAAAATATAACGAACTTTCTATTTGTAAAGAAAAAAAATATATAACGAACTTTCTGTTTGTAAAAGAAAAAAGAAATTGACGAACTTTTGTTTAAAAGGAAAACGAAATTGACGAACTTTTGTTTAAAAGGAAAACGAACTCTTTAAAAAAAAAAGTATGCAGACTGATTCATTTCCTGTATTTCAGTTTTACGGTGAAACTGTGTCATATTCAGCGTTGGCCACGTGCGCGCAAAATAAATACATTCATCTGTACAATTCGTCTTCCGAGATTTTTTGTGCCCCAGATTGCTTGCTGTTACATCATTTATTCATTGCTGATATACCTAATTTTCTTCCTTTTCAGCTCATCATGTCTGCGACCCAGCGTGTTAAGAAGAGGAAAGTGGACCTCGAGCGTCGGATCTTCAACCCTGAGTGGGAGAAGTACTTCTTCATCGAGCGCTTTGGACAGGCCCAGTGCCTCATATGCTTGAAGACTTTGGCTGTCCTAAAAGAGTACAGCGTGCGCCGCCACTGGGAGACAGAGCACCGCTCGTCAAACTTCGCGTCGGTGTCTGCCACCGAAAGGAAGGACGCCATGGTTAGACTATCAGGCAACTTGGAGAAACAAACTTCACTCTTCCGCAAGCAGAATACTGAGGCCGAAAAGGTGACGCGCGCCAGTTATGAAGTCTCCCGCATCCTTGCTCGCCGAATGAAGCCATTCGCGGATGGGGACTTCATCAAGGAATGCCTCCTCGCTGTAGTGGACTCCGTCTGTCCAGAGCAGCGTTCCGCCTTTGAGAACGTGAGCCTTTCGTCCCGCACCGTTCGTCGCCGCATCGAGGATATGTCGGAAAACGTGCACGACTCACTCAAAACACGCAGCTCAAATTTCGTCGCCTTTTCCCTCGCTCTGGATGAGAGCACCGACACAAAGGACACGGCCCAGCTGTCCGTTTTCATCCGTGGCGTCACCGCTGACTTTCAAGTGTGTGAGGAATTCCTCCAGCTTGTCCCGCTGCGCGACACCACCACTGGGAAAGACATCTGCGACGCCGTGCTTCTGTGTGTTGATCAGCACTCCCTGGACCTCTCCCGTCTTGTGTGTGTGACGACCGACGGTGCCCCGGCGATGGTTGGTGAGAAGAAGGGCGCCGCTTCGCTGCTAGTGCGTCACTGTGCAGCCGCCGGATACACTCAGCCCATTAACAAGATGCACTGCATCATCCACCAAGAGTCCCTGTGCGCTAAGTCTGCCAACCTTGTTGGTGTCATGTCTGTCGTGGTGAAGGTCGTCAACTCCATCCTCTCCCGCAGCCTTAACCATCGTCAGTTCCAGGCACTGATGGACGAGGTGAACGTGCACTACAACGACCTGCTCTACTTCTGTGAGGTACGCTGGCTGAGTCGTGGGGCCATGCTGTCTCGGGTGTGCGACCTACAGCAGGAGATTGCCACCTTTCTACGTCAGAAGAACCTTCCCCACGCTGATCAATTCTCTGATCCGCGGTGGCTAGCTCGCCTGGCCCTGCTCACGGACATCACGGCGCACCTGAACACCCTCAACATAAAGCTGCAAGGCAAAGACATTCTCGTGACAGACATGTACGCGCACATCACTGCCTTCGAGGTTAAACTGCGCTTGTGGGAGGCTCAATTGGCTTCTGGTCAGTTTGTGCATTTTCCTCGCCTTGCTGCATGTGCCCCTGACGATGTGGACCTGGGCACTTGCGTTAGTGTCGTCAACTCTCTACGTGAGGAATTTGCTTCCCGTTTTGCAGGAGTCAGGGTGCTGGCTGCGGACTTCAAGCTTTTCACTGCTCCCTTTGACTTCCCTGTGGAAGACGCCCCTGCCTCCTTACAGATGGAGTTGGTGGAGCTGCAGTGCAACGATGAAATGAAGGCGAAGTTCCGCACCTCTTCTCCATTGTCCTTCTTCCGCGACACCGTTCTCCCTTCTAACAATTTTCAAAAATACATTGCCCATGTCCAACGCATTGTGGCCATGTTCGGCAGCACCTACTGCTGTGAACAGCTCTTCTCGAAAATGAAGTACACGAAGTCTCACCTTCGCTCCCAACTCTCGGACCGCCACCTCAATGACATTCTTCTGTTGTCTACCTCAACCATCGAGCCAGACATGGAAATACTTCTTCATGGCAAACAGCACCAGCAGTCTCATTGATTTGTAGAGTGTTCAATGCAATTTTTGTACAATCTATTCATGTAAACAAAATATAGTAATTCTGACATTTCGTTTTTCACTCCGGCCCGCGATCTCCTTCCAAAAGTCTCATCTGGCCCTCACTCTGAAAAGGTTGCCCGCCCCTGGTCTACACCGTAAGTTGACTGCACACTGTGCATGCTACTGTTATTTGGTGTATCCTTATGATTTTTCCTTTGATGTACATCTCTGCTGTACCAGGATTTTTCACTTAGGACTTTGATCTTAGACTTAGGACTTAGACTTAGGACTCAAACCTGTCTCCTTCCTCCAAATCCTGGTGGCGTCTGCTCAAAGCCGTTTCTGGTGTTTGTTCCCCCTCAATCCCCTCCCTTACCTCTAATGGCTACACAGTTGACACCGCACGTGACAAAGCCGAATGCCTCAAATCTGTGTTTGCCTCAAAATCTTGTGTTCCGAACCCATCTCTCTCTGTTCCCACCTTTCCCAGTCGAACCCAACTGCTCTTGGACTCTGTGTCCTTCTCTCCTGACAAGGTGGAGAAGTTTTTATCAAACCTCGACTCTGATTCTGCAACTGGACCAGATGGCATCAGCCCACGGGTCCTGAAATCCTGCTCTGCCGCTCTATCTCACCCTCTCTCTGTTCTTTTCACCCTCTCTTTTGCTCAAGGTCATCTGCCAGCATCTTGGAAATCAGCAAACATTACCGCTTTACACAAAAAAGGTGCAAAAACAGATCCTTGCAACTACAGACCAATCAGCCTGCTTCCAATTATCAGCAGTCATGGAATCCTTCATTGCTTCGGATATCAAATCCTTCCTCTTCTCCAATGGCTTGATCTCTGATCATCAATTTGGATTCAGACCAGGTCATTCTACTCTGGACATGTTGCTTCTGCTGTCTCAACAATGGATGGAGGTCCTCAATGCCAAATACGAAATCAGAGCTGTCTCCCTTGACATATCTCATGCCTTTGATATGGTTTGGCACCCCGGCCTGCTCACCAGCCCCTCCTCTTGTGGTATACATGGAAATCTCCACGCATGGCTTGCGAACTTCCTCTCCCGTCGTCGTCTACATGTGGCCCTGAATGGAATTCTGTCATCTCCTTTTCTGTCAATTCTGTCAATTCTTCCTGTCCAGGCTGGAGTTCCTTGAGGCAGTGTTCTGGGCACTGTGCTTTATCTGGTCTCCTGCGATTGGAATCTAAGTCCTAATCATTGGAATCTCCTGCGATGAAGTTAACTCCGAGGGCCTTTCACTCACTCACCGCAGGCAGGTTGGTGGTCTTTCTGTCTTCTACCGACTCCTCTCCGGCCTTGGTCCCCCAGCTCTCTCTGTGCTCTGTCCCACCAATATTCCTTCAGGTCGCACAAGATCTGCCTGCAACCCTCTTATGGTTAAACTGCCAAAATCTAGGCTCTCTGCTCACCTTCACTCTTTCATTCCCCTTTTCTCCCGCCTCTGGAACAAACTCCCCCACTCCCTTCAATCCCACTCCTCCCTCCAGGTCTTTAAAACAGCTGTTCACCACCATCTCTTATCTTCCCCCATCCAAAACCTTTATCTTTTCTTCCCCCGCTAATTCACCACAGAGTCCTTGCAGTGTTCATATGTTTTATACCTCTCCCACCTCCCCCCCAAGTCCTCCCGATGTCCCTGCTCTCAAATGTTGTGTTTGTGTCCTTCCCCCTCTCTCCCCATCTTGTCTGCCGCTCCCCTTGTTTTTTGTGTTTTGTGTGTCGGTTTGACTTTTTGTGTGATTAATGTTAGCTCTTTCACAAGCGTCGATGTTGTATACAAAAAAAAAAAAAAAAATCTCGGATTTTGTTGTGAATCTTGCAATGTGCTTTCGTAAATTGTAGTATGTTCTTCTTGGTTTGATAAAGGTTGTTGTTTCTTGCTGTGTATTTCCTTGTAAACAGAGTGTTATCCTCCTCGGGAATTAAAATTTGTGATTCTTCTTTTGACAAAAGTTTATGGACATTGAATTCTTGATTCATCTATTACATACTGTCTAAAAAATATCTACAACACCTGCATTTCATCTTCCACCACCTTTAGCCAAGTCTTTCTCGTTCTTCCCCATCCTCGACTGCCTTCTACATCCATTTCCATCACTCTTCTCAAGCAGTCACTTTCGTCCTTTCTCAACACATGGCCAAACCATCTCAACCTGTTTCTCTTCACAGCATACATCACAGGCTCTATTCCCATCATCTTTTGCAATTCATCATTTGTCTTCCTCTCTCTCAACGATACTCCGCACATCCACTGAACCATTCGCATTTTCACACTTTCCAGCCTTCGTTGCTGCTCTACGTTCATTACCCATGTCTCGCTCCCATAAATCATAACACTTCTCACACGTGCAGCATAAACCTTTCCCTTCAGCTTCGACACTCCCCTCATCGTCAGCACACGGTCTTGTCTCGTCTCGTCAGTCTTGAGGGTAGAGAGATATTGTTTCCTGGCTCTACTGAGGGTGGACACACTTCGTCCGGGCCTTGTGAAAGGAAATGAGATTGCCTTTTGTTGGATTTGCCTTCCAGGAGGCGAAGGCAAGTCGTTTCAGGGCAACTGCATCACCACAAAATTCCATGTACTATGGACAGGAGGAAGGGTATGACAACTGAAGATGAGAAGAGATAAATCTGTGCATGAGAGAGAGAGAGAGCAATTTACTTTGGGAGCATTCTTAGGATGAGTTGATGTCAGAGGCAGTAGAGATGGGAGACCAGTCCAGATAATTGATGGCTGCTTGAAGACCGTGCCAGTTGGCCTGAGTGAAATTCCAGACTCGTCAACACTGAGGAGGCTCTCTGAGAATGGCCAGACAGATATCCACTTTAACAAGCACATGATCAGAAGAACCGATTGGAGCAGAAGAAGAGCAGCAGACATTTGCAGGGAAGTTTTTCATAACCAAGTCTAGAGGAGAAGATGCTCCATTGACTGAGATCCAGGTCGGGAAATTGACAGATTGTGTCAGTCATAGTTGGTCGCAGAAGTCCTTTGCTGAGGAGTTGTGGCTGGTGAGAGAGGTACCCACACCCAGCCCGCTGGCATGATGACAGTTGAAGTCACCACATGTGAGGAAGAGCGAGTTGGGATGAGTGGATAGAAGTTGGTCCATGTTGTCAGACAGGGAGATGTAAATGGAGTCATCACTGTTTGGAGGACGGCACAGAACACATATGAGCAAAAGGTAGGAGCGAAGAGGAAGCCGTAGCCAGAGGTACTCCTGGTGTGGGTTGGAGAGAGGACAGTGCAAGGAGAGTGAGGAAGACAGTTTTTGATGAAGATAGCAACCCCACCACCAATATTTATAAGTAAATATTTGTTTATTTACTTCACTACCAACAACTTGCATTATTTATTTATTTACTTCACTACCAACAACTTGCATTATTTATTTATTTACTTCACTACCAACAACTTACATTATTTATTTGTTTACTTCACTACAAACAACTTATATTATTTATTTGTTTATTTACTTCACTACCAACAACTTACATACAGTAGATAGAAGTTGGTCCATGTTATCAGACAGCCAAATGTAGATGGAGTCATCACTGTTTGGTGGACGGCACAACACACATATGAACAAAAGGTGAGAGCGAAGGGGAAGCCGTAGCCAGAGATACTCCTGGGGGAGAGGTTGAGAGAGGGCAGTGTCGGGAGAGTGAGGAAGAAATTTATAAAGAAAAGTGTGTTCTTCATAAAGAGTGTTAGGTGTTGCACTCGCTGCTTTCTGAAGGAAATTGTCATCGTGTAACATTTTAACTCATTCAGTTTCATGTTATTATCAGATGTCCAATTCTTAAAAGAAAGTAAGGATTTCTGCATCTGTGACTGTTGAGTCTCTTTACAACTTTCAACAAGGGGAAGATCATCCACATATTTAAATTACGGGATGGGACTTTTCCTCATTTTGGACCAAAATCATTTATCATTACCAAAACCATTTTGCTTAAAGAGAGGCATTGCATCAGTGGCAGACGCACCCATGGAAAAATGATGCAACCAGCAGCTGGGTGGCTGCACACGAACCACCCACCACCATGCATACTGTCTTTATTTTATGATGGACCTAACTTTGGAAGTTATCCATGGTTTATCAGTCTTATGAAAACGGATAACTTGTGTTGGTAAATGCTGATCAAGTTGTTCTTTGACTATTTCACATAAAATGTCACATTTTGTACCTGGATCAATTGATTTAAATACCTGCCCCCATGTGAATTGCGTTTTCCATCTACCTAAACTCCGCAAACCACTGTCTTTAAGGGGACGTATTGTATTTTTATTACCACATTATGCTGCGGAGCTCAGTCTAAGGGTCTCCAAAGAACACAATTGTGATCATTCATTCCCATGGGGGTAGAATCTGCATGTGAGAATACAAATGGGGTAATTTGGGACAATTTTATCCAGGATATTAATCCCTCCCGTAGTTTGTGCAACGACTTGTTCAAAACGGTCGTTTACAAGAAGAAGTGTGTGCAAGATTGGAGGTCTCGTCTCTTCAAAGCTGTCCATGTGCGCTCGCTTTCGAAGTTAAGTAACTTTTCACAATTGTGTTTTTGTCGAAACTTGTCTTGTATGTACCTATTGGGGTGTCTTTAATAGTATTCTTGGCGTTGGTTTTTCATACCTGTGTACAGAATCGTCGGTCTTTCTTATCGCGTATTCTGAGGCCTAAGTGTAGTACTAGGCTACCGTGTCCGACCTTGGCTTGAGGCTTTGTTTTTGTCTCAGCGGTTCTCCGATCACGCTGCAATTATTTTCCGGTCTCTGTTTTTCACGGTCTTTTCATCCCATACTTCCTTGTTTTAAAATCTCAAAAAAAAAATAAAAAAATTCCTTCTGTTCTTATTCGTTTATTCGTTCTTATTTGTTCGTTCGTTCTTCGACCAGGTTGTTTGTGATCACGTTGTTAAAAAATGTCTCATCTGAACCCTGAAGACCTGTATTCTGTCATATTCTATAACACCTTTTTCTTCTTCTTCTATAAAAGGATGCTTTCGACTTGCTCACCAAATCCATTCATTCCAAAAAAAAATTCCATCTCTTATAGTGCATCTTTCATTCATTCCTTAAACTCTCCAGCACTCCATCCTCCCTCCAGCGTCCTCAAACGTATTTTTGACTCGAATGTCTCAAGAAACTCATTTTGCAATAAATGTTCGTTTCCCATTAATCGTACATTTTTCAAAATCCCATCACCCCAAAATCCCATTTTCCATCACCCCTCCCCTCTAAATCTACCCCCTTGCCCCTCCCCTCCAAATCATCCCCATCACCCATCTCTTTCAAATCTTCCCCCTTGCCCCTCCCCTCCAAATCTTCCCAATCACCCATTCCTTTCAAATCTACCCCCACACCCCTCCCCTCCGAGACTCTCCCTCGCTCCTCCCCTCCTAGACTCCCCTCTCACCCCTCCCCCTCAAAGCGTCCTCCCCACTTCTTCCCCCTTCCAACTTTCACCTTCATCTCCCTCAACCTTCTGCCTCGCTCTTCCCCCTCATCAAATAACACCTCACTGCGCCTCTCCCAATCACCATCAAACCTTTTGTCTGCCCCATTCTTCCCTTTCTCCAAGCTATTCTGTAATCTCCGACACACCTTCAACAGCTCTCCCTACCTCTTCCTCCTCTTCCACATCTTACCCTACCGCCCCCCCCCCCCTGTTCTGTATCCGATGCTCCCCCTTCCTCTTCCTTAACAGTATGGACCTCAAACATGTGGGGCCTTCGCTCAAACTTGTCTGATCTCTCCATACAGGTTGCTTCTGACAAACCAGACGTGATCTGCTTTACAGAAACTTTCCTCCTTCATGATGTCTCTGATTCCTTGGTGTCTCTCCCAGGTTACTCCCTCCTCCGGTATGATAGACCTGAGCCTCGTCCTGGAGGTGGGGTTGCTATCTTTATAAAAAAACTCTCTTCCTCACTCGCCCTGCACTGCCCTCTCTCCACCTCACCCCCAGGAATACCTTTGGCTACGGCTTCCCCTTCGCTCCCACCTTTTGTTCATATGTGTGTTGTACCGTCCACCAAACAGTGATGACTCCATCTACATCTCACTGTCTGAGAATATGGACCAACTTCTATCTACCCATCCCAACTCTCTCTTCCTCATATGTGGTGATTTCAACTGTCACCATGCCAGTTGGCTGGGTGGGGGTACCTCTCTCACCAGCCATGGCTCTTCAGCAAAGGACTTCTGTGACTCACTGGGACTGACACAATCTGTCAATTTCCCGACCCGGATTTCAGTCAATGGAGCATCTTCTCTTCTGGACTTGGTTATGACTAACTTCCCTGAAAATGTCTGCTGCTCTTCTTCTGCTCCAATCGGCTCTTCTGATCATGTGCTTGTTAAAGTGGACATCTCTCTGACCATTCTCAGAGAGCCTCAACAGCGTCGACGAGTCTGGCATTTCACTCAGGCCAACTGGCACGGTCTTCAAGCAGCCATCAATCATCTGGACTGGTCTCCCATCTCTACTGCCTCTGACATAAATTCTTCCTGGGAATTCTTCCAAAGCAAACTGCTCTCTCTCATGCACAGATTTATCCCATCTCATCTTCCGTTGTCATACCCTTCCTCCCGTCCATGGTACATGGAATCTTGTGGTGAGGCTATTGCCCAGAAACAACTTGCTTTGGTCTCCTGGAAAGCAAATCCAACGGAAGGAAATCTCATTTCCTTTCACAAAGCCCGAAACAAGTGTGTGTCCACCCTCAGGAGAGCCAGGAAACAATATCTCTCCGTTCTCAGGACCGAACTCTCTTATCTGTCTCCCTCTTCCAAATCCTGGTGGCGTCTGGTCAAATCTGTTTCTGGTGTTTGTTCCCCCTCCATCCCCTCCCTCACCTCAAATGGCCACACGGCTGACTCCGCACGTGAAAAAGCTGAATGCCTCAACTCTGTGTTTGCCTCTAAATCTTGTGTCCCAAACCCATCCCTCTCTGTACCCACTGTACCCAGTCGTACCCAGCTGCTCCTGGACTCTGTGTCCTTTCCTCCTGACAAGGTGGAAAAGTTTCTGTCAACCCTCGACTCGGATTCTGCAACTGGACCTGACGGCATCAGCCCACGGGTCCTAAAATCCTGTTCTTCCGCTCTTTCACTCCCTCTCTCTGTTCTCTTCACCCTCTCTTTTGCTCAAGGTCATCTTCCATCTGCTTGGAAATCTGCCAACATCTCCGCTTTGCACAAAAAGGTGCAAAAACAGATCCCAGCAACTACAGACCAATCAGCCTTCTCCCAATTATCAGCAAAGTCATGGAATCCATCATTGCTTCAGATATGAAATCTTTCCTCTTCTCCAATGGCTTGATCTCTGATCATCAATTTGGTTTCAGACCTGGACACTCTACTCTGGACATGCTGCTTCTGCTTTCTCAACAATGGATGGAGGTCCTCAATGCCAAACAGGAAATTAGAGCAGTCTCCCTTGACATATCACGTGCCTTCGATACGGTCTGGCACCCCGCTCTGCTCACCAAACTCTCCTCTTTTGGTATCCATGGAAATCTCCACGCATGGCTGGCAGACTTCCTCTCTAGTCGTAGTCAACGTGTAGCCCTGAATGGGTTTCTCTCATCTCCTCTTCCTGTTCAGGCTGGAGTTCCACAAGGCAGTGTTCTGGGCCCTGTGCTTTTTCTGGTCTTCATCAATGATCTCTCTGACTCTCTTGAAAATCCTCTGTATCTCTTTGCTGATGACTCTACTCTCTGTCGCTCCATTCTTCATCCCTCAGATCGGCAGTCTGCTGCCTCCTCACTCTCTGCAGACCTGGACAAAATCACAGACTGGGCAAACAAGTGGAACATGTCTTTCAATCCTGCCAAATCTCACACTCTTACGATGTCTCTCCGAAAAGACCGACTGGACAACCCTCCCATCCACTTTCTGAATAATCCTCTCCAAGAAGTTCTGTCACTCAAGCTTTTGGGTCTCACTATCTGCCATGATCTTTCCTGGGAAAACCACATTTCAAATCTGGCCTCCAAAGCCAGTCGCCGAATGGGCATCCTCCGTCATGCGAAGTCCTTCCTTGGCACAACTGAGCTCCTCACCACATACAAGGCTTTCATCCGCAGCTCAATGGAATACTGCTCTCCCCTCTGGGCTGGTGCTCCTGCCTCACACCTAGCTCGTCTTCACGCTGTTGAAACCAAAGCATTCAGAATCATTGGAATCTCCTGCGATGAAGCTAACTCCAAGGGCCTCTCACTCACTCACCGCAGGCAGGTTGGTGGTCTTTCCATCTTCTACCGACTCCTCTCTGGCCTTGCCCC
Source organism: Myxine glutinosa (assembly GCF_964187855.1). Classification (NCBI taxonomy): domain Eukaryota; kingdom Metazoa; phylum Chordata; class Myxini; order Myxiniformes; family Myxinidae; genus Myxine; species Myxine glutinosa. Next base: position 404,044,242 of record NC_136261.1, on the reverse strand, counting down.
CCCCAACTCTCTCTGGGCTCTGTCCCGCAAATATTCCTACAGGTCGCACAAGATCTGTCTGCAACCCTCTTATGGTCACACTGACAAAATCAAGACTCTCTGCTCACCTTCACTCCTTCATTCCTCTTTTCTCCCACCTCTGGAACAAACTCCCTCACTCTCTTCAATCCCACTCCACCCTCCAGGTCTTTAAAACAGCTGTTCACCACCATCTCTTATCTTCCCCCATCCAAAACCTTGATATTTTATACCCCTGCTAATTTCACCCCAATTCCACTTTTTTGAAATACCAACTTCTGTCCTGGAAGTCCTTGGTGTCCTTGTGTTTTATACTTCTCCCTCCACCCCCCCCCCACCCCTTCCCACGCCTCCTCCCCCCAAGCCCTCTCCCTTCCACACATCTCCCTGCTCTCAAATGTTGTGTTTGTGTGCTTCCCCTTCTCTCCCCATCTTGTTTTCCGCTCCCTCTTTTTATATATTTTGTTTGTCTGGTTGATTTGTTTGTGAAGTAAATGTTAGCGCTTTCACGAGCCTCGATTCAGTATACAAAAAAAAAAAAGAAAAAAAAAAGTGTAAAGTCCAGATCATTAAAATCCCGACTATGGAAACTCCAGCTCCTGGATATTGTATCAGTGACAAATCAATTGTTGAAATCAAATAATTTATACAGTCATCAGTGTTACCACTTGCAGGAGGGTAATACAACACACACATAATAAGACAAGATACTTCACGAGGTAACCTTGGTTGTCGCATGATAACCCATAACGCTTCCATTTTAAAGTTATCAGGTGTATTTACTGGCAAAACACGTGGTTTCAAGTGGTATCTTGCATCCAAGTGCAACACCTGCACCAGGTCGTCCAACCCGAGGTTTTAGAGAAAATATAAAAACAATGGAGAGTAAACGGTTCTACAGGTGTATGTTCCTCAAGCCAGGTTTGTGTGAGAGCTAATATATCCACCTTAAGGTTCTGAGCTACAATGGGCACTTCATCAAATTTGTTATTGATGGATCTTATATTTGAGAGGAGCAAAGTAGGAATGTTAGAAGAGCGTTCGTTGTATTTGATGTTTTTCTTTTACTCTCATCACTTTCAAATGTCTAAATGTTTTGAGATCCATTACCTGAGATCGTCGGTGTCCCTGTCTTATGATCATAGGCATCAGCTTGTTAAAATGAGTCATGGCAGAGGTAACCGTAATGGGGACGAAACCCCCAAACTCAGGGGTCCGAAAGACGTGCAATGAAGCACAACAAGCCAAGTCGACGCTCTGTGTCCGCAAGCCTGGATCGATGCTCCGTGTCCGCAGGCCTGGATCGATGCTCCGTGTCTGCAGGCCCGGATCGATGCTCCGTGTCCGCAGGCCTGGATCGATGCTCCGTGTCCGCAGGCCCGGATCGATGCTCCGTGTCCGCAGGCCCGGATCGATGCTCCGTGTCCGTAGGCCCGGATCGATGCTCCGTGTTCGCAGGCCCGGATCGATGCTCCGTGTCCGCAGGCACGGATCGATGCTCCGTGTCCGTAGGCCTGGATCAGAGCTCACAATGATGTGAGATGAAACAGAACAAAGGACCAAGAAGCCAAATGAGACAAAACCGATGCTAAGTTCCTGAGCTTGTCTCGTCCGCCACGTGCAGGCGCCGCCATTACCATTACCATTACCCTTGTGAGTGAGGGAGACTAATGGCAGTGGTAACCGGTCTTAATGAGAAGGTAGACGAAGTGCAAGCTGCAACTCTGAGAAGGTGATGGGCAGCGAATGACGTCATGTTTATAAGCACAACTTGAATGTCACAGTCGAGCAGGAGAAAAACGTTGTCTTTACTAATTGAATTGGAGACAAACTTCAATCCGGGGAGAAATGTGATTTTTGAACGATACGTGTTCGGCAGGTGTTAGAAGGAAGAAGAAGAAGAATAAATTGATAATCTTGTTTCGCGCCTGAAAGAGAAAGCAGCATCTTGTGAATATGGATTATTGAAAGAAGAGCTGAAGAGAGACAAAATCGTACTCGTCGTTGCTTATGAGAGTAAACGGCGTCGCCTCCTGGGGTAACGTGATTTACCTGTAAACGCGGCCATTGAGACGTGTCGGGCGGAGGAGCTCACGGACGTGTGGATGAGAACAATGGAGCAGGAAAGACTGTTGATCGACAGTGTTAATGTCACAGTTAGACAACCGTAGAGCACGTGGGCGGACAACCGTGACACATGTAAATACTGTGGTAATGCACACAGACGAGGAAGAGAACACTGTCCGAGCTATGGTAAAACATGCAGATCATGTGGCAGAGCAAATCACTTTACCATGGTATTGTAGCGGCTGCCGCTGGGGTTACACAATCGCCTTGCACCTATCAAGGACGCGGAGCGATCACCAGGCCGGGCTCGTCCAGGACGCCCGGGCAGGCCCGCGCTCGACTTGCCAGGCCTCGGTCGGGACGCCCGGGCAGGCTCGCCCTCAACTTGCCAGGCCGCAGCCGGGACGCGGGGCCACGCCCCCTGGCGCCAGGCCTGGGCAAACCCCCTGGCGGAATAGATATATATTGCTGACCGTAAAACGTTTTTCCCAGAGTGCCTGAGTGTTTGATTCGAATAAAGCAGCTCAGATGAATTCAAGCTTTTTGTCGCGTCCATTCTTTCGATCGACGTGGGAGCCACAGCTCCTTCATTGGTGACCTACCGACATGGACACGGCAGTGACGCTTAAACTGCCTACCTTCTGGGAGGCTCACGCGGCTGTTTGGTTCGCTCAGGCGGACTCTCAGTTCGCCCTGCGAGGCATCACCGCGGACGACACCCGCTTCCACCATGTTGTGGCGGCGCTTGGTTCCGCCACCGCGGCCCGCGCCTTGAGCCTCCTCGAGCACCCGCCGGCTGCTGACAAATACGGCGCGATTAAGAAGCTTCTACTCGATGCTTTCGCCCTCCCAGCGGCGGAACGCGCACGGCGCCTGCTCGATTTGCCCGAGCTCGGCGACACGCGCCCTTCCGAGCGAATGGACTACATGCTTTCGCTGCTCGGCGAGCACTCTCCGGCATTCCTGTTCCGGGAGCTGTTCCTCCGTCAGCTGCCTAACCCGGTACGCCTCGCCCTGGCAAGCACGACGATCACAGATCCCCGGGCCCTTGCCAGAGAAGCCGACAAAATCTCCGCCGCGGGACAGCGCATCGCAGCGGCGACATGGGACCCGCCGCCGCCTGATGCACCATCCATGGCGCCCGAGCACCCGGCGCGTTCGACGGCCGAACTGCCGACGCAATTGGCGGCCGCTATACCGAGCCGACCACGTCCAGCACGACGTCCGAAGCCTCCACCCGACCAAGCGTGGTGTTCCTATCATGCCAGGTTCGGACAGAAGGCCCGGACATGCCGACCCCCGTGCACCTTCGGCGGGTCGGGAAACGGCCAGGCCGGCGTTCATTACCTGCCATGAGCGCCGGCCACAGTCACACGGGCAACTTACTGTTCATCACGGACAAAGCGTCTGGACGGCGCTTCCTGTGCGACACCGGCGCCCAACTGAGCGTCATGCCCGCCTCTGACCAGGACAGGCAATCCGCGGTTTGCGGCCCCTCCTTGGTTGCGGCCAACGGATCGACTATCCGCACCTTCGGCCCGCGCAACGTCACCCTCTGCTTCGGCGGCCAACGCTTTGCTTGGACGTTTGTAACCGCCAACGTGCCCATGGCTCTGCTAGGCGCCGACTTCCTCTGCGCACACGGACTGCTGGTGGACGTCCAACGGCGTCGTTTAATCAACGCTGAAACCTTCAGCTCCCTGGTATGCACATTGAGCAGCTCCGCGCCGACCGAGCTGGCATGCGCCGTCCCGGCGGCGAACGAGTTTGCTCGCCTGCTCGCGGAGTTCCCGGCCCTCACGCGGCCGACGTTTTCGGCCGTCGCAGTACGGCATGGGATCGAGCACCACATACCAACCACGGGCCCGCCGGTCTACGCCAGGGCCCGCCGCCTCGACCCAGCCAAGCTTGCCGTTGCGAAGGCCGAATTCGACGCGTTGGAGCACCTCGGCATCGTGCGGCGCTCCGATAGCGCGTGGGCCTCGCCACTGCACATCGTGCCAAAGCCGGGGGGTGGATGGCGCCCGTGTGGCGACTACCGCCGTCTTAATGACGCTACAACACCCGACAGGTACCCGATCCCGCATATCCAAGACTTCTCCGCCCGTCTGGCGGGACGGGTCATTTTTTCGAAAATTGATCTCATACGGGGATATCACCAGGTACCTGTCAGGGCGGCCGACGTCCCTAAAACGGCAGTCATCACGCCGTTCGGCTTATTCGAGTTCTTGCGGATGCCGTTTGGTCTCAAGAACGCGGCTCAGGCGTTCCAGCGCTTGATGGACGGCGTGCTGCGTGACCTGCCGTTCCTTTTCGTTTACCTGGACGACATCCTCGTCGCCAGCACGTCCCGGGCCGAGCACCTCCTCCACCTCCGAACACTGTTCGGGCGCCTCAGCGAGCACGGCCTCATCGTCAACCCGGCCAAATGCCACTTCGGCACGACGGCCGTTGATTTTTTGGGCCACCACATCACCAAGAACGGGGCTGTGCCGCTGCCAACCAAGGTCGAGGCCATCACCACTTTCCCGCGTCCCCGCACCATAAAGGCCCTGCAGGAATTCCTGGGAATGGTGAATTTTTATCACCGCTTCGTGCCCCGCGCTGCTCAACTCATGCGGCCCCTCTACGAAGCCCTCCGGGGCAAGCCGGCCAAGCACGACATCGCCTGGTCCGCAGCAATGGATGCGGCCTTCCAAAGCTCAAAGCGGGCCCTCGCCGACGCAACACTGCTCGCTCACCCGGTGCTCAACGCTCCCATCGCCCTCACCACGGATGCCTCCGACTACGCGGTGGGCGCCGTACATGAGCAATGGGTGAACGGGGTTTGGCAGCCACTCGCTTTTTTCAGCCGGCAGCTCCGGCCGAACGAGCTCAAATACAGCACGTTTGACCGGGAGCTCCTCGGTCTACACCTGGCCGTCCGCCATTTCCGCCACCTCCTGGAGGGCCGACCTTTCACGGCGTTCGTCGACCACAAGCCGTTGGTTTACGCCATGGCCAAGGTCACGGAGCCATGGTCGGCCCGCCAACAGCGCCACCTCTCCGCCGTGTCGGAGTTTACCACGGACATCCGGCACGTCGCCGGCAAAAACAACGCCGTGGCCGACTGTCTTTCCCGGGCCAGCGCGAACGCGGTCCACCTGGGCGTGGATTTTGCGCTTATGGCGGCGGACCAAACCACCGACACCACGGTGCAAGCCCTCCGGGCGGCGGACACGGGCCTCCGCCTGGCCGACATCCCCTGCGCGGACACTGTCCTGCTCTGCGACGTCTCCCAAGGCCGGCCTCGCCCCATCGTGCCCGTCACCTGGCAACGCCGCATCTTCGCCTCCCTCCACGGCCTTTCCCACCCGGGCCGGAAAGCTTCCCAGAAGCTGGTGTCGGCGCGTTTCGTCTGGCACGGCCTTCGTCGGGACGTCCGCGATTGGACCAGCGCCTGCACCGCCTGCCAACGGGCCAAGGTCCACCGACACACCCAGGCCCCGCTGGCACCTTTCACCGTGCCCGAACGACGTTTCGACCACGTCAACGTGGATCTGGTGGGCCCCCTTCCCCCATCACGAGGGTTCACACACCTGCTCACCATGGTGGACAGGACCACCAGGTGGCCGGAGGCCGTTCCCCTCGTCTCCACCACCACCGCCGACGTGGCGCAGGCCTTCATCGCCACCTGGGTCGCCCGCTTCGGCGCACCGGCGGACATCTCGTCAGACCGCGGACCACAGTTCACCTCCGAGCTGTGGGGCGCGGTCGCCCGCAACCTGGGGGTCAAGCTCCACCGTACTACGGCCTACCACCCCCAAGCAAACGGGTTGTGCGAGCGATTCCACCGCTCCATGAAGGCCGCGCTCATGGCCGGCCTTCACGACGGCGGTTGGGCCGACCGGCTGCCGTGGGTCCTTTTGGGCCTTCGCACGGCCCCCAAGGAGGACCTCCAGGCATCCACCGCCGAGCTGGTCTATGGCCAGGTGCTACGCGTCCCGGGCGAATTCGTGCCCGACGCTACCAGCCCCTGGTCCGCAGCTCGCCAGCGCTCGGACCTCCAGGAGGCCGCCCGACGGTTTGCTCCCGTGCCGACATCCCACCACGGTGACCCCCAGTCCTACGTCCCCCCAGCACTCCGCACCGCGGAGTATGTTTTTGTGCGTCACGACGCACATCGGCGGCCACTCCAGCCGCCGTACGACGGGCCCTTCCGGGTGCTGCGACGGGACGACAAGTCGTTCGTCATCGACATCGGCGGCAGGTCGGACCGGATTGCAGTGGACCGCCTCAAGCCGGCGCACGTGGACGTCGACCACCCACCACGGGTGGCCCTCCCGCCGCGGCGAGGCCGCCCCCCGTCCACGGTGCCCCCCACTCGACCGCCCACCACCTCACCGGACCCCCTCCCACGACCCGCCAGGGGTCGCTTCGGCCGGGTCATCAGGACCCCCCTCAAGTTGACCCTGCCGGTGCAAGTCGATTCTGGGGGGACGTGTGTAGCGGCTGCCGCTGGGGTTACACAATCGCCTTGCACCTATCAAGGACGCGGAGCGATCACCAGGCCGGGCTCGTCCAGGACGCCCGGGCAGGCCCGCGCTCGACTTGCCAGGCCTCGGTCGGGACGCCCGGGCAGGCTCGCCCTCAACTTGCCAGGCCGCAGCCGGGACGCGGGGCCACGCCCCCTGGCGCCAGGCCTGGGCAAACCCCCTGGCGGAATAGATATATATTGCTGACCGTAAAACGTTTTTCCCAGAGTGCCTGAGTGTTTGATTCGAATAAAGCAGCTCAGATGAATTCAAGCTTTTTGTCGCGTCCATTCTTTCGATCGACGTGGGAGCCACAGCTCCTTCAGTATATGCTTTAAGAGCACGAGAAGGCCCACAGCAGGGCAGCTACACAGGGTGGAAAATACTGAATCTGATGAGGAAGACAATAACAGCGGCAATTTCATTTACACAAACGAGTGCATCGGTGCTGTGAGGTCAAGAGGGAGTAATGGTTTGTCACGTGACAACTGCATAATAAGTTACAGCAATGGCAGCTTGATTCGTGGGCCAACACGTGACGTCATGAGCCGCAAAGACAAGATGACTCTAACACCTGATGCCCGACTCTTACCAAGTGATACGAGACTGAAGTTGTATTCGGGCGAGCTGATGACGTCAAACGATGTTTTCAATGGGACAATACAGTCAGGTCCAGGAGAAGTACATTTTGAACTGGATGCCAGTATCCGTCCAGTACAGTGCGCACCACGCAATGTACCCATAGCCATGGAGTCCGCCGTGAAGACACAGCTGGACAGACATGAGGCAGGTGGTCGCATTGTCCCTGTGTCAGAACCGACAGACTGGATAAGTAACATGATCATTGTGAAAAAGCCTGAGAAGATGAGTATTTGCATAGATCCAAGGTTTTTGAACCAAGCACAGCGAAGATCTCACTGCATCATTCCAACCAGTGTGTGAAATTGGGGCATATAGTTACCAGCCATTTGGGCTGGTAACTTTTGAGAGTTACCAGCCCGAAGAAAAAGTTACCAGCCCGAAGAACTGAGATGAAAATAAGGACTCAAATTGGTGCATTTTAGGAGTGTTCAGGAATAAACTCCCGAAAAACCTAATAGCAACTATAGGTCTTCTCGAATAATTAAATAAAAAAACACCAGTGAATAATATTTTCATGACACCAAATACGTTTTATTGTCAGAAAAGTGAGGAAATTTTATAAAAGGTTTGTGCATAGATCGATCAACATGTGCAGGACAGTCACAGTTGATAACTTGATGGTGAGTTAAAGTAATACAAAGTTGAGAAAAACTTGAGGTCTAGTAGTCGGTCTATGATCTATCACATTTCTTGTTAGTTTTACATATCTTCCACGGCAGCCTGGAAGTCCTTAATGTCATCCAGAACCACGTCTTCGCAGTCAGTGTCAAGGCCGGACTCATAAACCGACTGTTTGTCAGCTGCTGATATTGGTTCCGGCAGACCAGCTCCCTCAGGTTCACCACCTGCAACAGCAGCAGCATCTACCTCCGTGACCTGATCCCGCACCAGCTCTGGCAACAAGCCGGCCCCTGCTCCGCTCCGGGTGAAGTTGGGCCTTCTCGTTCTCTTGGAACAGCTGTTCCAGAAGTCGATTGCTGGCTTCGGCTCAAAGTCGGTGATGTCCGCAGATTCTAGTTGGATGCAGAGCAAATCCGACATTGTTGTTGACTTGAGCCTGTTCCTGAGATCGTTCTTCATGATCTTCATTTGTGAGAATCCTCGCTCACATTCGGCCGAGCTGGCTGGCAGTGTCAATATCAGGTCAATGACTGCCAGGATGTTGGGGCACACAGGCTGATAGGAGTCATTCACCTCGGGCCACTGCAGATCTGTGATTTTCCGACTGTTAAATACAAATGGCTATCATAAGCATACTTTAAAATACAAAAATGAGAGAAAATACTCGACAACAGTTTGCAGTTCTGTTGCACAGATCATAAAAAAAAAATTTTAAAATACATGTATATACAGAAAATGTAGGTTAAACTATTATTTTTCACATCAATTGCATATGTAAATTTTGATTTGGAAACAAGTAGGTCCTCCATTAAATTATTAATCCATCTTTTTGGTTTTTCTGTTCATTTGTAAAAAATAAAATAGCATTTGTATCAAGAAGGTAATGAACTTGTATTATCAATAATACTAAGGCAGCCATGCCATTGACAACAGGATCATTACTTGTTCATGTTCTTGTACAATGAAGTTTTCAGGTGTGTCGACTCCTGAAAGATGGAATCGGTATCCACTCCTCCAGGTGCCCTTCTGATGACTCGTGAACCACTGGAGCTTCCCTCTTAAAATTGTCACACCCACTGAGAAATGGTCCACCGAGATATTTTGCATACTTGGTTTTCTGCACCTTTTTCGCATCTAACACACCGAACATACTCTGACATGGTGTGCGGGACATCTTCTTGCGTGACTTGTCATGGCGTACCCAAGGGAACTGGGTAACCCATGCTGGGATGCACTTCCGTTCTCTCTTTTGCTCATATTCCTGTTTTGTTTCTTGCCTTTGAGCGGCTGTTGTTTCCAATTGTCGTTTCTTTTCTGCCGGATCGTCAACTCCCGGTATAAATCGCCACATTGTTGCAGAGACTGATCAGGGTTTCCCGACTTCGACGGTGAAGAAGAAGAAGCAGATACATACACAATTTCCGGTCATATCAAACTACGAAACAGACCTCGTGCGTGAAACGGAATGGCGTGTCATGAAATGTAACTTGTATGCTGTCATACCACCAAGGAAAGCATTTTGAAATCTTCTTATTGGTGGGAACTATATGAATTAAGTATACTACATCTATAGTCATTCATAAATCTCCCGTATGCGGCATATTAGTTCCGTTTCGTATATTAGTTAATTTAGCTCCGTTCCGTTTGACCAACGGAGTTCGTTTCGTGCTATACAGCGAACCGTATATAAGGCGTATCCTCATTGGCTCTCGCTCGAATGGCACATCCAATCAAATACCACGAAAGACAATATAAATGGCGTCGAATGTCAGACCCCGGATTTAAACAAAAGCAATTTGCAAACGCAGAAAAAAGTATTAATTTGAGGGAAACATGCATTTTCAACAGAAAAAGTCGATTTTAAACGAAAGTGTAGGGCAAAATCTATCCAGACCACCGGGCTGGCAACTCAATAAAGATACCAGCCCGGCACAAAAGTTACCAGCCACGGGCTGTCGGGCTGGCGTTAATTTCGCACACTGATTCCAACACTCGAAGATGTCTTGGACAAATACCAAAGGTACGGATGCGCAAAGGTACTACACCTGTAGATGCGCGCGACACCTTTTGGCAATGCAAGCGAGACGAGGAGAGCAGATACATGACAACATTCTGGATCCCCTGGAGCAGGGTATCCGTATCACCAGAGGTGTACCAGCGCAAGGTGTACCAACGCAAGCAGCACGAGCTATTGGCTGGACTCGGTGGAGTAAAACCCTGTTGAAGGAACTGTGCTCCAACGCGAGTTGAAAGAATTGACGCGACCAAAGATGGAAATTCGTCCGAGTAGGTTTAATAAATGTATTACACTCGGGTACTCTGAAAAGCCCGTTTATCGGGCAGCAATATATATACACATTTATGTCGGGAAGTTTGCCCGGCAAAAGCTATACCGGGCATGCCCGGGTATCAAGGGCGAGCCTTGGAAAGGCGAGTCTGGACCTGCCCGGGCGTGTTTGGCTGCGGCCTGGCAAGGCGAGAGCGGGCATGCCCGGACGCTCTGGGCGAGCCCTGGAAAGGCGATAGCGGGCATGCCCGGACGCTCTGGACGAGCACTGGAAAGGCGAGAGCGGGCATGCCCGGACGCTCTGGGCGAGCCCTGAAAAGGCGATAGCGGGCATGCCCAGACGTTCTGGGCGAGCCCTGGAAAGGCGAGAGCGGGCATGCCCGGGAAAGACGAGACCGGGCGTGCCCGGGAGGTTCAGGCGTGCCCAGGAACAGTGAGTCCGGGCATGCCCGGGAGAGGCGCGTCTGGCCGTGTTCTGGCCGGTGCAAGGAGATTGTGTGCATCCAGCGGTAACCGCTACACACGCCCCTCCAGAATCGACCTGCACCGGCAGGGTCAATTTAAGGGGGGTCCGGATGACCCGGCCGAAGCGACCCCTGGAGGGTCGTGGGGAGGGGTCCGACGTGGTGGTGGGTGGTTGAGCGGGGGGAACTGTGGACGGGGGGCGGCCTCGCCGCGGAGGAAGGGCCAACCATGGTGGTCGGTCGACGTCCATGTGCGCCGGTTTGAGGCGGTCCACAGAAATCCGGTCCGGCCGGCCGCCGAAGTCGACGATGAAAGACTTGTCGCCCCGTCGCAGGACCCGGAAGGGCCCGTCGTACGGTGGCCGCAGTGGCCCCCGGTGCGCGTCATGATGCACAAAGACGTACTCCGCTGTGCGAAGCGCCGGGGGGACGTAGGACTGGGGGCCACCATGGCGGGACGTCGGCACGGGGGCAAATCGTCAGGCGGCCTCCTGGAGGTCCGAGCGCTGGCGAGCGGCGGACCAGGGACTGGTAGCATCGGGCACGAATTCGCCCGGGACGCGGAGCGGCTGGCCGTAGACGAGCTCGGCGGCGGACGCCTGGAGGTCTTCCTTGGGGGCCGTGCGAAGGCCCAAAAGGACCCACGGCAGCCGGTCGGCCCAACCGTTGTCCTGAAGGCCGGCCATGAGTGCAGCCTTCATGGAGCGGTGAAACCGCTCGCACAACCCATTGGCTTGGGGGTGGTAGGCCGTGGTGCGGTGCAGCGTGACCCCCAACGAACGGGCGACCGCGCCCCAAAGCTCAGATGTGAACTGTGGGCCGCGGTCGGACGAGATGTCCGCTGGTGCGCTGAAGCGCGCGACCCAGGTGGCGATGAACGCCTGTGCCACGTCGGCGGTGGTGGTGGAGGTGAGGGGCACGGCCTCCGGCCACCTGGTGGTCCTGTCCACCATGGTGAGCAGGTGGGTGAACCCCCGCGAGGTGGGCAGGGGACCCACCAGGTCCACGTGGACGTGGTCGAAACGCCGTTCAGGCACGGCGAAAGGTGCCAGCGGGGCCTGGATGTGGCGGTGGACCTTGGCTCGCTGGCAGGCCGTGCAGGCGTTGGCCCAGTCGCGGATGTTTCGTTGAAGGCCGTGCCAGACGAAACGCGCCGACACCAGCTTCTGAGAAGCTTTCCGGCCCGGGTGAGAAAGGCCGTGGATGGAGGCGAAGATGCGGCGCTGCCAGGAAACTGGCACGATGGGGCGAGGCTGGCCCTGGGAGACGTCGCAGAGCAGGACGGTGCCCGCAAAGGGGATGTCGGCCAGGCGGAGGCCTGTGTCCGCCACGCGGAGTGCCTGCACCGAGGCATCGGTGGTCTGGTCGGCCGCCATGAGCGCGAAGTCCACGCCGAGGTGGACCGCGTTCGCGCTGGCCCGCGAAAGGCAATCGGCCACGGCGTTGTCTTTGCCGGCGACGTGCTGGATGTCCGTGGTGAACTCCGACACGGCGGAGAGGTGGTGCTGCTGGCGGGCCGACCACGGCTCCGTGACCTTAGCCATTGTGTAGACCAACGGCTTGTGGTCGACGAAAGCCGTGAACGGGCGGCCCTCCAGGAGGTGTCGGAAATGGCGAACGGCCAGGTATAGCCTGAGCAGCTCGCGGTCGAACGTGCTGTAGTTTAACTCGTTCGGCCGGGGTTGCCGGCTGAAAAAAGCGAGTGGCTGCCAAACCCCGTCCACCCATTGCTCATGGACGGCGCCCACCGCGTAGTTGGAGGCGTCCGTAGTGAGTGCGATGGGCGCGTTGAGCACCGGGTGAGCCAGCAGCGTTGTGTCGGCGAGGGCCCGTTTGGCGCTGGCGAAGGCCGCGTCCATGGCCGCGGACCAAACAATGTCATGCTTGGCCGGCTTGCCCCGGAGGGCCTCGTAAAGGGGCCGCATGAGCTGAGCAGCGCGGGGCACGAATCAGTGATAAAAATTCACCATGCCGAGGAACTCTTGGAGGGCCTTGATGGAACGGGGACGCGGGAACGTGGTGATGGCCTCGACCTTGGTCGGCAGTGGCACGGCCCCGGTCTTGGTGATGCGGTGGCCCAAAAAGTCAACGGTCATCGCGCCGAAGTGGCATTTGACCGGGTTGACAATTAAGCCGTGCTCGCTGAGGCGACCGAACAGTGTTCGGTGGTGGAGGAGGTGCTCGGCACGGGACGTGCTGGCGACGAGGATGTCGTCCAGATAGACGAAAAGGAACGGCAGGTCGCGCAGCACGCCGTCCATCAAGCGCTGGAACGCCTGGGCCGCGTTCTTGAGGCCAAACGGCATCCGCAAAAATTCGAACAGGCCGAACGGCGTGATGACGGCCGTCTTCGGGATGTCGGCCGCCCGGACAGGTACTTGGTGGTAGCCCCGTATCAGGTCAATTTTCGAAAAGATGACCCATCCCGCCAAATGGGCGGAAAAGTCCTGAATATGCGGGATCGGTTACCTGTCGGGGGTGGTAGCGTCATTGAGACGGCGGTAGTCGCCACACGGGCGCCATCCACCCCCCGGCTTTGGCACGATGTGCAGTGGCGAGGCCCACGCGCTATCGGAGCGCCGCACGATGCCGAGGTGCTCCAACGCGTCAAATTCGGCCTTCGCCACGGCGAGCTTGGCTGGGTCGAGGCGGCGGGCCCGTAGTGGGTATGTGGTGCTCGATCCCGTGCCGCACCGCGACGGCCGAAAACGTCAGCCGCGTGAGGGCCGGGAATTCCACGAGCAGGCGAGCGAACTCGTTCGTTGCCGGGAGGGCGCACGCCAGTTCGGTTGGCGCGGAGCTGCTCATTGTGCACGCCAGGGAGCTGAAGGTCTCGGCGTGGACAAGGCGAAGTCGTTTGACGTCGACCAGCAGCCCGTGCGCGCAGAGGAAGTCGGCGCCCAGCAAAGCCACGGGGACGCTGGCGGTAACAAAAGTCCATTGAAAGCGCTGGCTGCCGAAGCAGAGGGTGACGACGCGTGGGCCGAAAGTGCGTATGGCCGAGCGATTAGCAGCGACCAAAGAGGGGCCGCAAACTGCGTCCCGCCTGTCCTGCTCGGAGGCGGGTATGACGCTCAGTTGGGCGCCAGTGTCGCACAGGAAACGCCGCCCAGATGCTTTGTCCCGAATAAACAGCAAGTTGCCCGAGTGGCCGGCGCTCATGGCTGGGAATGAACGCCAGCCCGGCCGTTTCCCGACCTGCCGAAAGTGCACGGGGGCCGGCACGTCCGAGCCTTGTGTCCGAACCTGGCGTGGTAATAACACCACGCCCGGTCAGGTGGAGGCCCCGGCCGTCGTGTCGGAAGCGGGCGGTGCAGCGTGGCGGCCGCCAGTTGCACCGGCAGTTCGGCCTCCAACCGCGCAGGGCGCTCGGGCGTCGTGGGTGTCGCCTCGGACGGCGGCGGGCTCCAGGTAACTGCGCCGATGTGCTGGCCCGCCGAGGAGATCTTATCGGCTTCCCTGGCGAGGGCGCGGGAATCCGTGATCAACGTTCCAGCCAGGGCGAGGCGTACCGGGTGAGGCAGCTGGCGAAGGAACAGCTCGCGGAACAGAAAATCCGGAGAGTGCTCACCGAGCAACGAGAGCATATAGTCCATGCGCTCGGACGGGCGCGTGTCGCCGAGCTCGGGCAGGTCAAGCAGGCGCCATGCGCATGCTGCCGGTGAGAGGGCGAAAGCGTCGAGGAGGAGCGTCTTCAGCGCGTCGTATTTGTCAGCAGCCGGGAAGGTGCTGGAGGAGGCTCAAGGCGCGGGCCGCGGTGGCGGAACCGAGCGCCGCCACAACATGGTGGAAGCGGGTGTCGTCCGCGGTGATGCCTCGCAGGGCGAACTGAGAGTCCGCCTGAGCAAACCAAACAGCCGCGTGAGCCTCCCAGAAGGTAGGCAGTTTAAGCATCACTGCCGTATCCATGTCGGTAGGTCACCAATGAAGGAACTGTGCTCCAACGCGAGTTGAAAGAATTGACGCGACCAAAGATGGAAATTCGTCCGAGTAGGTTTAATAAATGTATCACACTCGGGTACTCTGAAAAGCCCGTTTATCGGGCAGCAATATATATACACATTTATGTCGGGAAGTTTGCCCGGCAAAAGCTATACCGGGCATGCCCGGGTATCAAGGGCGAGCCTTGGAAAGGCGAGTCTGGACCTGCCCGGGCGTGTTTGGCTGCGGCCTGGCAAGGCGAGAGCGGGCATGCCCAGACGCTCTGGGCGAGCCCTGGAAAGGCGATAGCGGGCATGCCCGGACGCTCTGGACGAGCACTGGAAAGGCGAGAGCGGGCATGCCCGGATGCTCTGGGCGAGCCCTGAAAAGGCGAGAGCGGGCGTGCCCGGGAAAGACGAGACCGGGCGTGCCCGGGAGGTTCGGGCGTGCCCGGGAACAGTGAGTCCGGGCATGCCCGGGAGAGGCGCGTCTGGCCGTGTTCTGGCCGGTGCAAGGCGATTGTGTGCATCCAGCGGTAACCGCTACACTGTTGTAGATGTTGGTACAACCCCATTGTTGGCTGTGGAGACAGGTGTTGAGGCAGCCAGCGACCATGACGTAAAGTTCCTGGTGTTGATGGACCGCTGCAGGTAGATTAAACTAAGACTTGGTTGGAGAAGCTGCAGTTCAATGTGACAAAGGTCCGTTTCCATGGACACATACTGTCTTCAAATAGCCTGAAAGCTGATCCTGAAAAGCTGAGGGCAATCCTGGAAATGTCACACCCAACAGACATTAAAGTGGTCCAGCGTTTCTTCGGCTTTGTGACCTACCTTGCTAAATTCATGCCACGCCTCTCTGAGGTTTGTGAGCCGTTGAGGAGATTGCTGGACAAGGATGCGATATGGCATTGGATACCGAAACACGATGCTGCCGTGCAGGAAATAAAGCGCTTGGTCACCACTGTACCTGTATTAAGGTACTATGACATCTCAAAGCCAGTCACCATACAAAGTGAGTTAAGCCGAAATGGACTTGGGTTCTGTCTCATGCAAGAGGGACAATTAGATGCATTTGCATCAAGGGCACTAACGCTGATGGAGCATTACTATGCACAGATCGAATAAGTATGCTTGATCATAGTGTTTGCCTTTCACTGCTTCCACCAATACCTGTATGTTCGGGAAGTGATCACGGTGGATAGTGATCACAAGCCACTCATTGCCATTTTCTGCAAGCCCCTCCGAAGCGCACCTAAGCGACTCCAGACCATGCTTCTCACACTCCAGAACTACAGCCTCAAGGTTGTGTACACGCCTGGGCCTAAAATGTACATCAGGGACACGCCCAGCAGAGCAACAGCAGCGTTTACCCAGGTATAATGCCCGACCAAGCTATAAACTACCAAGCTATAAACTACCAAGCTATAAACTACCAAGCTATAAACAACCCAGCTATAATGCCCGACCAAGCTATAAACTACCCAGCTATAAACTACCCAGCTATAAACTACCCAGCTATAAACTACCAAGCTATTGTAGCGGTTCCCGCTGAATGTACACAATCGCCTTGCACCTGCCAGGACACGGCCAGGGCGCGATCGCCATGCCGGGCTCGTCCGGACGGGCCCAGACGCGCCTCTCCTGGGCATGCCTGGACTCGCTGTTCCCGGGCACGCCCGAACCTCCCGGGCACGCCCGGTCTCGTCTTTCCCGGGCATGCCCGCTCTCGCCTTTCCAGGGCTCGCCCAGAGCGCCCGCGCACGCCCAGCCTCGACTTGCCAGGCCGCGTCCAGGACGCCCGGGCATGTCCAGACTCGCCTTTCCAGGGCTCGCCCAGAGCGTCCGGGCATGCCCGCTCTCGCTTTTCCAGGGCTCGCCCAGAGCGCCCGGGCACGCCCAGCCTCGACTTGCCAGGCCGCGTCCAGGACGCCGGGGCATGTCCAGACTCGCCTTTCCAGGACTCGCCCTTGACACCCGGGCATGCCCGGTCTCGGTTTTCCCGGGCAAACGCCCCGGCATAAATGTGTATATATATTGCTGCCCGAAAAACGGGCTTGTCAGAATACCTGAGTTGTTTTGTTTCAATAAAGCAACTCGGACGAATTCCGTCTTTGGTCGTGTCAATTCTTTCGACTCGCGTTGGAGCGCAGCTCCTTCACTATAAACGACCAAGCTATAAACTACCCAGCTATAATGCCCGACCAAGCTATAAACTACCAAGCTATAAACTACCCAGCTATAAACTACCCAGCTATAAACTACCCAGCTATAAACTACCCAGCTATAAACTACCCAGCTATAAACTACCCAGCTATAAACTACCAAGCTATAAACTACCCAGCTATAAACTACCCAGCTATAAACCACCCAGCTATAAACTACCCAGCTATAAACTACCCAGCTATAAAGTACCCAGCTATAAACTACCCAGCAATAAACTACCAAGCTATAAACTACCAAGCTATAAACTACCCAGAACCCAGCTATAAACTACCGAGCTATAAACTACCCAGCTATAAACTACCAAGCTATAAACTACCCAGCTATAAACTACCCAGCTATAAACAAGCTCTTAAAATGTACCCAGCTAAAAACAACCCAGCTAAAATCTACCCAGCTATAAACCAGCTCTTAAAATGTACCCAGCTAAAAACAACCCAGCTAAAAACTACCCAGCTATAAACTACCCAGCTATAAACCAGCTCTTAAAATGTACCCAGCTATAAACTACCCAGCTATAAACTACCCAGCTATAAACTACCAAGCTATAAACTACCAAGCTATAAACTACCAAGCTATAAACCAGCTCTTAAAATGTACCCAGCTAAAAACAACCCAGCTAAAATCTACCCAGCTAAAAACTACCCAGCTATAAACTACCCAGCTATAAACCAGCTCTTAAAATGTACCCAGCTATAAACTACCCAGCTATAAACTACCCAGCTATAAACTACCAAGCTATAAACTACCCAGCTATAAACTACCAAGCTATAAACTACCAAGCTATAAACTACCCAGCTATAAACTACCCAGAACCCAGCTATAAACTACCAAGCTATAAACTACCCAGCTATAAACTACCAAGCTATAAACTACCAAGCTATAAACTACCCAGAACCCAGCTATAAACTACCCATCTATAAACTACCCAGCTATAAACTACCCAGCTATAAACTACCAAGCTATAAACTACCCAGAACCCAGCTATAAACTACCCATCTAAAAACTACCCAGCTATAAACTACCAAGCTATAAACTACCCAGCTATAAACTACCCAGCTATAAACCAGCTCTTAAAATGTACCCAGCTATAAACTACCCAGCTATAAACTACCCAGTTATAAACTACCAAGCTATAAACTACCCAGCTATAAACTACCCAGCTATAAACCAGCTCTTAAAATGTACCCAGCTAAAAACAACCCAGCTAAAATCTACCCAGCTAAAAACTACCCAGCTATAAACTACCCAGCTATAAACCAGCTCTTAAAATGTACCCAGCTATAAACTACCCAGCTATAAACTACCCAGCTATAAACTACCAAGCTATAAACTACCAAGCTATAAACTACCAAGCTAAAAACTACCCAGATATAAACTACCCAGCTATAAACCAGCTCTTAAAATGTACCCAGCTATAAACTACCCAGCTATAAACTACCCAGCTATAAACCAGCTCTTAAAATGTACCCAGCTATAAACTACACAGCTATAAACTACCCAGCTATAAACTACCCAGCTATAAACCAGCTCTTAAAATGTACCCAACTATAAAAGACCCAACTATAAACTACCCAGCTATAAACTACCCAGCTATAAACTACCCAGCTATGAACTACCACGCTATAAACTACCAAGCTATAAACTACCCAGAACCCAGCTATAAACTACCAAGCTATAAACTACCAAGCTATAAACTACCAAGCTATAAACTACCCAGCTTGAAACTACCAAGCTAAAAACTACCAAGCTATAAACAACCCAGCTATAATGCCCGACCAAGCTACAAACTACCCAGCTATAAACTACCCAGCTATAAACTACCCAGCTATAAACTACCAAGCTATAAGCTACCCAGAACCCAGCTATAAACTACCAAGCTATAAACTACCAAGCTATAAACTACCAAGCTATAAACAACCCAGTTATAATGCCCGACCAAGCTATAAACTACCCAGCTATAAACTACCCAGCTATAAACTACCCAGCTATAAACTACCAAGCTAAAAACTACCCAGCTATAAACTACCCAGCTATAAACCAGCTCTTAAAATGTACCCAGCTATAAACTACCCAGCTATAAACTACCCAGCTATAAACTACCAAGCTATAAACTACCAAGCTATAAACTACCAAGCTAAAAACTACCCAGATATAAACTACCCAGCTATAAACCAGCTCTTAAAATGTACCCAGCTATAAACTACCCAGCTATAAACTACCCATCTATAAACCAGCTCTTAAAATGTACCCAGCTATAAACTACCCAGCTATAAACTACCCAGCTATAAACTACCCAGCTATAAACTACTCAGCTATAAACCAGCTCTTAAAATGTACCTAACTATAAACTACCCAGCTATAAACTACCCAGCTATAAACTACCCAGCTATAAACTACCCAGCTATAAACTACCAAGCTATAAACTACCCAGAACCCAGCTATAAACTACCAAGCTATAAACTACCAAGCTATAAACTACCAAGCTATAAACTACCCAGCTTGAAACTACCAAGCTATAAACTACCAAGCTATAAACAACCCAGCTATAATGCCCGACCAAGCTACAAACTACCCAGCTATAAACTACCCAGCTATAAACTACCCAGCTATAAACTACCAAGCTATAAACTACCCAGAACCCAGCTATAAACTACCAAGCTATAAACTACCAAGCTATAAACTACCAAGCTATAAACTACCAAGCTATAAACAACCCAGTTATAATGCCCGACCAAGCTATAAACTACCCAGCTATAAACTACCCAGCTATAAACTACCCAGCTATAAACTACCAAGGTATAATCTACCCAGCTATAAACTACCCAGCTATAAACTACCAAGCTATAAACTACCAAGCTATAAACTACCAAGCTATAAACTACCAAGATATAAACCACCCAGCTATAAACTACCCAGAACCCAGCTATAAACTACCAAGCTATAAACTACCCAGCTATAAACTACCCAGCTATAAACTACCAAGCTATAAACTACCCAGCTATAAACCACCCAGCTATAAGCTACCCAGGACCCAGCTATAAACTACCAAGCTATAAACTACCAAGCTATAAACTACCCAGGTATAAACTACCCAGCTATAAACCACCAAGCTATAAACTACCAAGCTATAAACTACCAAGTTATAATCTACCCAGCTATAAACTACCCAGCTATAAACTACCAAGCTATAAACTACCAAGCTATAAACTACCAAGCTATAAACTACCAAGCTATAAACCACCAAGCTATAAACTACCCAGAACCCAGCTATAAACTACCAAGCTATAAACTACCCAGCTATAAACTACCCAGAACCCAGCTATAAACTACCAAGCTATAAACCACCCAGCTATAAACTACCCAGCTATAAACTACCCAGCTATAAACTACCCAGCTATAAACTACCCAGCTATAAACTACCAAGCTATAAACTACCAAGCTATAAACTACCCAGAACCCAGCTATAAACTACCGAGCTATAAACTACCAAGCTATAAACTACCAAGCTATAAACTACCCAGCTATAAACTACCCAGCTATAAACCACCAAGCTATAAACTACCAAGCTATAAACTACCAAGCTATAAACTACCCAGCTATAAACTACCCAGCAGTAAACTACCAAGCTATAAACTACCAAGCTATATACTACCAAGCTATAAACTACCAAGCTATAAACTACCAAGCTATAAACTATCAAGCTATAAACTACCCATCTATAAACTACCCAGCTATAAACTACCAAGCTATAAACTACCAAGCTATAAACTACGAAGCTATAAACTACCAAGCTATAAACTACCCAGCTATAAACCAGCTCTTAAAGTGTACCCAGCTAAAAACAACCCAGCTAAAATCTACCCAGCTATCAACTACCCAGCTTTTATGCCCGACCAAGCTATAAACTACCAAGCTATAAACTACCCAGCTATAAACTACCCAGCTATGAACTACCCAGCTATAAACTACCCAGCTATAGACTACCATGCTATAAACTACCAAGCTATAAACTACCAAGCTATAAACTACCCAGGTATAAACTACCCAGCTATAAACCACCAAGCTATAAACTACCAAGCTATAAACTACCAAGCTATAAGCTACCCAGCTATAAACTACTAAGCTATAAACTACCAAGCTATAAACTACCAAGCTATAAACTACCAAGCTATAAACTACCAAGCTATAAACCACCCAGCTATAAACTACCCAGAACCCAGCTATAAACTACCAAGCTATAAACTACACAGCTATAAACTACCCAGCTATAGACTACCATGCT
Source organism: Myxine glutinosa (assembly GCF_964187855.1). Lineage (NCBI taxonomy): Eukaryota > Metazoa > Chordata > Myxini > Myxiniformes > Myxinidae > Myxine > Myxine glutinosa. Next base: position 404,023,201 of record NC_136261.1, on the reverse strand, counting down.
ATAAACTACCAAGCTATAAACTACCAAGCTATAAACTACCCAGGTATAAACTACCCAGCTATAAACCACCAAGCTATAAACTACCAAGCTATAAACTACCAAGCTATAAGCTACCCAGCTATAAACTACTAAGCTATAAACTACCAAGCTATAAACTACCAAGCTATAAACTACCAAGCTATAAACTACCAAGCTATAAACCACCCAGCTATAAACTACCCAGAACCCAGCTATAAACTACCAAGCTATAAACTACCCAGCTATAAACGACCCAGAACCCAGCTATAAACTACCAAGCTATAAACCACCCAGCTATAAACTACCCAGAACCCAGCTATAAACTACCAAGCTATAAACTACCCAGCTATAAACCACCCAGCTATAAACTACCCAGAACCCAGCTATAAACTACCAAGCTATAAACTACCAAGCTATAAACTACCCAGCTATAAACTACCCAGCTATAAACTACCCAGCTATAAACTACCCAGCTATAAACTACCCAGCTATAAATTACCCAGCTATAAACCAGCTCTTAAAATGTACCCAGCTATAAACTACCCAGCTATAAATTACCCAGCTATAAACTACCCAGCTATAAACTACCCAGCTATAAACTACCCAGCTATAAACTACCCAGCTTTCAACTACTGTCGAATTGAAATTAATTATTTGCGTACTTAATTTGTGAACTGAGTGACTTTCTTGAGCCTCGACCGCTTGCTGCAAACACTTGAGTTTTAATTGCTTGCTAAAGCTTCATAAATATACATTGTTCAGTTTGAATCATGTTTTAAAATCTATCTGCAATAACCATTCTCTTTTAGTAACCAGGACTTGAGGAAGATTCATTTAGCTGCAGACTCGTGGACAGGTCGTAAATTATGCTGGAGGCAAACGGTTGCTGGGACGACCTGCCTGCTCGAACTGTGAGGCCTTATCAGTTTTCAGAGCTTCGCAATTAAATCGACAAGTACAAAAGAATAGTTTTCTTTCATTAATATCTGCAGGACAAATAAAAGTACTTTGTATGAAACATATTGTTACGGACCGCGGATAAGGTGTTGATTTGCCTAGCGGATGGCGACCGCGGCCCGAACTATTAACAATGACTAAGACCCGATTCCTTAAACGTGGGCCAAATCGTGCCACAGGTTTTCAATGGGGAAAAGACAAAGACGACACGGATGTGAAGAAGAGGAAGACGAAGGCAAAAGGTTGGAAATACTACTATTATTTATTTACTATTTACACAATTGAAAGAAACCAAGGAGCAGGAAAGATAAGAAAATAATTTACAGAAGAAGAAGAAGCGGACACAGTGAAAATTCTACCTTACCTATTACAGTCTTAATTAATACCTTGGACAGAACTAACAAAAGACGGACTCACACGAATGGGGAATTTGCAGGCAGGAATGATTGGAAGGAGGAATGGGAAGGTTCAGCTGGGGCAGGTGTTCGGGCTTGATCCCGCACGGGACGTCGAGCTGGACCTCGACGGCCACCGATGCCACCGCAATCCGGTTCCTGTGGGGTAACGGGTCAAAGCTGCCTGGTGGAGTCAAAACTGCTGGTGGAGCCAAAACTGAACGGGCGCAACTCTCCGCGGGGATCCCTTCCTCTCCCTTTACCAAGCTCGTCTGGACTCTTCTCTGACGCAACTCTTTTTTGGAACCTTGGTGCAACTCTTTCTTGGCACTTGGCACTTCTGTGCATCTCTTTCTTGGCACTTCTGTGCAACTCTTTCTTGGCACTTCTGTGCAACTCTTTCTTGGCACTTGTGTGCAACTCTTTCTTGGCACTTGTGTGCAACTCATTCTTGGCACTTCTGTGCAACTCTTTCTTGGAACTTCTGTCAAAGGCTTCCGCGCGCGCTTTTTATAACGCCACGGGCGATCAAGCCGCCGGCCTCCAGAACACGCCCATGGGTGAGCTCGCCTCGGCCCTGATTGGTCGGCACGGGCTCTCTGGCTCCGCCCTTGATGACGAGGGGCAGCCAACGCCCTGGATTCGGTGGCTCCTCGCCCTTCTTCTCCAAGCCCACCTCGTGGCTAATGGAGTCGCGGTGAAAACCGCCCAATAGCTGCGGCGAATGCAGTTGGCAATCGAGGCTTTGTTAATGAAAATGAAAGGGGATCTATCTATTTGAATTCGGTGCAATGGAGTGTCAATTAATGGAAGACACAGCCTTAACCTACATAGAATAAGGAACTAAACTACCAACAAGGAGGAAATCTATGATTGGCTAACGTGATTGTCTATGACCTAATTACGGGATGCACTTTGACCTTTATACACAACTGGAGGAAGGAGGGCGATATTTTTACAACAATTTACACAACAATAAAAAAACACAATCCTTATATCCACAACACTGCACCCTCCTCCTCTTAGGCACGTCCCGGGCCTATTACCTTTACGTTTAGTGTGGCACGTAGGTGTAGTTCCCTCTACATTTAACCTGACCCTGAGTGTGACAGTTTTTAAAACATAAATAAATATGTCCCGCTGCTCCATTGCACCCTGCCTAACAGATTCACGCCCACAACTAACCGAATTGCGGAATTGTCTTCAAACTATACACTTACGGTGGGGGGTGCATTATTTACAACGACGCTACTTTATTTACAAAACGCAACCCAAGACCTGTGATTGTTCTTTTTTGGAGGGGAGACAGTCTGCTCTGCATCGACGCACCATGAATCACCCAAAACGCACCAATACACCATCAAGCACCAATCGGTGCACATAGTGGGGCGGCTTAGCCCAAATATTCAAAAGAATTGTGCATTTTGTGATACAAGCACCAAATTTGGCACAAATGTACATTAATATGTTGCGAACATTTTCAGATATTGGGCCACTTGAAATTCCGTAATTTGTTTTTTAAATTTTTTCAAATTTCGTAATTTCAAATTTTTTGGGTGACACCGTCACAATTTCGGTCTTCGAGGCCGGCCGATAGGCAAAGTGTGACCGGAAGGGACGAGGTTCTCCTGACCACATGGCCCTCGATCTGGGAAGCGAGAGGCGTTCCATTAGTGGACGCGCCCCTCACGCCCGACTTTTGGGCGGCCCCGGCAGGCCGTTTGTTTTGACGTTCCGTGACAGGCCCCGCACCCCCACCTCCGGGCCGACCGGAAGCTTGTGCTGAGTACATCATACCTGAACAACTCAGTGAGGCAGAACACAGCAGTGCACACCAGGGTGACCCCTTCAGTGCATAAACCAATTAACCTGTCCACTGCAGGGCATATAGAAATGAAGTTATTTTCTGCATATAATAATAATATAAGTTCAGTTCTATATAACAATTTCTGTTATCACCACTACCACTACAACTACCACTACTACAAGCTTTGTCTGGAATTTTGTGGACTAACAGACAAACAGACATACAGACAAGCTGGGATCAAAACATTACCTCCTTCCACCATTGAGTGTAGAGGTAAACATCATGGAAATTATATCATGCCCTAGATTTAATTCATGCTTACCCGTGTATTTGCTTCACTGGTTCACAAGGTCTTTTGCATACATGTAATTCAGACTCTCGTCTTCATTCCTGACCACACAATCTTCGCAACATATTGTTACAGACGCGGCTTTAGATGTTATATTGACCGAGCGGTGGTGTATTTAACCGCGTCCGAACAGTTACTCCCCAATTAGAACCCGATTCCACCCGACGTTTACCAGATCGCCCCACAGATATTCAATCGGGAAATCTCTAAAGCGACCGAAAGAGAATGAAGAAGAAGAAGAAGAAGAATACGGAGGAAGAACAGATTTTATTATACACACACAAGCAATGGATGGAAGAAGCAGTAACACAGCGAATCGTTAACTTACACTATTCATTTTTACTTAGCCCCAAGACAACGAGTAGGACAGGACGTTCACACTTACACAGGGGATATTGCAGGCAGGTAGGGCTTGAGATGGATTGCTTGAGAGGGAGGCAAGGTCGGGAGGCCGCAGTTCGCAATTCCTCATGGTTTTGGTGGGAAACCCTCCGTCGTGTATCCGCTGCGGTAGACGTCACGCGCTGGTTCGGCACACCTGCTCCTCTTCTTGGGGTGGAGCCGTCTCCCTCCTTTCAGCGCGTCTCTCCAACGCTGGTTTCCTTGCCGAGTACCTCTCCTCTTTGGCTTGGAGCATTTCACATCTCACCGCTTCTCTTGGTGCAGCCTCTTTGCTCATCTCCCAGGGTCATCTCCTAAGGCAGTCCCTTACAGTCGCTTTTATCACCTCGGGCGAAATCAAGCCGCCGGCTCCGAAGGCACGCCTACCGGGTCGCTCACCGCGGTGTTGATTGGCTGTTAGGGCTGGTTCACTCCTTCCCTCTTATGATGAGGTGGAGACACACCTTTCTTCCCCAAACCTACCTCGTGGCCAATGGTGGTTTGAAGAAAACCGCCCAAAATGCGGAAGGCAATTGGAAGGGAGGTTTTGGGGAAATTGGAAGGGCCTACGCTTATTTTGTTTGATACAATGCAAAGTCAATCTAGTGGGAAACACATATTTAGCCTACATGGAATAAGGAAATACACTATTTAAAAGATATATCATGACCTGCGTGTAAGTTTCATGGAATTAACTAGGAGGCTGGCTACGACCATTATTTACATTACGAGGATGTTACCATACTTTTGTAACGTTCACATTGTAACGTTTCCACATTCGTTACAATATTAATGTACATTTGTGCCAAATTTGGTGCTTGTATCACAAAATGCACAATTCTTTTGAATATTTGGGCTAAGCCGCCCCACTATATCGGCCGGCCTCGAAGACCGAAATTGTGACGGTGTCACCCGAAAAATTTGAAATTACGAAATTTGAAAAAATTTGAAAAAAAAAATTACGGAATTTCAAGTGGCCCAATATCTGAAAATGTTCGCAACATATTAATGTACATTTGTGCCAAATTTGGTGCTTGTATCACAAAATGCACAACAGGTGTGCTATGCTGCTACACTAACAGTCACCACAGTTCAATAAAAATAAAACCAACAAACCCTTGGTGGTGTCTTGCTCTTCGGCTCCCTCTGCTGGCTAATGTTCTCTTCCAGATGTTGTCTTTCTTCTTTGCTGGCGGCCTATTTGGATTAAAATAAAATGCACCCAACGTGTCCGTTTTTATTTATTTATGGCCCACAGGGCCGGCTAGTGTGGTTCACCTGTGGGGCATAGGTGCCCTGTGACCAAGGTCCGCCAGCAAGATCTCGGGCCTTCATGGCCAGTTCCAGCAGAGGGGCCATGCCCCAACCCATGGGGTCCATAAGTGGTGCTCAGCCACAGGCATGTGGTCCATAAGGTGGTGCATCGATGCAGACAGCTGTGGTTGCGAGAGTTTCGGGCGCACAATGGCGGACTCCCGCACGCTCCCCTCGGCACCCAGTGGCGCACGGTCCTTGTGTGGGAGACAAGGGGGGGGGAGGAAAGGACAGGTGAGCGAGGGGTAAGGTCACAAGGGTACACATCAATAAAGGCAATGCAAGGCGAGGTGCGTATGGAGACGGAGCGGAGAAAAGCTCGTCTCTACCGTACGTCACCCCCCCTGTCACCTACTCTACCCTTGCCCTTACCCCATATTTACAACAATCTACACATTTACAAATTCGTCACTAATGTCACGTCTTCCCCATATTTCCCCTATACCAAATTCGTCACCACAATCCCTCTAACCAAAATTTGCCATCAGCAATTCATCATCAATCCTCATGGGGAGGGAGAGATGGAACAACAAAGCACAATGTCACACCCACGTCATGATGCATCTCACAATCCAAACATTTGCACAAAAATAATAAAAAAACATCCATGGCATGGTGTGGAGGTACGTCATCTCAGGTGAGTGGATGCAGATGGTGCGAGGAGATTTCCATCCTAACTATCCTCTAAATGACATTAACACACTTTACACTACCTGGGGTCTTTCCCTGGCAATCCATTGACCAACTTACACGATGGGTTCTAAAAACCAATTCCCATTGACCAAACTGTGGTGCTTATCAATTTGGGGTCTCACTCCCCCGATTCATCTCCCGGTGCCCTTGCACAATTTCCGGGCTGAGTCGTGTAGCTCTCCCAGCAGGTCTACCCACCTGCACACCTCCACCATGGTAGTTGCCACCCGAGCTTACCTAGCTCCTCACCCAAACTTATCTACTGGGGAAGGCCCTCTGGCGCTCTCCCCACTTGGTGCCCTCTGGCACTGGGCTACCCGGGTCCGTCCTCCGGATCCTCGGGCCCCATCCACAACAACTCTACCGGCTCCCAGAGCCCACCTGCGGCCTCACCTGGCTGACATCCTCACAGTGGTGGAGTGCCCAAACAACTACACATACTAAAAGGCTACACGCCCAGCCATTTCCACGTCACTAATGCACCCATCCAAACTCCATTCTTCCACATGCACCACAGATGCCAATATCCAACCACAATTTACCTATACCCTCTACCTTACACTTACACTACCCTCCCCGGGTATTCGTGATGGGGGTCCATCCTCCTTTCCCCCATCCACACCTTCGCACCATCCACTCCACTCCACAGTTTCCACCATACTCACTCCACGACCATCCATTCCATACTCCATATATTCCACATTCCATGTATTCCACACAACCATTCTCCATACACCTGCAGTTGTACACCTGTGCAATCATTCCTGGTGCCACCTGCACCCTCCTTCCTCCCTGGACCATTTGGTCAGCACAACACACATCACCATCACTCCCTCATACACTGCTCCACACACCTGTCCAGTTGCACACCTGTGCAATCTCAATACAACTCACAATCACAATCATTTACTCATACCCTGCTCAATACACTTTCGATCCTCACACACACGGCATCATCTCATCTAACTACTCCCCTCTGGAACTTGCGCTTCCCAGTCGCCCCTTTAAACTATTGCGCTCCCTCGTCATTATAATCCAAACTAATCTACCTGCATCCCCACTACAGGTATCATTGTCACTACCTAACCTTAGCGTTACCTATTGTCATCTCTAGGTCCCTACACACGATATCCTAACCCTCCCGGGCTAGTTTTCACTGCCAACCCCATAAGACTAGTGCTCCTTTGCCCCCGTTGTGAGGGATGGCAGAGTTGCCATCCCACCACATTGGGTATCTCTCACTACCAATTTCGCTCATCCAATTGCAACCAATCAAAAATTTTCCAATTACTGCCAATTATATTCACTTTTCTAAATTTTGGATCAAAAACACTATCATCATCACCGTCCATTAAACTTGAGCCTCGGTGCGTCATGACGTCATTAAAACTCGGCTTCGCACAGCCAAGCAATGAACGCAGGTGGTTTGGTCGCCTGCAGATTGAATCCGTCCGGCTTTCGGTTCAAGGGAGGTGGTTTGGTCGGGCCGAGATTCCATGCACCATCATGGCGCGGCACCTTGCGGTCGCCGGCCCGATGGCTCGATCTCGCCCGGTCGAAACCCCGCCCCCGCGAGGGGGCACCGTGCCGCTTCCTCCTACTCGCCCTTGAACCGGACCGGTCGCCTCGCCCGACAAGGCCCGGACTCGACCGTGCGGGGCCCAGCATCCAACAAAGTGCAACGCGCACCGAGCGCCCGCGTCGGCTATCCGTCGCCCTAAACGCTAACCCGTTCAATGTCAATGCTTCACTTGCATACGCGACCCGTTTCACACTCACAAAACCTGGCGTCACGGCGCCTCCAGTGCTTCCCACACACTCCGTCCATTCCACCAACGCACTCCCTGTTACACACCACACCTCTCGCGCACCCTCTTGCACACACTCGCCACTCGGTACGTACCCCGTACCACTCACCATGGGCGTGCACTCTTGCACCCACCCAATAACGCGCTCCATTGTGCTCTCTCGCACTCGCGCCACCACCAACTCAGGTGTGCTTTCTCGCACACCCTCGCCGTTCATCCCATACGTGCATCCTCGCACCCGTGCCACCACCAACTCACTCCTCGTGTCACACTCCGTACACCCGACGTGCAATCTCGCTCGCACTCGGTTTCACTCCCACACTTTATAACACACCCACTCGCCGACGCACACTTTTTCCTCACACGCGCGCCATTTCCACTCACACGGGACCCTTCACCAACGCCCGGGTGCCATATCGATCCCAATCGCGCGACAATGCTGTTGTCGCCAAACATCCTTCCACAAAATCTCCCCGCACAATACACAGCACGACTCACCTGGGGGATCCTTTTCTCCACGCGCACCTGCAAACTTCCATATATCTATAATTCCAGTAATCTCTGTATGTGTGTTTGTTTGTTTGTTTGTTTGTCTGTGACCGCTGTTTCTCGACAACCACGGGTCCGATATACTTTAAACTTGCCAGGTATATTGCTGGGGACCCGAGGATGTGCCTTTTCAAGGTTTCATATTAATCGGACAATTACTTACCGAGCTATGTCCAAAAAACGATTCAACCAATCAGAGAGCAGCGAGCTATCGCGTGTGCCGAACGTGGCGAACACACTCTGCCTCGGACGGCACATTTGAGAGCGTATTCATTTATTTCACGTTGGCAAACTATGTTGCCGCTATGTTGGCGTTAAACTATGTTTTAAAACTAATTAAAACCATTTCATGTAAATAGAGGGGGGGGGGGGGGATTGTCACTGTACTCGCAAGCCGTTCGCCGTTCGCTTTGGCGTTGCGAATGGACCAAAACATTTCATGGACCAAACCATTTCATGTAAAGCGTTCGCCGTTCGCTTTGGCGTTGCGAATGAACCAAAACATTTCATGAACCAAACCATTTCATGTAAATAGAGGGGGGGGGATTGTCACCGTACTCGCACCCACGTACCCACGTACCCACGTACCCACGTACGGGCATTGCACCCACATACGGGCATGCCCTAGTTTGGGTTAAGCACAGCATCGTGATGTGAGCAGGGACTTTGAGCATTATCCATTCCTTTCTCCAATTCCCGGGCTACCTCCGTCGTTTTTCCAATTTCGATTATTCCTACTACTGCTTTTTCTTTATTCACATCGACGACCGTTGGCTTTCATAAAATTTTCTCTCCTACCTCTGCGGTCGCCGGCTTTTCCAAACCCCGGTTCGCAATTTCTACACCCGTCATCTTACCCTCGCTTTCCTCCGCCTCGCTCAACCAGTGCTCCTCGACCCGCTTTACCTCCTTGTGCACCCGTGGGACCTGCTCGCCCAACCTGCGGTCTCTGTCCCTCTCCAACCCCTCATTAATTTATTTGGCTTGGCCAAACCTGCCCCCCAGTTTGTCCCCTAATCTGCTTCCGAATCCCTCAAATTTGCTTCCGAGTCCCTCCAATTTGCTTCCGAGCCCCTCCAATTTGCTTCCGAGCCCCTCAAATTTATTGTCTAACCCCGCAATTTGGGCGCTGGTACCCCGCGCTTCGTCCCTCATTGCCCCCATACTGTTTTCCAAACGCTCACTATCAGCCCTCATTCCCACAAGTTGGTTTTCCAATCCTACATTCCCCCTTTGGATGATTGCCTGTATTTGCGCCATGAGGCCCTGCATGTCAAAGCCCGCTGGTAGCGCGGGCTCGGCTACCGCACCCACGTGCGAGGCGCCGCCATTTTGTGCACCTGATACCTCCTCAACCACCTCACCATTGCTCTCCTCCATTTCCTCCCTCTGGTCCCGGGTTACCCCTAACCCCTCTTCTAGTTCCCCCACCGGCATCCGATCACCTTGACCAGCCATGGCACGATTTCCAAATTTAAGATTTTAAATAAAACAAAATTGTGGGCCACCCGTCATTTTGAGCGCGCTATTCGCGCTTCAGGTCCGAATCTCACTCCCAGACACCAATTGTTACGGCCAATAGTACAATTGGTGTCCAAAATTTGGGCTAAATAAATTTAGTCCCAGGTTTGAATCCCACTCCTGACACCAAATGTTACGGACCGCGGATAAGGTGTTGATTTGCCGAGCGGATGGCGACCGCGGCCCGAACTATTAACAATGACTAAGACCCGATTCCTTAAACGTGGGCCAAATCGTGCCACAGGTTTTCAATGGGGAAAAGACAAAGACGACATGGATGTGAAGAAGAGGAAGACGAAGGCAAAAGGTTGGAAATACTACTATTATTTATTTACTATTTACACAATTGAAAGAAACCAAGGAGGAGGAAAGATAAGAAAATAATTTACAGAAGAAGAAGAAGCGGACACAGTGAAAATTCTAGCTTACCTATTACAGTCTTAATTAATACCCTGGACAGAACAAACAAAAGACGGACTCACATGAATGGGGAATTTGCAGGCAGGAATGATTGGAAGGAGGAATGGGAAGGTTCAGCTGGGGCAGGTGGTTCGGGCTTGATCCCGCACGGGACGTTGGGCTGGACCTCGACGGCCACCGATGCCACCGCAATCCGGTTTCCACGGGGTAACGGGTCGAAGCTGCCTGGTGGAGTCAAAACTGCTGGTGGAGCCAAAACTGAATGGGCGCAACTCTCCGTGGGGATCCCTTCCTCTCCCTTTACCAAGCTCGTCTGGACTCTTCTCTGGCGCAACTCTTTTTTGGAATCTTGGTGCAACTCTTTCTTGGCACTTGCCACTTCTGTGCAACTCTTTCTTGGCACTTCTGTGCAACTCTTTCTTGGCACTTGTGTGCAACTCTTTCTTGGCACTTCTATGCAACTCTTTCTTGGCACTTCTGTCAAAGGCTTCCGCGCGCGCTTTTTATAACGCCGCGGGCGATCAAGCCGCCGGCCTCCAGAACACGCCCATCGGTGAGCTCGCCTCGGCCCTGATTGGTCGGCACGGGCTCTCTGGCTCCGCCCTTGATGACGAGGGGCGGCCAACGCCCTGGATTCGGTGGCTCCTCCCCCTTCTTCTCCAAGCCCACCTCGTGGCTAATGGAGTCGCGGTGAAAACCACCCAATAGCTGCGGCGAATGCAGTTGGCAATCGAGGCTTTGTTAATGAAAATGAAAGGGGATCTATCTATTTGAATTCAGTGCAATGGAGTGTCAATTAATGGAAGACACAGCCTTAACCTGCATAGAACAAGTACAAAAAGTTTTTATTAAAACAAAAGCCGCGTCGATGTTACACAATGCCTAGATGCAGCTGTGCCTATAACGTTGATGTTATAGGCACAGGACATTCCTATTGATTCGATTACTTGATGTTATTTTTGTGCAAAGTGAAAATATATCTCGGCAATTTCCCATGTGTGGCGACGAATTTTTAATATATCTCGGCATTTTCCCATCTGTTATTTCAGGCGGTGTATGACTGACCATGCCGCGATTTAAAAAATATATATCTCGGCAATTTCCCGTGTGTGGCGACACGTGAACGAAGCTATGCTCCTCTCTCCACATTATTGTGACGATGTATAAATTAAATATTTCATCGTGACGATTGTCATCAAATGGACGAATTTTTAATATATCTCGGCATTTTCTCGTCTGTTATTTCAGGCGGTGTATGACTGACCATGCCGCGATTTATAAAATATATATCTCGGCAATTTCCTGTATGTGGCGACACGTGAACGGAGCTATGCTCCTCTCTCCACATTATTGTGACGACGTATAAATTAAATATTTCATTGTGACGATTGTCATCAAATGGACGAATTTTTAATATATCTCGGCATTTTCCCGTCTGTTATTTCGGGCGGTGTATGACTGACCATGCCGCAATTTAAACAAAATATATATATATATCTCGGCATTTTCCCGTCTGTTATTTCGGGCGGTGTATGACTGACCATGCCGCGATTTAAAAAATATATATCTCAATGGACTTGAAGTTACAGGCCTTTGAGAATTCATTTCGTTCTATAAAGGGCAACTTTCATCGGATTTTCTTCCCGTTTTTTTTCAACCGAGTCTAAAACTATGTTAGCGACTGTGAAAAATGAAATGATATATCGAATTTGATTTGAAATAAAACTGTGTGAGAGAGGAAGACACCACGGGCCTACAAAACAGGCCTCAAAGCTATGCGAGTTAATAAAATGGTGGATATTTGTTTATATGAAGCCTCTCCCACAATGGGTGGAGCTATGGTTCCCAGAATGGGTGGAGCTTTGAGGTTTTGTCTTCTCTGCAAGAACAAGAACAAGAAGAAGAACAACAACAACAGCAGAGGGCACTCTATTAGCAGCGTCTGCGACGCAGCTAATAAGGAACTAAACTACCAACAAGGAGGAAATCTATGATTGGCTAATGTGATTGTCTATGACCTAATTACGGGACGCACTTTGACCTTTATACACAACTGGAGGAAGGAGGGCGATATTTTTACAACAATTTACACAACAATAAAAAAAACACAATCCTCATATCCACAACAATATATTCAACAAATAAGCTGTGTATTCAGATTTCAACATAGTTATAAGTTTGGGAAAAAGTTTCCCGCAGTTGTAACTCTTGAAAAAACTTTCTTATCGAGTTGTGAAGGTCAAATCCGTGTTGCATGACGAACAAGCCTATAATCAAAAGTTTCAAAGCATCCTTTATTTTCCAAAAGACTTTCCTATGATTTCATATTACTTTTCAAATGAATTTAAACTTTAACTCATGTACTCAAATGATTTAAACTATAGAACAAACACTTTCTAATTATTAGTAAGTTTGTATAAGCATATAGAGTAGTTCTGAAGTTACATTAAAAAGTGTTAACCTTTGTACGAGATAAAGTAGTCGTGTCTCCCACTGGAGAAAAGAGATAGTTGCCTCGCAACTGGACTGGAGAAATACCGTTCCCTGGGGAATCAAATGAATTGCACACTTTCTTGTTCACACTGGAATTAATTCTATGAATTTATTACAACACTAGCAGAAGTACCCGGCATTGCCGGGCGGGGGAAGGGAGGGGAGGAGGAAGGAGAGGGGAGGGGAACGGGGGGGAGGGGAGGGGAGAACAGGGGGGGAGGGGAGAAGAGGGGGGAGGGGAGAAGGGGGGAGGGGAGAAGAGGGGGGAGGGGGAGGAGGGAGAGGGGAGAAGAGGGGGGATGGGGAGGGGGAGGGGGAGGGGAAGGATGGGAGGGGGAGGGGCAAGGGGGGAGGGGAGGGGGGAGGGGAGGGGGAGTGGAGGGGGAGGGGGAGGGGAGGGGGAGGGAGATGGGGGGAGGGGGAGGAAGGAGGGGGAGGGGGAGGAAGGAGGGGGAGGGGGAGGGGGAGTGGAGGGGAGGGGAGGAGAGGGGGAGGGGGAGGGGGAGGAGGGAGGGGAGGGGGGAGGGGGAGGGGAGTGGGGAGGGGGAAGGGAAGGGGAGGGGAACGGGGGGGGAGGAGAGGGTGGGGAGGGGAGAAGAGGGGGGAGGGGAGAAGAGGGCGGGGAGAAGAGGAGGGGAGGGGAGAAGAGGTGGAGGGGGAGGGGGTGGGGGAGGGGGAGGAGGAGAGGGGAGAAGAGGGGGGATGGGGAGGGGGAGGGGCAGGGGAGGGGTGAGGGGGAGGGGGAGGGGCAAGGGGGGAGAGGAAGGGAGGGGGGAGGGGAGGGGATGGGGGAGTGGAGGGGGAGGGGAGGGGGGAGTGGAGGGGGAAGGGAAGGGGAGAGGGGGGAGGGGAGGGGGAGGGAGAGGGGGGAGGGGAGGGGAGGGGGAGGGAGAGGGGGGAGGGGGAGGGGGGAGGGGGAGCGGGGAAGGGGAGGGGAGGGCGGAGGGGTGGGGGAGGGGAGGGGAGGGGAAGGGGGGGAGGGGGAGGGGGATGGGGGAGGGGTAGGGGGGAAGGGGAAGGGGTTGGGGGAGGGGGAGGGGAGAAGGGGAGGGGGTAGAGTGGAGGGGGGAGGGGGAGGGGGAGGGGAGGGGGAGGGGGGAGGTCAAATGGCATTGGTCCCGCATTCCGAACCCGGAAGTCGGAAGTCATTGTCGTTAAAGTTGAAAAATGAACGTTACGAAATACGCTGATGACGTCATAATTTTAAAACCCGAAGGTTTTTTTTAACATTTAAGGTGTGCTGTAGTTTCTCTGGGACGTACTGATTCCGAATATGAAGTTGAAAAATTAACGTTCCGAAATACGCTGATGACGTCATAATTTTAAAACGCGACCTTTTTTAAATGTTAAGGTGTGCTGTAGTTGCTCTGAGACGTACTGATTCCGAATATGCCTTTGGTTTTGCTCTGCGATGAGTAGTTCTCGAGTTATAGGAGGACAAACAAACAAACAAACATACTTTACTGCTTTATATAGATAGATATGTATTAAGACACAACTAGATATAACTCCATTTTCACAAGTACTAAGAATTAAACTTTCTGTGAACTAAACTTCCCAAGCTGGCCAGAGAAGATTAAGGATCCAGGTGGACCTAGTGAGAGCAGAGTTGCTTCTCTAAGGGCAATTCGTTTGTTTGTACTGAAGGAAAAACATGGCACCTGTCTCTTCACTAACATATAAATCAGATCTATCAACACCACAGGGATAGGGAGAGGGTAAAAGATAACAACTTGTCTTGTCTCACAATCAAAGATGTTGGAGAAATGACCTGCCCTTACCGTGGATGGACCAGAGGTGGCGCCAAGAGACCACGAATTACTGTTCAACTTGCAAAAGTTTCCTGATCTGTGTCTGAACTGTTATCTCTCTCCCCCATCCCCTGAACTAAGCTCCCCACCTCTCTCTCTCTCTCCCCTCCGTCTCTCTCCTCCCCTGAGCCCCCACCCCATTGTCCTTGTTCTTCACAACTATAAGATAGACTGTGCTGGACCAAATGTTTCAGGATTTTTGCTTAGGAATTGTTGTGTGTGTGTGTGTGTGTGTGTGTGTGTGTGTGTGTGTGTGTGTGTGTGTGTGTGTGTGTGTGTGTGTGTGTGTGTGTGTGTCCTTCTTGGATTTTGATTTTTTTTCCAAGTGGTTTTCTGTATTCATTTGACGTATATCTTCCTTGTAACCTAAGTGAGATCCTCCACGTGGATTAATACAAAAATGGAGCAACGAACTCTGGGATCATCAGGTGTAGATCCACGCTTGGGTCATCCGCTACTACATCCATAGAGCATAGAAATCAGTGCTTCGTTTGTGTGAAGGAACGAGATCGCACAGGTGAACATCAACAACTACCTGTGAGTACGAAGGATCGAGAAAATGTGATATCGGAGCAAGAAAAGGTACTCGGTGATGATGATATGGTACACCGTATCCAGGTATATGGTAACAATTGTGGTGATACGATTGATAATGACTTCAGGTACCACAAGTCCTGTTTGTGTATAAATATGACAAAGTCTCACCTGCAGAGTGCAGATGAAACACACCTGTGATCCAGTGCATGACGATGCTCTGCATTGGTTCACCTCTTACAAAGATGGTAACTTATCTGAAGATCCGAACACTATCATCTTTCTGAGTTCACTTCACCACAATTACAGGTGCTGGTTGTCCGTGCCTGGTATAGTGAATACCACTTTATACAGGTGCTCCATTCTCAAAAAGGAATGAAGAATACTTCGCAGACCGTGGATCAAAGGTCATGATAGTCCCACAAAAAGGTAAATCTTATATAATTTGTTCATCAGATATGTAAATAGGTTATCTTGTATCAAAGATTACCAGCCTGAAGAAAAGTACAGAGGAAAGTGGTGAAGAATCCACAACCACAGGTGCTCATCCTGAAAAGAACGTTATCTTCCACCATTCTGCTAAATCATTCCGGAATGATGTGAAGGACACCTCTGAGAAACTGGGAGGAAGAGGAATCCAGAAGATGATCCATCGCTGTTTATTCATCGCTGATTCTGCATCTGAATGTGTACCTGTGTCACTCGAGATTCACGTGACCTGGATGGTGATTGATGCAACTCCAGAGATGAATCAGTCAGATTAAAAAGTGGAACTGAATGTGAGAAATCTGGAAAAAGTCCTCAATATGGATCAAGGTATTTGTGCACCTGTAGCAGGTATGCCTGCTAGCATTTCACACCTTAAAACAAATCAGGAGTAAAGAAGTAGCAAAAATATTGAACCGTTTTGACAATATCATCAGGTATCAAGATGGCCAGGGATGTATCGCTTCCATGTCACGAACGAGTGAGGAGGACCAGGAACAAGGTGAGCTCTTGATTCCCACAAACCTTGAAGTTGGACAATTGACTCAAAGTGCCATTGATAACCTGGACTTCCATGAACACACACTGGAAGGTACAACAACGCGTGGCACTACCCACAACATCTACCAACATTCAGGTAACGATGATGAGGTATTGAAAGCTGTTACATCAGGACCATGAACTAAAACACCTGGAAGAGCTCCATGGGCAGGAATTCAGCACTTCCAGACGAAGGTGAGTGGTCTAACCTTGAGAGATTGACAACAAAGTCGTTCCTTGTTCGGGCGGAAACATATACAAGAACCAAGAGCGACCAATGTGGCTTGTGTACATCAAAATGCTCCTCGTACTAAAAAGGTATGTGGAAGCTGAAAGAGATGGCAGGTGGGAACAGCATCTTACTGAGGTATAAACATGCTGCCATACCTGATATCGTCTGGACACAGTAAACACGTGGCAGTTATCCCACAATATCTGATGGTGATGAAGAAGCATCGCCCACCAGATATAGGTACAGAATTCCAACAGGTATATTTCACTGTGAGTGAAACTAACGGTAAGTTAATTGGTGTTTGGACTGATGTGGCTTCAGAACAGAAACATATAAGGTGTTTAAACTTGGATTCTTCTTCTTCATTTGAATGCGGAAAAAGTAGTCAGGGTAGCGTCATTGACTGAGTGCAGGGCTGTGATGTTGATGACCAATGACCTGTGCAGGTTAGAGGTGGATTTGTTCTGTAATTTGTTCAGGATGCCGGCGATAGCTCGCCTCGTCTTCACGAAGGACAACGTCGGATCTTAAACGTTCACCAAGTAATGTCGGGAGACGGTATTCCCGTTTAACGTTCATCCGAGGTGCGCGCATTGATGGATCACCTTACCTGCGAAACACCTGGATGAGAATTTGAATGTTGGGTCGGGATTCGAACCCAGGTAGACAGGCTTAGAGGTGAGAGTGCGTACCTGTAGAGTCCAGGACATCCTGCCAGACAAAATCATAAAGTGACGTTGTGAGCAACAGTCGCCCGGATATTAAACACCCAAACCCACGATGTCCGTGGACGACATGTCCACGTGGACGAAACTTGGACGAAACGAAACGTGGACATGGACGAACCTCCCCCGTGGAAGACATGAAGGAACAAGCACAGAGGGACAGGTACACAAACTTGTCGTATACTTTACCTGCCACAGACATTTACAGGGACACGTTTCCAAATTCTTCTGATCACTTTTATGAAGAATCGTGTTTTCATTTTCTCACGTGGAGATTTATTATGAAAAATGCATTCGGAGCACCTGTCCAACTCGGGTTCTGTTCAAACGACGCGACACATTCAATTTCTACATCTCACGTGCACTGTGCATCGTTTCCTATTGTGACGTCACAAAGCACGTTTCGTACATGTTTTTTAGCCAGTTTTTCACTCACGAGTCATGGTACAAACGTAATACCTGTGAAGATTCGTCATACAGGTTGTAATATCAACATTCAATGGCGTCGACATCTAAAATTAAGAATAGGATTGAATTAGTGAATGTTTAACATGAAGGTGTTTACCTGTTCTTTGTTGAAATATCCAGGGATAGCGAGAACGAGTCCCCACTACCAAAAATTGTAGGGTCGAGTTTCCCCCATTTGGAGAAATTCGAGGGTCAACCCCATCCACTCCCCTCCTGGAGTGCAATGTCGCCCTGAGGGCAGCACCTTTTTGATCACGGTTTACCTCCCGCCATGTGAATATGAATTGTTCATCTCAGTCCATGATGCAACGCCTTCTCTGGAATTTGCATTCACATGATGACGCCAACTTACCTTTGTGACGTCATTACACTGGTTATTCAATGGTGATTTTATTGCTGTGTCTGGATTGGATGGAAGAGATTTCCGTGAAGATTAAAACCTCCGTGGGAAACAACGAGAACCTCACGTTTCATGTGTGAACCCTTCATGGGACCAAAGGAGATATAAACACCCAAAAGGTCACCTGGCCATGTTTCCAACAGTGTGATAAGCGATACCTGATGAACGTTCTGTTCATTCCATCCATGGTTCCACATCCACCTGTGATCCGATCCAAACTTGCCCACCTTCACTATCTTACTATAATTCACCAAATGTCCGTCCGTCTGTCTGTCTGTTCGAAGGTACCGTAAAAACTGCTGAACCGATCTCAACGATATTTTGGGTGGATAATCCTGGGATCTCCAGGAGCAAAATAGGATATTTAGTTTTCCCAATTTCAGCTTTAGTATCCAGCATTCGCAGATTTGGACTCCCGCATAACATTCGCGTTCGCAAAACGTTCATTGTTCTCATTGTGACGATGTTTTCCGGGTGCCGCACGAACGACCAGCTGCACCGATCGGACTTGGTGACCTCAGACAAAGACCTTTAATAAGGACACAGGTTGAATCCCTGCTTGAGAGAATTCTAACCCATTTCAACTGAAGGAAACACGTATCGGGAGTACATACGACATAGCGATTGTGAACACGATTAGTTTAATCTCCACATGAGAGAATTCCACATAGCTATTTGGGCGGTGAATACGCTAACAGATCGCTGTCAACATCGATCTTGCCAAGGCCGTAACACCGATCGGCTCAGAATTATTTTAACTGTTGATTTGGAAGTTTTTACAATGAAGGAAACACGTATCGGGAGTACATACGACATCGGGAGGACTAACTGCACGCGTCTTCAGTGTCAAGCTTAAATCTGTCATGGCGGATCTGAAGAGTGAAATGCTTGGAGAAGTGGTGGGCCACTTCGGCATGAAGTAGGATCAGAAACGTGGACTCCCACACTGCCACATCCTGCTGATACTTGCTCCCGCATGACGTTATGTTCACGGGTGCCGTACAAACGGCTGCACCGATCGAGATTTAACGGATGTTTATATAAATCGTTTAAAACAAAAAAACGCCTTCAATTTCTGATATTTAGCCTTTTCATTTGGGCCTCCCAATTGAAGCCCCGCCCATAGGTTGGGTACCGTTGCTAGTAAACGATAATGCTCCATTCCAGGTAAACACAAAGGGTTTCGTCTACTTGGAGGAAAAGTTCATTTCACATCAAATAAGATAAACAATGAACTTATTAAATTATATAAACTTTATTACAATATAAAAAATAATAAATAATCACATTGCCATGAACAGGTAAATGATTTTATTGATTTGAACCCAAAATAACCGGATCAGTTCGTGATGAAAGTTTATTTCACTAAATGTACAAAATTAACGGAATCATCATCAGAATAAACCCCAATAGCGGGTTTAACGGGGTCCATGAAGTCCCCACTGAACACGTGCAGGACCCGCGAGTCCCCGAAACACGTCAACTCTCCCGTCTCGCAATCCAAGAAGGACCCAAACCGTTCATGATCCCCCGGGACGGACAGGTCGGTACATTGATCGTTGTGATATGCGGAGTATTTGTTATTACACGGGATTCTCTCCCAATCCGCTCTCTTCCCCTTTTCTCCCCATGGAGTTTAAACAGATTCCGATTCTGCACAAACGACTCGACCCCACATCGACCTCCCAGAAATGACGACCCGAGGAGAAACAATCACGGGAAACAACTTCAGCACGAACCTCAAACCGATCAGGATGTTCCGGGTACTGATTCTCGGTCCCGGTTGGAGTCGCCGTCCTGAGATCCCCGGAGATCTTGATCTGTCGATGTGCAGAATTTGGGTGCAGACTCGGGGTCCATCCATCTGTGGACACCACACGGGGTCGCGGACATTGTTGGACAAACGGACAAAAACACAAACACATTTATCTCTTTTTATAAACTTTATGAATGACATTTATCACAAAAACATTTATTACAACAATTGTTTTTATTTATTTACTTCACGACCAACAACTTGTATTATTTATTTATTTACTTCAATGCCAACAACTTAGAGTGGGAGGATCGGGAGGGGAGAGGATGAGGGAGGAGGTGTGTGAGAGCGAGGAGAGAGGATGAGGAAGGGACAGCGGTTGAGTCTTGAGTGGATTGGGGGATAGGGGTGGGGGGAAATCCTGCAGATGTGACGCACAGTTTAACGTGACGTCACACACATTGATGAATCACCCTGTGCCTGTGAAACACCAAGATGAGAGTATATAACTCGGTCGGGATTCAAAAACCTTAGGTTAGACACCTTAGGGCACGTGTGCATACCTCTCCGACATCGTGCTTCACCTGTTACTTTCATCCTCCAATTTATTTTTTCTTCCAATTCCGTAGATGTCCCCATGGAGAAGCGAGCCACCGCATCACCATGGAAAGCAAGTGGCTTTAGCACTCAACGTTTGTTGTTTTACACGTATATTTCTTTATTGGTACAATAATTATAACTATATCTTATTATAATAGAGCAAACATATATGGTTATGTCGTTATGTCGTTATGTATGTCGTTATGTATGTCGATATGTTTATATGCGACATAAACGTCTTCTTCTACTTCAAAAAAAAATACCACCCTCTTAATTAACCCTCTTAATTGCGTTGAGACTGCTGAGACCCCTCAGACCTTTGACGACCCTTTAATTTCTCCAAGACCCTTCAGACCACAAAGAACCCTGAAGACCCAAAATACCCTGAAGACCCCAAAGACCACGATGACCCAAAACACCCCGAAGACCCAAAACACCCCAAAGACCAAAAAGACCCAGAAGACCCAAAAGACCCCAAAGACCCAAAATAACCCAAAGACCCCAAAGACCCAAAACACCCAGAAGACCAAAAACAGCCTGAAGACCCCAAAGACCCTTAAAGACCCTTCAGACCCAAAATACCCTTAAATACCCAAAATAACTAAAACTCCCCAAAGACTCTTAAAGACCCAGAGGAAACAAAAGACCCTTAAGACCTAAAAGCCTCTGAAGGCACCAAAGACCCAAAAGACTCTGAAGACCCAAAACACCTCAAAGACCCAAAAAACCCTGAAGACTCAAAACACCTCAAAGACCCAAAATACCCTTAAAGTCACAGAGGATCCAAAAGACCCTGAAGACCCAAATGGCTCTGAAGACCCAAAAGACACCGAAATGGTCAAAGATTCCTACCCCTCTGAAACGACGTGTGGTGAGGTGCGCGGAGCACGCCGAGTCACGCTAGTTAATATAATGAAAGCAGATCGCACAAAAAGGGGGGGGGGGGGGGAAGACATTTATAGCAGGTGAGGCACTGCCCGAGGCACTGCACGCCGGGGCCCACAACACAGGCATGTGGCGAATGTGTATGAAGTAGAAGAATAATTATAAAAAGCAGATTGTTTCTCTGTAATATTTTCCAAGTTTAAGTAAACTAACAACGGTACCCGCCCATAGGGCGGGGCTTCAATTGGGCGGCCCAAATGAAAAGGCTAAATATCAGAAATTGAAGGCTTTTTTTCTTTCAAACGATTTATATAAACATCCATTAAATCTCGATCGGTGCAGCCATTTGTGCGGCACCTGGGAAAATAACGTCATGCGGGAGCAAGTTTCAGCAGGATGTGGCAGTGTGGGAGTCCACGTTTCTGACACTCCTTTATGCCGAAGTAGCCCACCACTTCTCCAAGCATTCCGCTCTTCAGATCCGCCATGGCAGACTTAAGCTTGATACTGAAGACGCGTGCAGTTAGTCCTCCCGATGTCGTATGTACTCCTGATACGTGTTTCCTTCATTGTAAAAACTTCCAAATCAACAGTTAAAAGGATTCTGAGCCAATAGCTGTTACAGCCTTGGCAAGACCGATGGAGACAGCGATCTGTTAGCGTATTCACCGCCCAAATAGCTATGTGGAATTCTCTCATGTGGAGATGAAACTAATCGTGTTCACAATCGCGATGTCGTATGTACTCCTGATACGTGTTTCCTTCAGTTGAAATGGGTTAGAATTCCCTCAAGCAGGGATTCAACCCATGTCCTTATAAAAGGTCTTTGTCCGAGGTCACCGAGTTCGATCGGTGCAGCCGTGCAGCGATCGGTGCAGCCGTTTATGTGGCACCCGGGAAAGCAACATCGACACAATGAGAACAATGAACATTATGCGAACGTGAATGTTATGCGTGAGTCCAAACCTGAGAATGCTGGAGACTAAAGCTGAAATTGGGAAAACTAAATAGCCTATTTTACTCAGGGAGATCCCAGGATTATACACCCAAAATATCGTTGAGATCGGTTCAGCAGTTTTTATGGTACCTTCGAACAGACAGACAGACGGACGGACATTTGGTGAATTGTAGTAAAGATAGTTTCTTGTGAGCTTGAAGAAGATCTGGGTGGTGTATGTTGCCACATGCATTATACCCGTGATGTACCAAAGTTTGTTCACGGCATTAAAAAAAAATCAAATCCTGAGTGGGTCTACTGGGGGGGGGGGGGGGGGGTGGGTGGGTTGACCCCCAAAATAGGTATTTTTTGTTTGTTTGTTTAAAGTCTCATGATTATGTTGGTATGATTCTACATGCTGCCCTGGCTTCCAGCAACCATTGATATTGGTTTAAAATACCTTAGTCAGTGGAGTATACTGTTTATTGTACCAGGTGAGCACCAGGGATATTGCCTAATTTTTACTCTTTAAATGAAGGTACTAAATAAAATAGACTCAATCTGACGATGGAGCATGGGTGTTCCATCCATTACCAAGCTGCTTGGAAAGCGCTCGCCAAGCAGCTCAAGCACTCAAGCAACCTTAATTGCACAGAAACCGACCTGTTCTGAGGCAGGGCATACTTGAGTTGAGTGGACAAAATCGCGGAATTAAGTCCCCAAGCTGAGCAACCTGAACGTAGGCTGACCAAAGATAAGCCTGTTAGTGTAAATTATCTATAAAACACACACACAAACACCCAGTTTTCATTCATTTAATCCGCTGTCGGTGGAGAAGCATGTGTGCAAAGTTTGGGGTCGCTAGGTTTCATGGATTTGGAGTTATGTAGACAAACACACACACACACACACACACACACACACACACACACACACACACACACACACACGCACTCCTTTTTATTATTATAGATATATGATTCCACAATGTTTGTTGATGCAAATGTTCATGTGAGAGATCGGGTAATATCTTACAAGTTCCTTCAGGATTGTAAATTATCAGGATGAACGAGCAATTTATACCTGCTTATGTTTGTCGAACTAACCAGTAATCGTCAAGAAAGGTCTTGTTCTGATTACATCGTCAGTGAGAGGAGGAGGGCGAGAGAGGGGGATGGGGTCATGGGGGAGGGAGAGAGAAGAGAGAGGGGGAGAGAGAAAGGGGGGATGGGCCAGTGGGGGGAGATAGAGGGATAGAGAGAGGGGGGATGGGGGAGGAGGGAGGAGGGAGTGGAGGTTACAAAAGGTCTTTAATCAGCAAACACAAGTTTGGACTATCCCCTCCTCCTGGTTGGACATCGTTCAATTAAACAAACTTTGGGTCTTGTGACACCTGACAAGAGAGAAAATCGAGTTGGAAAATAACTAAGTGGAATAGAGTGAAGGAAATATAAATAGGGAAATAAAACAGAAGAAAAAGGAAAGAATGAAAAGGAGGAAATGTGGAATTTTAAATAATCTGTAAATGGAGAGAAGAAGAAGAACCCCCTCCCTATTTCCCTTCACTTACAAAGATTTCTCACGTTGTTCTGATCCAGCTCAACCTTCTCCAGATGATCCACCGGTCCTTCTATGGAAATGATTAAAGATGAACAAAAATCACAAGATGTGAAATTCTCTTATTTTTATGTTTACGAAGATTTTTTAAATCTTTTAACCAAAAATCTAAATATAACAACCATGGGGGAAGAGGATTGGAACCTCCATTTTGTATGAAAATAAAATATAATTTTCATTGATTAATTTAGGAAATTTCACAACATTGTTCTTACACTTACCTCTAATGTACTAAAATTGAGTGATCGCTAATTCGTTTTCTCCACAAGATCGAATAGAATCTGTTTCATCTGTTTCTGTTTGAGGTTCTGTTTCTGTTTCTGTTCATCTGTTTGAGGTCTCAGCACGCACGGTCTTTATTTCTGTTTCCCCTCCGTAGGGGGCGGGGTCATGACCATAAAGTACAGTGCATCACATCTTTCCATTTTGCAAGTTAAAGATAAACAACTTTAACAACAATATACGAGTACCGACTGCAAAGCCACAATGAGCCGGCGAAGCCAAAGCCTCTTGCCACTATTTTACCCATCACTATGGTATCAGTAGGTTAGGTAGTTGGTAGTAGGTAGGTGTAGTAGGTACCGTACCTGGTAAGACTTGGTAAAAGAGAAGAGCAGACAGTCCTCCCTAATACCTGCATACCTCTTGCCACTATTTTACCCATCACCATGGCATCAGTAGGTTAGGTAGTTGGTAGTAGGTAGGTAGGTAGTTGGTAGTAGGTAGGTGTAGTAGGTACCGTACCTGGTAAGACTTGGTAGGTAGTTGGTAGTAGGTAGGTAGGTAGTTGGTAGTTGGTAGGTGTAGTAGGTGCCGTACCTGGTAAGACTTGGTAAAAGAGAAGAGCAGACAGTCCTCCCCAATACCTGCATACAATAAATGTCACAAGAAGCTTAAGGAAATAACTATACGATGTGCTAGCTTAAGGCCTATTTTAAGAAATTTTAACTGGGCTTAACATACGTTTTCACAGTATGTGTGTAGTCTTCTAACTTCAGTCGTTGGCAGGACTGGTTCTCTCCGGGCACGGCGGCTTCCCCCACCAGAAGACGTTAGCTTGCAGTGATTAATTCGTTGAATTCCGTCTCAACTTCGGATATTTCCGGCCGTGAAAAACTATCCGTATTTCTAAACTAAATATGTAAACCGCTTATACCATATTTCTGGCCGTGAAAAACTATCCCATACGGCCGCGAGTTTTCTAAAAAATAATTCTTCGTCAATGTTAGAATATTTGATGCCATTTTCACCGTCCGAAACGCGTAATAAGCTTAAAAAATTTTTTTTTTTCAAATGCTCGAATCTCATTGGTTCTGGTGTTTGATGATGATTTTCGTTGAAGATAACGAGGTTGGTCTTAACGTATTTTAATTACTAATGAGAGGTTTCATTAGATTGTGAATCAAAGAACGACGGGTGAAACAAACTCCTATTGAACTTTTTCGCAATTGTTTTATGCAAACTTCCGCATCCGGTCGATGGCGGTCTCCATTGAGTGATTTCATTTTAGAAATATTTTTGCAAATGCTCGACTCTCATTGGGTCCGGTGTTTGATGACGCGTTTTGTTGAAGATAACCAGGCCCGTGCGGGCCGATGTTGGTCTTAAATTATTTTATTAATACATCAGAGGTGCATAAGATTGTGAATCAAAGAACGACGGGTGAAACAAACTCCTATTGAACTTTTTCGCAATTGTTTTATGCAAACTTCCGCATCCGGTCGATGGCGTCCACCATTGAGCGCTTTCATTTTAGAAATATTTTTGCAAATGCTCGACTCTCATTGGGTCCGGTGTTTGGTGACGCGTTTTGTTGAAGATAACCAGGCCCGTGCGGGCCGATGTTGGTCTTAAATTATTTTATTAATACATCGGAGGTGCATAAGATTGTGAATCAAACGATGACGGGTGAAAGAAACTCCTAATGAACGTTTTAAATCTGTTATGCATACTTCCGCATCCGCAAGATGGCGGCCTCCACTGCGCTTCGGATTCTCGAGCCAAGGCATAATCAGGTTTTCAACATAATACGTACACGTTTATTGACAACACCAGCTTCGCCGGCTGTAATACACAGAGTTTAACAACAATCGGAGTGATCAGTTTAATAACACAAAACCTTAATAACCCAAACCAACCTAATCAGGGTCTTGCAATTCAACTCCATCTCTCCAAACATCAGTTCACCACAAGTATTAACCAAGTTTTCCATTTAAGTTCATCATACATGTATTCATGACATGTCTCATGTCAATTTTACGAATCGGCACAACGAGTCTGACACTTCTCGTGGTAATGGGATGTCGTGTTGGGATCGTGTCATAGCGAGTTGTGTTTGGATGGTGCGATTGCTCGGCCATATTGTGCGCGACATCGTCCTTTTAAGGACAGGGTGTTTGTGCTTTTGTGTGGGGGTTACTTTGGGAACAGTGAGTCTGTGCTTTCAGGTATGGGTCAGATTGGGAACAGTGAGTCTGTGCTTTCAGGTAGGGGTCAGATTGGGAACAGTGAGTCTGTACTTCCTGGTAGGGGTCCGATTGGGAACTGTGAGTCTGTACTTCCTGGTAGGGGTCAGACTGGGAACAGTGAGTCTGTGCTTTCAGGTAGGGGTCAGATTGGGAACAGTGAGTGGTGCTTTCAGGTAGGGGTCAGATTGGGAACAGTGAGTCTGTGCTTTCAGGTAGGGGTCAGATTGGGAACAGTGAGTCTGTGCTTTCGGGTAGGGGTCAGATTGGGAACAGTGAGTCTGTGCTTCCTGGTAGGGGTCAGATTGGGAACAGTGAATCTGTGCTTCCTGGTAGGGGTCAGATTGGGAACAGTGAGTCTGGGCTTTCAGGTAGGGGTCAGATTGGGAACAGTGAGTCTGTGCTTTCGGGTAGGGGTCAGATTGGGAACAGTGAGTCTGTGCTTCCTGGTAGGGGTCAGATTGGGAACAGTGAGTCTGTGCTTCCTGGTAGGGGTCAGATTGGGAACAGTGAGTCTGTGCTTTCAGGTAGGGGTCAGATTGGGAACAGTGAGTCTGTGCTTTTGGGTAGGGGTCAGATTGGGAACAGTGAGTCTGTGCTTTCGGGTAGGGGTCAGATTGGGAACAGTGAGTCTGTGCTTCCTGGTAGGGGTCAGATTGGGAACAGTGAATCTGTACTTCCTGGTAGGGGTCAGATTGGGAACAGTGAGTGGTGCTTTCAGGTAGGGGTCAGATTGGGAACAGTGAGTCTGTGCTTTCGGGTAGGGGTCAGATTGGGAACAGTGAGTCTGTGCTTTCAGGTAAGGGTCAGATTGGGAACAGTGAGTCTGCTTCCTGGTAGGGGTCAGATTGGGAACAGTGAGTCTGTGCTTCCTGGTAGGGGTCAGATTGGGAACAGTGAGTCTGTGCTTTCAGGTAGGGGTCAGATTGGGAACAGTGAGTCTGTGCTTTCGGGTAGGGGTCAGATTGGGAACAGTGAGTCTGTGCTTTCAGGTAGGGGTCAGATTGGGAACAGTGAGTCTGCTTCCTGGTTGGGGTCAGATTGGGAACTGTGAGTCTGTGTTTCAGGTAGGAGTCAGATTGGGAACAGTGAGTCTGTGCTTCCAGGTAGGGGTCAGATTGGGAACAGTGAGTCTGTGCTTCCTGGTAGGGGTCAGATTGGGAACAGTGAGTCTGTGCTTCCTGGTAGGGGTCAGATTGGGAACAGTGAGTCTGTACTTTCAGGTAGGGGTCAGATTGGGAACAGTGAGTCTGTGCTTTTGGGTAGGGGTCAGATTAGGAACAGTGAGTCTGTGCTTTCAGGTCGGAGTCAGATTGGGAACAGTGAGTCTGTGCTTCCTGGTAGGGGTCAGATTGGGAACAGTGAGTCTGTGTTGTCAGATTGGGAACAGTGAGTCTGTGCTTTCGGGTAGGGGTCAGATTGGGAACAGTGAGTCTGTGCTTTCAGGTAGGAGTCAGATTGGGAACAGTGAGTCTGTGCTTCCTGGTAGGGGTCAGATTGGGAACAGTGAGTCTGTGTTGTCAGATTGGGAACAGTGAGTCTGTACTTTCAGGTAGGGGTCAGATTAGGAACAGTGAGTCTGTGCTTTCAGGTAGGAGTCAGATTGTGAACAGTGAGTCTGTGCTTCCTGGTAGGGGTCAGATTGGGAACAGTGAGTCTGTGTTGTCAGATTGGGAACAGTGAGTCTGTGCTTTCGGGTAGGGGTCAGATTTGGAACAGTGAGTCTGTGCTTCCTGGTAGGGGTCAGATTGGGAACAGTGAGTGTGTGCTTTCAGATAGGTGTCACATTGGGAACAGTGAGTCTGTGCTTTCAGGTAGGGGTCAGATTGGTAACAGTGAGTCTGTCCTTTGGTGTAGGGGTCAGATTGGGAACAGTGAGTCTGTGCTTTTGGGTAGGTGTCAGATTTGAACAGTGAGTTTGTGCTTTCAGGTAGGTGTCAGATTGGGAACAGTGAGTCTGTGCTTTCAGGTAGGGGTCAGATTTGGAATAGTGAGTCTGTGCTTTCAGGTAGGGGTCAGATTGGGAACAGTGAGTCTGTGCTTTCAGGTAGGGGTCAGATTTGGAATAGTGAGTCTGTGCTCACAGGTAGGGGTCGGCATGCTCTCTATTGCCTGTTCTGCTGGCTGGAATCACATGCTTACGATTGCGCCAGCATTGTTTGCCAGATGGGGTCTGAATGATGTAGCTTCGCGGCGCGGGATGCTCGTGAATGACTTGCCCTGGGACCCATTTATCATCTGTTGCTCGAAATCGAACTGTCTGAACTGTCCGAAGCTGAAAAGCACCTTTTGTGTCGTGGTTTGCCTTTTAATTTTGCTGTCTGGCTATCACTAGTAGGCCCATCAGACGAGCTTGCATGGGTGGGACTACATGTAGTTTGACCGACGGGGGAAGTTATTATTTTTTTTAAGCAGACGGCCATTCAAAAGCTCTGCTGGGGCATACCCGTGTGTACCATCCAGGGGGGTGGGGGGTGTTGCGGTATTGTAATAGTGCATGGTATGGGTCTGTGGATTGTTTCATTAACACCTTCACTGTCTGCACAAACCGTTCATCCTTCCCGTTACTCTGGGGAAATCGTGGGCTTGAGGTATGGTGGTCGCACTCCCATTCCTCGGTGAAGCGTTGGAAGTCTTCACAGGTGAATTGACGAACATTGTCGGTGACGGTGACAATGAGATCGGGTGTTCCTGATCGCAGAAAAATAGGTTTGATCTCATTGATCACCGAGTGTGCGGTGACGTCAACCAAGCGTTGAACCTCTGGGAAGTTGGAATAGTAATCGACGACAACCAAAAAATTGTTTCCATCGAAATGGAAGATGTCAGCTGCGAGCTTTGACCAGGGGCGGTTGGGTATCGGATGGGGTAGTAGAGGTTCTGCTGGCTGTGATTTTCGATTCTCCTGACAAATTGGGCACTATGATACCGGCTCCTCGATTTGGCAACAGGTGTTTGTTACAGGGCCACTCCCTCTGAACCTGCTGCTTTAACAACTGCAGAGCTGGGTCTTCTCTAGTTTCCCGCATGATCTGGCTCATTATCGGTTCTGAAACCGGCATGTCATTGAGAATGGAATTTACCTCCAACTTGTCATCAAATTCCACAGAGGGCCTATCAGGGCCTTGCTTGACTATGCGGATGAGCACATCAGGGACAAACATTTCGAGGCCTGGTTTCCATTGTATGTCGAGGTCGTATCGTAACAAATGAATCCGCATGCGCTGAAGTCGTGGGCTAAGCTTGTGTATGGGGTTTACCGAATATACCGACTAGCGGTTTGTGATCGGTGTATATCGTTGTCTGCCTGAAGACAAAGTCGTGGAATTTCCAACAGGCGAAAAATATTGCACACAACTCTTTTTCAATTGGCGCATAATTCCGCTCAACTGCGTGATGCATCTGCTATCAGCCAATCGGCTTCAATGAGCACAATGCCAAAGCCGTTATTTGACGCATCTGTGGCAAGGGAGATGGGGGTGTTCACATCGTAAATTTTCAGCACTGGGAGTAATGTTGCATGACGTCATTGAATTTGGAGGCCCTGGGCACGTGACCACATGCACGTGCGTTAATCCGCCATTGGGGTCAGAGCAGCGCTCACTCGCACGTGGTTCACTCCTAACCCGGAAGCAGTCCCTGCTTCTTCTTTATCTTCAATTTTATTTACGAACTGCAATGTGGCGGCGACATACAAACACAAACTTCATCATGCACGTCATGCACGTTGCATGACGTCACAAACAGTCTTCATAGAAAGAGGAAAAATAACGATGTGTGTAAACAGGAAGTATTCAATAACGATAATAACTTCCGGGTTATCTGCTTGTACACCTCGTGCCGTGCTGTACCTTCGACAAAGGTTCACGCGATAGGATCTGATCATTTGAAGAGGTTTGTTCTGCGATTCTCATTTTATTAACGCACAGGTTGTAAACCTGGTGCGTTATAGCGTTTGCCTGGGAATTTCGGGCGCTCAAAAGTGAAGCTAGTTATTAATACTGAGAAAGATCTGTAAAACTTTCTTTCAAAGATAAAATAATTCTCTGTTCGTTGATGACGGGAATGAAGATAAGTTAAACGAGTTTTTATTAAATGTATGTTGAGGTATTTGATTGTTCATTTAATGAGGTGTTTTTCACTCGTTTTATTTTAGGCCTATTCATTGCACTGTTTAAAACGACGTCATCACTAAACTTCCTACAACGATGGTTAAACCTCATTCCTCCTTTTAACTACAAACCAGGCAGAAGGTTTTTTATAATTAACTTGTACATCCAATGTCACCTCTAAATGAGGAGATGTTACAAAGGTTGTAGATGATTGATGGGTGAGGGATCTATGTAGCGCTGGTCCAAAAAAAAATGTCGGTCCCATCTGCTACATCCAAAACTAAAGTTGGACTATCTTCTCTAAAAAGTCGTTTAGGCCAGAGATTCTCAACCGGTGGGTCGTAACCATCAATGGGCCGTAAGGTGCAACCACGTGGTCCGTGAACATCATAACCACCTGAGAAGGCAGGTGATTAGTTTACCTCACGAGTGCTCGTAAAATTTACCTCACGAAAAAAGTTATATATAATGTTATTGTATTAATTTGTGATTGAAAAGATGCTGTTTAAAATGAAAATGGAGAGAGATTGAGTTGAAAGCCGAAATCGGAAATGATCTGAGGGTTTCCATCCGTAACATTCACGGATTCGGTATTTGCAGTTTCGCCATTGACTGTATTTGGTTGATTGAAGGTGCTTTCGGTGTGGAGAACGTCTCGGGCATCTCGTGTTCACACGAAAAGGTAAGCTGCTGTGTTTTACTTTTACTGTATTTTATTTTGACGACATGGACCGTTAACTGAAAAGAAAAACAGATGATGGTGGCGCAACTTCAGGAGTTGCTAAAATGAGGTGAAACGCATCGTCAGAAAACACGACCCCGGATATATAAAGTTTGGATTTACATTAACAGATTCAGTCATAGCAGGCAATTAAGTTCCTGTTACCTTTCACCACCACATACCTGTGTGTGTCAGGGTTTTCACTTGTGATTGGCACAAAATCAAAGACCAGGAATAATCTGAAAGCAACTTTGAATGGTACTCTGCGAGTCGGCCTCTCACCCATCCCACCACAGATTGATCTGATTGGTTCTCAGAAGCAAACCCAAGTATCCCACTGACGTAAGAAGCACTCTATTTCAGGCCTAAACCAAATAAAGTTATTATTATTGTTATATTTTATTTAATCCATTGCTGCAGACAGCTACATATAACTGTAAGTTTCTGAGATGACAGGATTATGCGTGTTGAACCTGAAAAGTTTAACTTCCAGCAAAGTGGAGACTACTTGGTGCATGTGTGTGAGACAATTGCAGTGAAAGGAAAATAAAAACAGGTCTTTCGGCCGAGAAAAATATATTTTTGGTCTCTGGTCAGCGCGCGCATCGATTTTGACCCTGCGTGTCAACAATTTTTTTTTTTAAATTTCCAACGGGACCTACAACAGCGTGCGCCTGTTGTTGCCGGGCCGGCGCGCTATCTCGGGAAGTACGGGTCTGTGAGGGTCGCCATTGGTATGGGCACGGTATGGGCACGGTTCTCCCCTTCAAAACTACGTTTAGTTTGTCCAAATCCAACAAGCCGTTCCAAAGATAGGAGTAGTTTTGTGTGCCGTGACGTCATTAATCCAATCGGCTGGATATTGTCATTTATTGAAACGAAGACGTTCTTTGTCGGGTTCGTGTGAAGCAACCAGAAGGCCTAGAGAGCTGCGGGTGATCTCTTTAGTTAGGCCCGGATCCTATCTCGTTTGTCATGAAGTTGTAAGTGTCTGTGATAATCTGGTGGACTGGGAGAAGAGATCGTGGGAGACCATCGGCCTGTTAGACCACTTGCGCATGCGCAGTGTTGACGCGATCGACGCATTGGAATGTTTGACAGTACGGCGAGGCGATCTCGAGAACGAAATGGCAGTCTATAATATGCTTGAAGAACTTCATGATTTTCAGAATAAATACATTTTAAAATAACTTAAGCTTGTGTTCATTATATTTACAAGTACAAAAAGTTTTAATTAAAACAAAAGCCACGTCGATGTTACACAATGCCTAGATGCAGCTGTGCCTATAACGTCGATGTTATAGGCACAGGACATTCCTATTGATTCGATTACTTGATGTTATTTTTGTGCAAAGTGAAAATATATCTCGGCAATTTCCCGTGTGTGGCGACGAATTTTTAATATATCTCGGCATTTTCCCGTCTGTTATTTCAGGCGGTGTATGACTGACCATGCCGTGATTGTAAAAAAATATATCTCAGCAATTTCTCGTGTGTAGCGACACGTGAACGAAGCTATGCTCCTCTCTCCACATTATTGTGACGACGTATAAATTAAATATTTCATCGTGACGATTGTCATCAAATGGACGAATTTTAAAAATATCTCGGCATTTTCCCGTCTGTTATTTCGGGCGGTGTATGACTGACCATGCCGTGATTGTAAAAAAAAAATATCTCAATGGACTTGAAGTTACAGGCCTTTGAGAATTCATTTCGTTCAATAAAGGGCAACTTTCATCGGATTTTCTTCCCGTTTTTTTTCAACCGAGTCTAAAACTATGTTAGCGACTGTGAAAAATGGAATGATATATCGAATTTGATTCGAAATAAAACTGTGAGAGAGGAAGACACCACGGGCCTACAAAACAGGCCTCAAAGCTATGCGAGTTAATAAAATGGTGGATATTTGTTTATATGAAGCCTCTCCCAAAATGGGTGGAGCTATGGTTCCCACAATGGGTGGAGCTTTGAGGTTTTGTCTTCTCTGCAAGAACAAGAAGAACAAGAAGAAGAAGAACAAGAAGAACAACAACAGCAGAGGGCACTCTATTAGCAGCGTCTGCGACGTGGCTAAAAAGGCCTACCAGTCCCATTGGCTGTCTTTAATTTCTCTCTGTACGGCCCCACGGCAGATGAGGAGGACCGCAAGGCATGAGGACACAAAAAACCCGCAAGGCATGAGGACACAAAAAACAACACCTTTATATGTGCAATCCATGCTTTTCCCCCAAAAAAAAAACCGCATCGCCGCATCAATTCTGGAACTTTGGTCTGACAAGAGACCAGCAATATATTTTTTTCGGCCTAATACTGTATATGTACGATTGTACGTGTGTATTCAACACGAGGATCAACTATGACACTGAACGCAACATAATGCTGATGTTGCACATGTAAATTTTGCCATCACCTTCAAACTAGGATAGCATCCACGTGCTCAGGTCTTTGAAGACAGATTTTTGGTCGCAAATACATGGAATTAAAGTGGCCGATGCAGCTTATGCCCTTCTTATGGGCTCATCAGGATAACGTACTGGCAAATCATTCATTTGTGACCACGTGCTTCACAGCTCAAAGGCGAGTGTGTCTATCTTACATATGGTCAGTCAAAATGTGATCAAGGTGGATACATTTACCGTTCAGCTGGATACATGGTCAAATTGGATGAGATAATAGCTCGAAAAACATTCCAAACTGAGTTAAGAAAATAACATGTCTAACATTTCTGTGATTAACATAAGCGTTGTATCCTTGGCAAGTCATTGTTGAAATGGATAGCTTCTTGGAATGGCTCAAGTCCCAAGGCCTGAGAGGAGAAACAGCCCATGCAGTGATTGATAATCTTGGAATTGAGAATCATAAGGTTATTCGAGCTTGTACTGAGTCGGATTCATTGCGGACTGAGCTCCTTTCTCTCGCCAAAGAGAAATTACAATTTGCAATGTATGCTGACTTCTGTAAATTTATGAATTCTTTTTCGAAGCCGCAAGATATCCACATTGCAGGTTCATCTCTTTTGGGAAGTATTTTCGTCACCTTAGAGAATGTTTTTCGGGAACTTTCTAGTTTCTGTGAAAAGATTTTCAGATCCCAAAATGTGCACCTGGACAACGTTTCTGGTTTCTGTGGAATCGGGCTGTGATTTCTACAGTCTCCAATTTCAGGGTCATGGATTAATACCCAAGTCTGGTACGTGACACATTTTGAAAATACAACATAGCATGTCAAAAAGTAACCTTTATGTTCTGTGATTTTTTTTTTTTTTTTTTGCCTGTGCC
This sequence comes from Myxine glutinosa, assembly GCF_964187855.1. Classification (NCBI taxonomy): domain Eukaryota; kingdom Metazoa; phylum Chordata; class Myxini; order Myxiniformes; family Myxinidae; genus Myxine; species Myxine glutinosa. The sequence goes on along the minus strand of NC_136261.1, from coordinate 403,988,926 downwards.
ACCAAAGGTGGATGGAGGTTATGTTTTCGCCCCTGTCTGTTTTTCTGTGAGTAGGATATCTCAAAACATTGTGCATGGATTCTGACGAAAGTTGGTTTACAGTTTGCGTGTGTGACGAGGACGTATTGGTTAGAGTTTGGTGGATAATCATAGATCTGGATCTGGATGATCTGGATCATCAAGATCTGGATGCGGATCATATAATTAGCCCTTCCGCCGCGCAGCAGCTGACTGGTGTGTGTGTGTGTGTGTGTGTGTGTGTGTGTGTGTGTGTGTGTGTGTGTGTGTGTGTGTGTGTGTGTGTGTGTGTGTGTGTGTGTGTGTGTGTGTGTGTGTGTGTGTGTGTGTGTGTGTGTGTGTGTGTGTGTGTGTGTGTGTGTGTGTGTGTGTGTGTGTGTGTGTGTGTGTGTGTGTGTGTGTGTGTGTGTGTGTGTGTGTGTGTGTGTGTGTGTGTGTGTGTGTGTGTGTGTGTGTGTGTGTGTGTGTGTGTGTGTGTGTGTGTGTGTGTGTGTGTGTGTGTGTGTGTGTGTGTTGGTCTGCATATCTTCCCGGCCCTTCCTTCAAGGAATCCCCGGTTGACATTATCTGAAGGTTTATTCATTTAGCTCGTCATGTACGTGATTCGCAATATTTCCTCATTTGTTAAATTTTACATACAGGCACTAATATTTTAAAAAGATATACACAGATGGTACAAAATTGTAGATAATCATGCCCCCTATGCATTATGCATATAAAGCTCATTCGTATGTCATGATAATCCAGTTTTCCACCCTCCAGGAATACAAAACCAAGTTTCACGGACCAAGTTGTGAAATTTTCTTGTTCTCAAAGTTTTGTTTGAAGGGCTCTTTTGAGGATCATCACTGAGCATTGAACAGCTTCCAACTGAAGTTTGTTTGTAATAATATTCCCAGGTATCGTTTTAAATATCTCTGCATAGTTGTGTTTTTTATCATTTGAATTGCTGCAACCAGCGTGATTCGGCACGCTCTGTGAGTCTCACCACACGTCGTTTCAGAGGGATAGGCATCTTTGACCATTTTGGTGTCTTTTGGGTCTTCATGGTCTTTTGGATCATTTTGGGGATTTGGGGTGTTTTGGGTATTTGGGTATTTGGGGTGTTTTGGGTATTTGGGATGTTTTGGGTATTTGGGATGATTTGGGTATTTGGGGTGATTTGGGGTGTTTTGGGTCTTTGGGGTGTTTTGGGTGTTTTGGGTGTTTGGGGTGTTTTGGGTCTTTGGGGTGTTTTGGGTCTTTGGAGTGTTTTGGGTCTTTGGGGTGTTTTGGGTCTTTGGGGTGTTTTGGGTCTTTGGGGTGTTTTGGGTCTTTGGGGTGTTTTGGGTATTTGGGGTGTTTTGGGTCTTTGGGGTGTTTTGGGTCTTTGGGGTGTTTTGGGTCTTTGGGGTGTTTTGGGTCTTTGGGGTGTTTTGGGGGGTCTTTGGGGTGTTTTGGGGGGTCTTTGGGGTGTTTTGGGGGGTCTTTGGGGTGTTTTGGGGGGTCTTTGGGGTGTTTTGGGGGGTCTTTGGGGTCTTTGGGGTGTTTTGGGGTCTTCGGGGTGTTTTGGGGGGGCTTTGGGGTGTTTTGGGGTCTTCGGGGTGTTTTGGGGTCTTCGGGGTGTTTTTGGGTCTTCGGGGTGTTTTTGGGTCTTCGGGGTGTTTTGGGTCTTCTTCAGGGTTTTGGGTCTTCTTCAGGGTTTTGGGTCTTCTTCAGGGTTTTGGGTCTTCGGGGTGTTTTGGGTCTTCGGGGTGTTTTGGGTCTTCTTCAGGGTTTTGGGTCTTCTTCAGGGTTTTTGGGGCTTTAATGGTCATCAAAGGTCTGAGGGTCTCAGCAGTCTAAACGTCGTTAAGAGTTCACGAAGTGTTTTGGGTGTTAATGTTTTGTGAAGAAGAAGAAGCCGTTTTGGTCGCATCGAAACAAACATAACCATATACGTTTGCTCTATTCTCATAAGATAGAGTGATTCGCCACACGTCGTTTCAGAGGGATGTGCATCTTTGACCATTTCGGTGTCTTTTGGTCTCTTGGGTCTTTAGGGTCTTTTTTATCCTCTGTGCCTTAAGGGTGTTTTTGGGGTATTTTGGTTGTTTGGGGTATTTAAGGGTCTTAAGGGTATTTTGGGTCTTCAGCGTCCTTTTGGGTATTCAGGACGTTTTTGGTCTTCAGCGTCTTTTGGATGTTCATGGTCTTTTGGGTCTTCATGGTCTTTTGGATCCTCTGGGCTTTCAAGGGTATTTTGGGTCTTATGGGTCTATTTTTTAGTCTTCGGGGTAATTTGGGTCTTCAGGGTCATTGTGGTCTTCGGGGTGTTTTGTGGGGTCTTGAGGGTCTTGAGGGTTTTTGGGGCTTTAAGGATCATCAAGGGTCTGAGGGTCTCAGCAGTCTAAACGTAATTGAGAGTTCACGGAGTGCTTTGGGTGTTAATTTTTTGTGAAGAAGAAGAAGCCGTTTTGGTCGCATCGAAACAAACATAACCATATACGTTTGCTCTATTCTAATAAGATAGAGTCACTCACCACACGTCGTTTCAGTGGGATAGGCATCTGACCATTTCGGTGTCTTTTGAGTCTTCAGGGCCATTGGGTCTTCAGGATCTTTTTTTATCCTCTGGGCCTTATGGGTGGTTTGGGGTATTTTGGTTGTTTGGGGTATTTTGGTTGTTTGGGGTATTTAAGGGTGTTGAGGTGTATTTTGGGTCTTCAGTGTCTTTTTGGGTATTCAGGGTGTTTTCTGTCTTCGGGGTCTTTTGGGTCATCAAAGTTCAAAGTTCTGAGGGGTCTCAGCAGTCTAAACGTAATTAAGATTTCACGGACTGTTTTGGGGGTAATTTTTTTTTTTGAAGTAATAGAAGAAGACGTCTTAGGTGCATCTCAACAAACAAACAAACATAACCACGTGCGTTTGCTCTATTATGATAAGATAATAATCACTGGTACATTTTCAGCGCTCTTTGACTTTTCACTTCATTTTTGCGATCTTGGTATTTCATCATTTTCTTGAGTCCTGTGCTGTTGAGGCCAATTTGGCTGGGTACTTACTTTTTCCACATGCAAAATTTGCATTTATGTTTATTTAAATTATTCAATGGACTACAAAATGTAAATGTTTCATGATATTTGTTGTATTATATCACCTTTATCTGTCAATATTGTTGAAATGAAGATCAAATAGCTGTATGTTGAAATATGTTGAAAAATTCAAAACTTTACATGGGGTGTACTTACTTTTTCACGTGACTATGTATGTATTACGTTTGTGGGGGTAGATGTTGGAATCCCATAGTAAAGATAGGACTCTATAGTTATGGCATGGACCATGGACGTGTAGGAAATTTCTTGATGTATTTAAGTAGGGAAACTGGAACTTAAGTTTGTTTCCGTGTGTTCACGCGAGGGGTGGAGCTATGGTAATTAGATAGGGGTTAAGATTAGTTTCCCCAGTATGTGATTGCTCGGTTGTTTTCTCCCTACGTTTTTACAACAACAACAACAGCAACAACCATCCACTGCAAGCAGAAGCAGCCATTCTGTGAGTAAGCCCCGCCTCCAGAAGGGTAGAACAGGCAGGCCACGCCCCCGAGGTTCATGATTTGTCTGTGTGACATCAGACAAAGTTCAAGTAAGATACGACGGTTGGACAGAGTCTCGCTCTCTTGGGGTTTTGGCTCGAAGAGGAAGGTTTTCCATCTTTGGTTTGTGCCTGTGAGGAGAAGGCTGGCCTTTTTGGTGCACTTTTGAAGAGAATGAGGAGGTCTTGGTTGTGTGGGCAGCTTTGTGAGGGAGGGAAGAAGAAGAGCACGTATCTGCTCTCGGTCACTTTTTGTATGAACAAGAAGGCTTCGCCATTGTTGGTCCCTTAGCACAAAAATGTGGCTGGCATTTTTTGGTGGGCTGATGCTGAGAGAGCGGGTTTTGCAGTTCCGGTGTGAGGAGGGGCTCGGCTGTGGTGCCTTTCGGGGGAATTGAGGGCCGCGTTGTGCTTGCTGGCCAGGAATTGAGGACGACGTTTTGGCTGCCTGCTTCATGGCTCATTGTTATCATGTTGTTGACAGGCGCCATTTTGGGGCACTTGGACATGCGCGGTCCTTTTGTTGACTGACCTCACCAGTATCATCGACTACCAAGTGACTTAAAGTGCTCGTTGAGGCCAAAGCTGAGTACCAGCATAAAGGGGGGTTTGCTTTTATTTCATCTTTCCTCTTGTCCGTTTTTGAGTCTGCGTGTGGAGCTACCTCGGGTAGGAAATTGTTACCTCTGCCTTCATTTAGATCTTTTCATGTCTTGATTTATTGTCATTAAATCTTATTTGTTAAATTTCCTGGTTGTGTTTGCATGTTTGGTGAGTTCAGGAATAAGCCCGTGTGTTTCGTTAGGTAAATGCTTTGTTTCCTTTCATCATGCGTGTACCAAAAATTACCACCAATTTTCGGGCTGCTGCCTCAGAGTTAAAAAACGATCGGCCATTCGTCACCCAGTGGTCTTAATCGCTGAGCGACACAATAGTATGTATGTCTGTCCCCTCAAACATACACCAATCAGAGCTGAGGATTTGGTCACATGACAGGGGTGATGTGATGTCATTATGGCGGTACAATGGCTGACTCCACACACTGCCATTTTCATTCCTATGCCGTTCAGGCTGGACATATCGTTGAAATCGTCATGTATCACAATCTGCATGCTCTACCTTTACGTTTTTCATTCAGTGTGAAAGACAAACACGTGAAAATATAGATCTTTTCTAATACTTGATTGTTATCGTGGCTGTGGTTATTGTTTGTGGGTTCCTTCCGTGTCGTTCTATATATTTTTCGATTGCTTCACAAAATATCGCTACTCGTCATAATTACTACGAGGTAATATCACTACTAGGTAGATATAATTTTGTATGCTCGTTCCATGTCCTTTTAAAGGGTTTCTACTGTCTTCTAATAATAAATGTTTCCGTTCAAACTGCTGTGTGAATAAACCAAACATTAGCTAAGTGAATTCAACTGACAACTATTTTTGAGATCAGCATAGGCCATAAGCTCAACACAGGCCAAAGGTGAATAACCTTTCCAAATTTCTAAAATCCTCAATTTTCATCCAATTGACTTCAAATTTGAATGTGATTTTCATATCAGCTGACTGATTTAAACCACCAACTGTTTTTGAAGTCAAAACAATGTACCGCTGAGTGCCATTCTACTTTATTTTATTTTATTTTATTCTTTTTTTTTGTATACAAAGTCGAGGCTCGTGTAAGAGCTAACACATAAAACACAAAAACAAACTAGATGGCTTTCATAGAATACTTACCCTGCGCAATGAACTTGGTGTGAGCCAACTCTTCTGTTTTTCTTTGATCCAATATGGCTGGCAGACCACATGAGTGATGTCATAAATTTATCTTCTCTAAATCATTGTTGCATCTATCATGCTCAATAAATTTCAAACTGATCAGACTAAGCGTTGTCCCTGTCTAATTATTACGTCACAATTATGACACCAATGACAATCATTAACAATGCCTATTCCCCATATGGAGTTCTTTACAATGAGCCAGCCACGTTTCAATTTTTTCCTTAGAGTGGTTTTGGAGATATAGAGGTGCAACGTTTTTCTTTTTTTCCAAGATGGCGCCTGTACCACATGACCTATGACGTCATGATTAGCATTAAAATATTCAACAGAAGGAGACCCTCCTATGATGAAAATTTAGTGTCAATCGGACAAAATTGTCGAGAAAAAAATTCATACTGATCGAATCAAGCGTTGTACTTGTCGAATTATGACGTCATAATTAAAGTACTGATGACAGGATGACGTCATAATTGCAGTTCTACAGGAGGAGGCCCTCCCATGGTGAGAATGTCATGTCAATCGTACCAACGGTTGCCGAGGAAATGAATTTTTAAAATGCTGACATGGCACAAACTTAACTTTACTGAAATGCAGACACATATGTACATATGTACATGAATGCTTCACCCCGCTTTTCGCTTCGCAAGCGCAGGATAGTAATATAGGGAGGGGGAGAGAGAGAGGAAAGCAAAACAGCAGAGAATAGGGGCATTGGTATATCTGTGGAAGGGAGAGGGCTGGGAGTTGGAGGCGGAGGGGGATAATATGGTATAAAACAAGTCGAAACAACCTGGACTTTCAGGAAATAAGTCGGAATTTGGAAAAGGTAGATTTTGGGTGTATCAGCGGGGGTAGAAAAGATGAAGGTTTTGGATGGGGGAAGATAAGAGATAGTGGTGAACAGCTGCTTTAAAGACCTGGAGGGAGGAGTGGGATGGAAGAGTGTGTGGGAGTTTGTTCCAAAGGTGGGAGAAAAGAGTGAAGGTGAGCAGAGTCTTGATTTTGAAAGCTTCACCAGAAGAGGGTTGCTGGCAGATCTTGTGTGTCCTGAAGTAATGTTTGGGGGACAGAGCACAGACAGAGCACAGACAGAGCAGGGAGAGCTAGGCTGGAGAGGAGTCTGCAGAAGACAGAAAGACCACAAACCTGCCTGTGATGAGAGAGTGAAAGGCCCTCAGAATCAACTTCATCGTGGGAGATAGCAATGATTCTAAAAGCTTTGGTTTCAACAGCATACAGCTGAACTAGGTGTGAGGAAAAATCACCAGCCCAGAGGGGAGAGCAGTATTCCCTCAAGCTGTGGATGAAAGCTTTGCATGTGGTGAGAAGCTCATCGGTGCCAAGAAAGGACTTCACATGATGGTACATGCCCATTCGGCGACTGCCTTTGGAGGCCAGCTTGGAAATATGGTTTCCCAGGAAAGATCATGGCAGACAGTGAGCCTCAAAAGCTTGAGTGACAGAACTTCTTGGGGAGGATTGTTGAGAAAGTCGATGGGAGGGTTTTCCAGATGGTCTTTTCTGAGAGACATAGTGAGAGTGAGATTTGTCAGGATTGACAGACATGTTCCACTTTTTTTTTACCAGTCTCTGTTTTTGTCCAGGTCTGCAGAGTGTGAGGAGGCTGTTGCCTGCAGATCTGAAGGATGTGGCATGGAGCGGCAGAGAGTGGAGTCATCAGCAAGGAGAAAGAGGATTTTCCAGAGAGTCGGAGAGATCATTGATGAAGACCAGAAAAAGCACAGGGCCCAGAACACTGCCTTGTGGAACTCCAGCCGGAACAGGAAGGCGAGATGAGAGAAATCCATTCAGGGCCACACGTTGACTGCGACCGATGAGGAAGTCCACAAGCCATGCTTGGAGGTTTCCATGGATACCACAAGAGGAGAGTTTGGTGTGCAGGGTGGAGTGGCCGACCGTTTCGAGGGCATGTGATATGTCAAGGGAGACAGCTCTGATTTTCTGTTTGGCATTGAGGACCTCCATCCATTGTTGAGACAGCATAAGCAGCATGTCCAGAGTAGAATGACCTCGTCTGAATCCAAATTGATGATCAGAGATTACGCCATTGGAGAAGAGGAAGGATTTGATATCCGAAGCAATGATGGATTCCATGACTTTGCTGATAATTTGGAGCAGCCCGATTGGTCTGACGTTGCAAGGATTTGCTTTTCCATCTTATGTGAAGTGGTAATGTTGGCAGATTTCCAAGCAGATGGCAGATGACCTTTTGCAAAAGAGGTTGAAGAATCCAGAGCGAGGGTGTGAAAGGGCAGCAGAGCAGGATTTTATGACCCATGGGCTGATGCCCTCTGGTCCATTTGCAGAATCAGAGTTGAGGTTTGACAGAAACTTCTCCACATTGTCAGGAGAGAAGGACACAGAGTCCAGGAGCAGCTGGGTCCAGGAGCAGCTGGGTCCAGGAGCAGCTGGGTCCAGGAGCAGCTGGGTCCAGGAGCAGCTGGGTCCAGGAGCAGCTGGGTCCAGGAGCAGCTGGGTCCAGGAGCAGCTGGGTCCAGGAGCAGCTGGGTCCAGGAGCTGCTGGGTCCAGGAGCAGCTGGGTCCAGGAGCAGCTGGGTCCAGGAGCAGCTGGGTCCAGGAGCAGCTGGGTCCAGGAGCAGCTGGGTCCAGGGCCAGCTGGGTCCAGGAGGGTCCAGTCCAGGAGCGTGCTTGTTACTTCCAATAACCTACTGTTTAGCAGGACTTGGTCATGTTAAATCGGGTGGTGTATAAGGGTGACTGCTTCAATAGCACTTAACATCCTGAATTTGTCTTTTTAACAATCTTTAACTTCATTATTGTATTTAAATTAATGTATACATTCCATGGTGTGACATGTTTTGAGAACTCTTGAGATGGTTCTCAATCTCATTTCCTTGCAAACGACTGATGCTGATTTGTACACAGGTGATGTCTTTCCTGTAAATGTGGAAGGCAGACAACACAACAACGATTCATTTATCGCAAAGGAAGGTTCAGATGATATTCATATGACAAACGGAAGTGCTTCCTGTTTTGCAACTGGTGAGTGGAAACGTAAAAAAATTAACGCAATATTTTAGGTTGAGAAAATATATAATTTTCGGAAATGTGTTAAATATTTTGCACTTTCATTTTTCCCCAAAAAATAAAATGTGTTCTTTGTTACTGCAGAACAATCGAGAAGTAATATGGGGTCCAGTCACAGCTTGACAGTGAGGAAGAAGCCTTTTTTGAAGAAACAATCATGAGATCAAGACTCACTTCGTATAAAATACAAGTGCAGGTCTGGGCCTCGCAACACCAAGACTAATATTAAATTAAACAAACACAAAAAGGTTCAAGAAAGGCAAATACGTTATAAGTGTCATGTGTGCAGAATGGATTTTGCTTCAACGAGTGACATCAAAATGCACTTGAGGATCCACACTGAAAAACACCCCCACAAGTGCTCTGTCTGTGATGAAGGTTTCTTGACAAAAAGCAATTTGTATACACACATGAAGATCCATACAGGAGAGCGCCCTCACAAATGCTCGATATGTGATAAAGGTTTCTCTCAAAACAGCCATTTGAAATTACATCTGAGGATCCATACAGGAGGGCGACCTCACAAATGCTCGTTATGTCATAAAGATTTCTCTAGAAAAGGCTATTTGAATTCACATATGAGGATCCATACAGGAGAGCGACCTCAAAAATGCTCGATATGTGATGAAGGTTTCTCTCATAGCAGCCATTTGAAATTACATATGAGGATCCACGCAGGAGAGCGACTTCACAAATGCTCGATATGTGATAAAGGTTTCTCTCAAAACAGCCATTTGAAATTACATATGAGGATCCATACAGGAGAGCGCCCTCACAAATGCTCCATTTGTGATAAAGGTTTCTCTCAAAAAGTCCATTTGAAATCACATATGAGGATCCATACAGGAGAGCGACCTTACAAATGCTCGATATGTGATAAAGGTTTCTCTCTTAGCGGCAATTTGAAATTGCATATGAGGATCCATACAGGAGAGCGACCTTACAAATGCTCGATATGTGATAAAGGTTTCTCTCAAAACAGCCATTTGAAATTACATATGAGGATCCATACAGGAGAGAAGACCATACAAATGCTCGATATGTGATAAATGTTTCTCTCAAAAAGGCAGTTTGAAAACGCATATGAAGATCCATGCAGGAGAGTTTAAATCTGAAATAAAGGATATGAAAAATGAGGTTAAAAGGATTTCAAGATTGAAGAAACCTTACATTGTACCAGTGATAGTCAGAGCAACAGGGAATCCCGATGATCAAGAAAACCCTTACTTCGTACTTAAAAAGCATTCTGGTGAATATCATGACAAACAAGCTACAGGTGGAGGCTGTAAGAGGTTCAGTGAGTATTCTAAAAGGAGCCCTTGGAACAAAGCCATGAGAATGAAGTTTCACAAACTGGTTCATGAAGAAACATCCCTTACGAAAAAAGGAGGTGGAGGTTCTAAGTTCTGGGAGAACTGTCTCCCACCTCCTAAAACCCGAATATGGAGATAACAAACAACGAGAGCATGCTTACAAATTTTCTATTTGTGACGAGGATTTTATTTCTAAACGGTGCTTGAACTTCCATCGTGCAACCCACCCTAGTTTTCTATCTGATTTAGTTGTTTTTCTTGTCCCTTTTTCCTCATGTGCCGATGGCATCTTTCCATTGCAGTTTGAACATCAATTTTACTCAATCTTTGCTGCAGTCCATGTTTCATTGCCATGTGTGATTATGGGGAGGACACCCTTGTTGTAAAATTGTTTATCAGAAGAAGACTCCTGCCTATGTTTTTCATGAAACTTGAATGTGTGAAGGGTTTCACAATAAATTGAGGTCCTAAAAGCACAAATACAGTCTGTGTTGTTGTGAATATGTCATGGCACATTATGTTCAATTTATAAGTCAGTGGAGAGTTTGGAGTTGTCCATATCCCCATTCACGGGGGAAATGCAAGGGGCATGTAAGAGGCTCTTTAATATATGGTATGTGCCATGTGGCAAAGTATAGAAAAGTAGTGACATTCAACAAAATATGTTGAAGGAGCTGTGCTCCCACGTAATCGGAGGAATGGACGCGACAAAAAGCTGGAATTCGTCCGAGTTTCTTTATTGTCACAAAACAACTCAGGTACTCTGAAAAGCCCGTTTATCGGGCAGCAATATATATACACACATTATCCCGGAGCATTTGCCCGGGAAAGGCGAGAGGGGCGTGGCAGGGCGTCCTGGCCGCGGCCTGGCAAGTCGAGGGCGGGCATGCCCGGGCATGCCTGGGCGTCCCGGACGTGGCCTGGCAAGTCGAGAGCGGGCGTGGCCGGGCGTGTCCGGGTGTCCCGGCCGAGGTCTGGCAAGTTGAGCGCGGGCCTGCCCGGGCGTCCTGGACGAGCCCGGCATGGTGATCGCTCCGCGTCCTTGGTAGGTGCAAGGCGATTGTGTAAACCCAGCGGTAGCCGCTACACACGTCCCCCCAGAATCGACTTGCACCGGCAGGGTCAATTTGAGGGGGGTCCTGATGACCCGGCCGAAGCGACCCCTGGTGGGTCGTTGGGGGGGGGGGTGGTGGTGGGCGGTTGAGTGGGGGGCAACGTGGAAGGGGGGCGGCCTCGCCGCGGCGGAAGGGCCAACCGTGGTGGTTGGTCGATGTCCGCTTGAGGCGGTCCACCGCAATCCGATCCGACCTGCCGCCGATGTCGATGACTAACGACTTGTCGTCCCGTCGAAGGGCCCGTCGTACGGCGGCCGGAGTGGCCCCCGATGTGCGTCATGACGCACAAAAACGTACTCCACTGTGCGAAGCGCTGGGGGGACGTAGGACTGGGGGTCACCGTGGTGGGATGTTGGCACGGGGGCAAACCGTCGGGCGGCATCCTGGAGGTCCGAGCGCTGGTGAGCTGCGGACCAGGGACTGGTAGCATTGGGCACGAATTCGCCCGGGACGCGTAGCGCCTGGCTGTAGACAAGCTCGGCGGTGGATGCCCGGAGGTCCTCCTTGGGGGCCGTGTGGAGGCCCAAAAGGACCCACGGCAGCCGGTCGGCCCAACCGCCGTCTTGAAGGCCGGCCATGAGCGCGGCCTTCATGGAGCGGTGGAATCGCTCGCACAACCCGTTGGCTTGGGGGTGGTAGGCCGTAGTACGGTGGAGCTTGACCCCCAGGTGGCGGGCGAACCATGCCCCACAGCTCGGAGGTGAACTGCGGTCCGCGGTCTGATGAGATGTCCGCCGGTGCGCCGAAGCAGGTGACCCAGGTGGCGATGAAAGCCTGCGCCACGTCGGCGGTGGTGGTGGTGGAGACGAGGGGAACGGCCTCCGGCCACCTGGTGGTCCTGTCCACCATGGTGAGCAGGTGTGTGAACCCCCGTGATGGGGGGAGAGGCCCACCAGATCCACGTTGACGTGGTCGAAACGTCGTTCGGGCACGGTGAAAGGTGCCAGCGGGGCCTGGGTGTGTCGGTGGACCTTGGCCTGTTGGCAGGCTGTGCAGATGCTGGTCCAATCGCGGACGTCCCGTCGAAGGACGTTGCAGACGAATCGCACCGACACCAGCTTCTGGGAAGCTTTCCGGCCCGGGTGGGAAAGGCCGTGGAGGGAGGCGAAGATGCGGCGTTGCCAGGTGACAGGCACGATGGGGCGAGGCTGGCCTTGGGAGACGTCGCAGAGCAGGACAGTGTCCGCTACGGGGATGTCGGCCAGGCGGAGGCCCGTGTCCGCCGCCCGGAGGGCTTGCACCGTGGTGTCGGTGGTTTGGTCCGCCGCCATAAGCGCAAAGTCCACGCCGAGGTGGACCGCGTTCGCGCTGGCCCGAGAAAGACAGTCGGCCATGGCGTTGTTTTTGCCGGCGACGTGCCGGATGTCCGTGGTAAACTCCGACACGGCAGAGAGGTGGCGCTGTTGGCGGGCCGACCACGGCTCCGTGACCTTGGCCATTGCGTAAACCAACGGCTTGTGGTCGACGAACGCCGTGAAGGGTCGGCCCTCCAGGAGGTGGCGGAAATGGCGAAAGGCCAGGTGAAGACCGAGGAGCTCATGGTCAAACGTGCTGTATTTGAGCTCGTTCGGCCGGAGCTGCCGGCTGAAAAAAGCGAGTGGCTGCCAAACCCCGTTCACCCATTGCTCATGTACGGCGCCCACTGCGTATTCGGAGGCATCCGTGGTGAGGGCGATGGGAGCGTTGAGCACCGGGTGAGCGAGCAGTGTTGCGTCGGCGAGGGCCTGCTTTGAGCTTTGGAAGGCCGCGTCCATTGCTGCGGACCAGAAGATGTCGTGCTCGGCCGGCTTGCCCCGGAGGGCTTCGTGGAGGGGCCGCATGAGTTGAGCAGCGCGGGGCACGAAGCGGTGATAGAAATTCACCATTCCCAGGAATTCCTGCAGGGCCTTTATGGAGCGGGGACGCGGAAACGTGGTGATGGCCTCGACCTTGGTTGGCAGCGGCACGGCCCCGTTCTTGGTGATGTGGTGGCCCAAAACATCAACGGCAGTCATGCTGAAGTGGCATTTGGCTGGGTTGACGATGAGGCCGTGCTCGCTGAAGCGCCCGAACAGTGTTCGGAGGTGGAGGACGTGCTCGGCCCGGGACGTGCTGGCGACGAGGATGTCGTCCAGGTAAACAAAGAGGAACGGCAGGTCACGCAGCACGCCATCCATCAAGCGCTGGAACGCCTGAGCCGCGTTCTTGAGGCCAAATGGCATCCGTAGGAATTCGAATAAGCCGAACGGCGTGATGATGGCCGTTTTAGGGACGTCGGCCGCCCTGACAGGTACCTGGTAATATCCCCGTATGAGATCGATTTTTGAAAAAATGACCCGTCCTGCCAGACGGGTGGAGAAGTCTTCGATGTGCGGGATCAGATACCTGTCGGGGGTGGTAGCGTTGTTAAGGCGGCGGTAGTCGCCACATGGGCGCCAGCCGCCCCCTGGCTTTGGGACGATGTGTAGTGGCGAAGCCCACGCGCTATCGGAGCGCCGCACGATGCCGATGTGTTCCAAAGTGTCGAACTCGGCTTTGGCCATGGCGAGCTTGGCTGGGTCGAGGCGGTGGGCTCTGGCGTAGACCGGCGGGCCCGTGGTTGGTATGTGGTGCTCGATCCCATGTCGTACCGCGACGGCCGAAAACGTCAGCCGCGTGAGGGCCGGGAACTCCGTGAGCAGGCGAGCAAACTCGTTCGCCGCTGGGAGGGCGCATGCCAGCTCGGTCGGAGCGGAGCTGCTCAATGTGCATACCAGGGAGCTGAAGGTCTCGGTGTTGAGGCGACGCCGTTGGACGTCCACCAGCAGTCCGTGTTCGCAGAGGAAGTCGGCGCCTAGCAGAGCCGTGGGCACGTTTGCGGTTACAAACGTCCAAGTAAAGCGTTGGCCGCCGAAGCAGAGGGTGACGTTGCGCCAGCCGAAGGTGTGGATGGCCGATCCGTTGGCCGCAACCAAGGAGGGGCTGCAAACCGCGGACTGCCTGTCCTGATCAGAGGCGGGTATGATGCTCAGTTGGGCGCCGGTGTCGCACAGGAAGTGCCGTCCGGACGCTTTGTCCGTGATGAAAAGTAAGTTGCCCGTGTGGCCGGCGCTCATGGCTGGTAATGAACGCCGGCCCGGCCGTTTCCCGGCCTGCCGAAGGTGCACGGGGGTCGGCATGTCCAGGCCTTCTGTCCGAACCTGGCATGATAGTAACACCATGCTTGGTCAGGTGGAGGCCCCGGTCGTCGTGCTGGAGGTGGTCGGCTCGGCGTTGCGGCCGCCAATTGCGTCGGCAGTTCAGTCGTCGACCGTGCCGGGTGCTCAGGCGCCATGGTCGTTGCGTCGGACGGCGGTGGGCCCCAGGTCGCTGCTGCAATGCGTTGGCCTGCCACGGAGATCTTGTCGGCTTCCCTGGCAAGGGTGCGGGGATCCGTGATCGTCGTGGTCGCCAGGGCGAGGCGTACCGGGCTAGGCAGCTGACGGAGGAACAGCTCCCGGAACAGGAATGCCGGAGAGTGCTCGCCGAGCAGCGAAAGCATGTAGTCCATTCGCTCGGACGGGCGCGTGTCGCCGAGCTCGGGCAGGTCGAGCAGGTGCCGTGCACGTTCCGCCGATGAGAGGGCGAAAGCGTCGAGGAGGAGCTTTTTAATCGCGCCGTATTTGTCAGCGGCTGGCGGGCTCTCGAGGAGGCTCAGGGCACGGGCCGCGGTGGCTGAACCGAGCACTGCTATCACATGGTGGAAGCGGGTGTCGGCCGCCGTGATGCCTCGCAGGGCGAACAGGGAGTCCGCCTGGGCGAACCAAACCGCCGCGTGAGCCTCCCAGAAGGTATGCAGTTTAAGGGCAACTGCCATGTCCATGTCGGTAGGTCACCAATGAAGGAGCTGTGCTCCCACATAATCGGAAGAATGGACGCGACAAAAAGCTGGAATTCGTCCGAGTTTCTTTATTGTCACAAAACAACTCGGGTACTCTGAAAAGCCCGTTTATCGGGCAGCAATATATATACACACATTATCCCGGAGCGTTTGTCCGGGAAAGGTGAGAGGGGGCGTGGCCGGGCATCCTGGCCTGGCAAGTCGAGGGCGGGCATGGCCGGGTGTGCCCGGGCATGCCCGGGCGTCCCGGCCGAGGCCTGGCAAGTTGAGCGTGGGCCTGCCCGGGCGTCCTGGACGAGCCCGGCATGGTGATCGATCCGCGTCCTTGGTTGGTGCAAGGCGATTGTGTAAACCCAGCGGTAGCCGCTACAATGTCATGTGCATGCTGGACTACCTTTGTGTTCTTAGGAGAAACCAAGTAATGCTCCATAAAAGTTCACATAAAGGGGCACCCAATTTGATTCATGTCGATATATGAAGAATCAAATGTATTTTCAATGCAGTTACAGTCTTTGTTCCAAAGGAACCTCTTTGCAGTCATTCATTTTTCTGCAAAAAATTTTGAATTCCATGAATGGTTTTCGTTTTCACCCCTCAGCCCAAATTGGGCTAAGGGGCATTGTCACACAATGTCAAGGGCGTCATCCGGGCGTCCAACTTTTGGTTTCCATCAATTTTGAGCAGAACGGCTTGTCCAATTAAATCCATTTTTGCAGTGTGTTGGGGTTGAGTAGTGGAAGGTGCCATTCGAAAATGGGCGTGGTGCGATTTTCAATATGGCCACCACGGCAGCCATCTTGAAATTGGTTTCTGTCAATTTCGAGCAGAACGGCTTGTCTGATTAAATCCATTTTTGCAGTGTGTGTTGGGGTTCAGTAGAGGAAGGTTCATGGGCACACTGCGATTTTCAATATCGTCGCCATGGCAGCCATCTTGAAATTGGTTTCAATCAATTTCAAGCAGAACGGCTTGTCCGATTAAATCCATTTTTGCAGTGTGTGTTGGGGTTGAGTAGAGGAAGGTTCGTTTCGAAAATGGGCATGCTGCGATTTTCAATATGGCCGCCACGGCAGCAATCTTGAGATTGGTTTCCACCATGCATGGGCTGAGGGGTTACGCCGGCTTTGCGGTGCTATTTATTTATTCTATTGCAGAAGTAGGTGAACATGTTCAATTCATCTATTATGTCTTATTGCCATCAGAATTCATCATGAACATATCACGTTTGTCTGCAATATATCTGCAATATGACTCCACTATCTGCCGCTCCATACCTCATCCATCAAATCGGCAGTCTGCAGCCTCCTCACTCTGCAGACCTTGGACAAAATCACAGACTGGTCAAACAAGTGCAACATGTCTTTCAATCCTGACAAATCTCACACACTCACTATGTCTCTCTGAAAAGACCGTCTGGACAACCCTCCCATCGACTTTCTCAACTATCCTCACCAAGAATTTCTGTCACTTAAGCTCTTGCATCTCACAATCTGCCATGATCTTTCTTGGGAAAACCACATTTCCAAGCTGGCCTCCAAAGGCAGTCGCCCACTGGGCATCCTCCGTCATGTGAAATCCTTCCTTGGCACACCTGAGCTCCTCACCACATACAAGGCTTTCATCCACAGCTCAATGGAATACTGTTCTCCCCTCTGGGCTGGTGCTCCTGCCTCGCACCTTGCCCAGCTTCACGCTGTTGAAACCAAAGCTTTCAGAATCATTGGAATCTCCTGCAATGAAGCTAACACTGAGGGCCTTTCACTCACTTAATGCAGGCAGGTTGGTGGTCTTTTTGTCTTCTACCAACTCCTCTCTGGCCAAGCCCCTCCCCCCCCCCCCCAGCCCTGTCTGTGCTCTGTCCCTCAAATACTCCTACAGGTCGCTCAAGATGTGCATGCAGCCCTCTTCTGGTGAAACTGTCAAAATCAAGACTCTCTGCTCACCTTCACTCTTTCTTTCCTCTTTTCTCCCAACTCTGGAACAAACTCCCTCACTCTCTTCAATCCCACTCCTTCCTCCAGGTCTTTAAAACAGCTGTTCATCACCATCTCTTATATTCCCCCATCCAATACCTTGATCTTTTCTACCCCCATTAATTCACCCCAGATCCACTTTTCTGAAATACCGACTTCTTTCCTGGAAGCCCAAGCTATGTCCATGTTTTTTTTTGTTTGTTTGTTTTTACCTCTCCCACCCCTCACCCCCCCTTCCCACGCCTCCTACCCCCAAGCCCTCTCTTTCCAAACAGATCTCCCGATGTCCCTGCTCTCAAATGTTGTGCTTGTGTGCTTCCCCATCTCTCCCCATCTTGTCTCCTGCTCCCTTTATTATGTCTTGTGTCCTTTTGTTTTTTTTGTCATTAATGTTAGCTCTTACACAAGCATTGATCTTGTATCCAAAAAAAATCAAAATAATAATTAAACACGTGCAAGTTTATGTAATGTGTAATTATGGTCCAAAGGGGATTGATAAATTGGTTGCACTGCATATGTGTACAATGCTTTCATCGAAGCCAATTGTTAGCTCTTATGTGATGTGTACAAACATCGCGCTTATCCAACGCTTATCCCAAAGAATACATCAAACCCAACATGTCTGCAATTGGTTGGTAAATCGTACTTTTACGTTTGTAGGGGGTAGGCAATGATTACCTTAGAGCTAGGTCGGGTGTATAGATTACCATGCTCCGACTGTCGTGAAGAAGAAGAAACCCCGATGTATCATAAGTAGGAAATTCGTTTCGACCGGATGTCGTGTCAGTGTATTTGTCTCCATGAGAGGGGTGGAGTTTGTTAATTTGCTCGGGATTATGCGGAGATTCATCTCCGGTATGTAATGGCCTCTGTTTTTTGTTTTTTTCCCCTCTGTTCCTTATGATGCCAGCAGACCACACACCTATTAAGAAATTGCCCATTAACCACACTAAATAAAAACCAACCGGAAACAGGACAGTGAGCACTACCATGGATAACATCGACCTGGTGAGCACAGAGGCACAAAAGGTCCATGAAGCCATGCCTTGAAGAGCAGTGATTGGTCCGGGATTTGATCGGCACAAGGACTGATAAGTTTGGACTCGCTGATAGGAGCGGACACACAGATGTCGTGAGATGACGTCAGAGCCTTGACTCTAAAGGAACACTCGGCCGAATGAGGAATAGCGGACAAAATCGATGTCCTCTCCTGGGTTGGGTCAAGGTGTTTTATTGGGGAGCTCAGAAATCAACGCAAGTACAAAGAAAACCAACTAATCGTGAGAGAACACCAAATCATAATAACGAACACAAAAGATCAATTTCCAAAACCACCTAAGTATTCCACTTGAGTTCCAGCTCTTATGAAACTCAAACACAATGGGAAGGGATGTGGGACAAGAGGCACTTATCTATTTCAAGGTAAGAATATTCGTCAGTCCTTTTCGGAGTAAATGGTAAGGATTGATGCAAAAATGAGGAATGGAAGGGCACGTCAGACCACGGGGGGGGGGGGGGGAAGGGAGGGGCAGGGGGGAGTCTTGCCCCATAATCATCCCCAACCTCGATTTATTTCGCCTTTCTCTTGAATGTCTTATCTCTTCTCCAGCCTCTGTCTCTTCTGCATTATATCATTTATACTGTTCCCTTCAGCCTACATATGTAACCTAAGATTATGAACAATACAAGTCCTTAATTCTAATAGTCATATGTATTTAATTATCCTCATATGATCCAATGCAGAATGTAAATGCACGTGTAGTTCCATAATCATCGTTTCAAGCAATCGGTGCTATTTTCTTTTGATATTTAATATTGAGCTTTATGCATTCTTCCACCAGCCTTTTGCCCCCAAACGAAACAGCCTCAACCCAAAACAGGAAGTGACTCACCACAAACCGGAAGTGACCAATTAATTATTTGATTTTCACATTTTCACGATTTCAACAAAATTGATTTTCAAAATTTCCAATATATCATTTTTCCCCGATTTTCACCATTTTTGTGATTTTCTCGATTTACTCAAAATTTTGGGTTAGTAAGAAATAATTTTACTTATGCACAACAATATTCGCGACAATAATCAATATTGGCGCCATTTTCTATGATATTAACGTTAGTAGTTTAAAGGAGAACAGACACGACCAAAACAACTTTGCAGATTTCGAAACATAAACATATCTTAAACACTTCTGTTGAGTTCATTTCACAAATATCTTCGCGGTTTTATTAGAATTTGTCAAAATATCGCCGAACAAGCAAAATCAGTTTTGTCAAAACCGCAAACCGGAAATGACGTTTGCGAAGTAACCTTCACATCGTGACGATCAGAACATCGCTTTGTTTTCGTAACGATCAGTTGGAATCATGCCCAGTCGTTGTGTGGCTGCTGCTAGTGCATGCCTGTACGTGCGGGGAGGTAAGTACATGGACATACGTACGTTGATGTACGTACCAAAAATAAGGCCTCACTGTCCGGAAGTTCGCATATCGCAGTGACGATTAATCGCAAATTAGTTTTAATGGCCAATTATTCAATTTTCAAACCACGAGGCAGAAACAACAAACACACGCGGTTCCTTCGCTGTCGCTTGACCGTACGTGCAAAGAAAAATTAAAACTTGCATCGTTCCTTCGGTCTTTGCTCTCGTCCTTCGCCGTTCCTTCGCTCTCGTCCTTCGCTGTTCCTTCGTTCACGTACAAAACGTATGTGTTTGCTAAATAAATGGCCATAACTTGGTAACCACTTGTCCGATTAATAGCAAACCTTGAAAAGGCACATCCTCAGGTCCCCAGCAATATACCTGGCAAGTTTCACTTAGATCGGACCAGTGGTTGTCGAGAAACAGCGGTCACAGACATACAGACACACAGACACACAGAGATTGCTTGCATTATAGAGAGTGCTATAATGATACAATTACAACTGATGCACCTGCAGTGCTGCACTAAGTCAATATAGTCGTATTTCATTTCTGTGTTTCTATCCATTTCTTGCCTCACGGCACCGAACATTAATTAAATATTAGTTATGTATTCCATTGACCAGGAAAATAAACTTTTTCAATTAAAAAAGAGACATAAAATGAATACCATTCAGTATTTTGGAGGCGCCCGAGATCAAAATCGATCGCCATTGTGTCTGTGTCCGACGATTTCTCTTCTTCACTCTCTGGACGGTATGGTTCGAATCTGTATGGGAGAATTGAGTGTGATTCCCAAAGATTATGAACTTTCTCTTCATTTTCCGCATCAGTTTGGTCAGAAATATCGCTGATATCCAGACTTACGCAACTATCGGAGTTGGTGTCTGCCATTGTTTAGTATTGCGCAGTCACATCGTGGAGGGCAGATTATCGCGAGATGCCGGCCGGCGCGAGAGAAATCGGCTGCTATTGGCATTTTAAAACTCGGATATCTCACGATTCACGCATGCTAGAGCAACAATTTTTGTGCCAAACGTAATCTTTTTTGTTGCTACAATTAATTAATCTTAAGCATTTGATGTCTATACTGATGTCCGTTCCCCTTTAATATATAACACTTACGTGTTTCATACAAGGACCGGGGTCTTCATAGCATTCGGGTAGGGTTACGGACTTACAATACTCACTAATGTAATTATCATTATCCTTATCCTTATCATTATCCTTGTCGCTTGTTGGGGCGGTCACGCTTTTTCGAAGCTGTTCTACGATCTTCACGCACGCTCGAAGTTAAGTAATTGTTCACAATTGTATTTTTGTCGAAACTGTATTTATCTTATGTGTGTGTGTCGACATTATGCATTTAGTTATGCCTTTTCTAAATTATTGTTTGTATTTAATTAGTGTTTGCTTTATAAAATAGGATTAAGTTTCTATGATCTCTCTCGCTTCGAACTATGCTTTACTGTCCAACTGTGGCAAGGAATGTAGAAAGATAGTGAAACTGCTTGCTCTGTTACACTCCCTCGTGAAAACACGTATTTCTGACCGAAAGCCGGCATGAGGAGATAAGTCTTTGGAATGTCTCTATGCTCCTTCTCCCATGTCTTTCCCTTGGCTCATGCCAAATAAGATAGAACAAAGGTAGGGGCTTAGAGGCCCATTCTGTCTCTTAGTTCCACCATGATGAAGTTTGCCAAAGTTAGCGGAGATCCTTATCACACTCTGCAAGTATATAAGGAAGAACTTTCTGTAAGGAACCAGGAGTGTATGGGGCCATGCTGTTCAATTGTGAATTGTATGTCCCTTACGCCCTCCACAGCGCTGTGTAAATTGGTTTTTTCAATAAATGCTTGTTATTCCCTGAACTCAAGTTGTGGAACATGGTTCGATTCCTGAGATGTGTACCTCTTGTGTGTCCCTCGGAATATTCTCGGTGTTAATCTTTCATACCTGTATAAAATAGTCGAGTATTTCGTGCCGCACGACATAGTAGTTGAAGCTTGCGACCTTGAGGCTTGGTTCTCTCCGGGCATCCAAAGTGAAGTTAGTTATTTTTTCATTCGTGTGTTTGTCAAATTTCAACTCGTTATTTTATCATCTTTGCGTTATTGTTTGTTTATAGTTAGCTTTGGTTTTAATTTCCTGTAACTCGTAATGAATTAAACATGTTCTGGTCTGCGTATGCGGCCTTGTACCCCCGTCGGTGTTTGTTAACTTAAGTCCCCTACTTCGTGTTTTGCTTGGCTCTTAGATTTTTCCCTTCTACCCCAAACATAATACTCTTTGTCTGCCGTTTTAAATCCCCCCCCCCCCCCGCCCCAAAACAAAACAAAACAAAAAAAACCCCAAAAACATTTATTTTATTTTCTCCACGTGTGCTGTTGCCTCATCCTGTACTTCTGTCCAGGTGTGCTGTTCACCCCACCCCCATTATCTCCTTGCCATCCACCTTTTGCCCTGTTCACGTGACTCGTGGTTGTCCCTCTCGGCCCTCCCCCCCGTTGGTATTTTGTGCATATAAGATTGTTCACGGTTCTGTTTAAATATTATTTAAATATTGTTGCGGATTCAGAGTACGGCACTCCCGTTACCAAGGGGGGGCTAGTCCCCTTGTCTTTTAAGCTGGCCGTCTCCGATCCTGGAAACTATAACGCTCCTTTGCGGGTGAGATTGGCCAGGGTGATTGGTCAATGGAGGTCCCGAATACCTGCGTGCCAATCTCTCCGCAAAGCAGGGAGATAGTTCCCACTCGGACCCGGACAAGATGGAGTTTGCCGAGCGGTTAGCAATCCGAAATCCGAGCCGTTAACAAAAGACTAACCCGATCCTGAGTGATTACCGAAATCGTGCCACATTTATGGGCAGAAAAGACTAAGGCGATCGAATGGAGAAGAAACCCAAAGTACAGGAAGAACACAGAATTTATTAACAATAATAATTAGAGGAAACGAAAGGTAAGAATGTACAAGGGAAGAGGAAGAAGCAGATACACAGGGCAGCCTTATACAGTCTTAAATATCATGCCCAGGACAACACAAACAGACACACATATGGAGGAATGATCATAGGGAGGGAAGGTTTCGGCAGATGAACAGCGTGGCTCCGGCCCTGGTCCACGGTGTACCCCGGTCCATGCTGCAAAAACCCCGGCAGGCAGCGCTGTTCACGGCGGTAGAACGCGAGCGGACATTGGTTAATAACGGGGTATATATCGAGGAGGGAGGCTTCCAACGTTCTGGACTCTGATATTCGGCAGACGTCCCAGCTCTCGTCCTCAAAGTAGCTCGCCTCTCAGCTCACTTGTCACAGCTCTTAGCAGCATGCCTTCTCTGTCCCCTCTCTCTTCTGGAAGTAGTCTGCCACGGCACTTATATTATGCGCCTTACAAATCAAACCGCGTGCCCTTGGGTACACCGACCGGTGAACGCGCCCCGGCCCTGATTGGTCACGAGGGTTCACTGGCTCCTCCCTTCATGACACGTTGATGGGGCCACGCCTTTGCTCTTGCCGCTCCTCCCCCTTCTTCTCCAACTTGGCCGCGTGGTTAATGGCGTCTTGAGAAAGGAAAAGTCACCGCCAAAGCTTTGAAAGGGGGCACTTTGGGGCACGTTGTCCACGCAGCCTTAGATGTTGGAACCCGATTGGAGCGATCTTATTCGTGCCACGCTTAGTCAAATGGAGAAACCACAGGAACGATCGAATCAAGAAGAAAGGAAGAGCAAATGGGTTTAATTATTCCCACACGTATATACAGTTCAAGGAGGAAGAGACACAGAGCAATCCTTAAGCAGTCTTTACTTATCCCTTGGACAATGGGCCCGGCTCACACTCACACAGGGGATTGCAGATGGGCAGGTGTTCCCCAACGCATCGAGAGATGGACCCCGTCCAGCTCTCCACAGTCCCCGGCACATCCCGCGAAGATGGTGGCAGGCGAAGGCAGGGACTCGTAGCGCGTCTCTCGAACAAGCAGATGATGGGGCGGAACGACAGAGGGCGGACTTTAGCGCGGCTGGCGGTTACTCAGCCTTGTTCACTCGCGCATCTCAAATGCGCCATATTCATTATAAGCGCGTCTGGCTGCGCCCGCGTATCTACCATCCGGACACGTGGCCAACTCGTCTTCTTCAATACACTCCGAGCTGGCTAGCGCACGCTTTCCTCGTGGAAGTGCGTCAAGTTCATCAGCTTTCACCGCTTATCAAGTTCTTTCATACAAGTCCTCCGATGTAAGTCCTCTTATCTTTCTCTCCCACAGCAAGTCCTCTCAGGCAGGAGTCCTCCTCATTAAGTGTTCCCGTGCTAGTCCTGTCGAGGGCTTTCACGCAGCGGTTTTTATAGCTAAGCCCCGCGAACCTTCTGTAACTCACCCGAACCTTATCGCCACGCCCTCTTACGCCACGCCGCCGCCACCACCCTCGAGCTCTGATTGGCAGCTCGTGCTTACCGTCATTGCTTCTGCCGCTCCGCCTCGACTCTGCCCCGATCCTCCTCTGCCTGCCTCATGTTAACTTGCCCAATATGAACCAACGTTAACGCAAAAGGGATTGAGGCTACGGACGTAGGATGATCGGTGGCAGTGGGGCCTATTTTCCTGGCTCCTACTCAACGCAGAATTAACACTGGAAAGGAACTAAGCTCACAAATACTAAGACACAACGATACTATTGCAAGGCTACATGTTGCTTGTGTGACTAACTATGGGGGACAGACTTTAACCTTTATTAAACTCACTTGACAGTCAAAACTGCAACAATATATATATATATATAAATAAAACACAGTTTGTGTGTGTGTGTGTGTGTGTGTGTGTGTGTGTGTTTGTATATGTTACCGATAGACTCCTAAACGGAGAGGTTCACATGCTTGATATTTGGCATAGACATGGCCATTGAGCCTGGGAAGGACATGGCCTACCTAAAAATATTTGACGAGATCCATATTTTTTTTATTCATATTTACTTCAGCGCATTTCAGCGAGGAACATTATACACATAATCTCAGCCGGTGCCAGAGCAGCTCGCTGATTCGCTCAGAGCGATCACGTGATGTTCCATCCTCGCTGCCAGGCCACTGAACGGAAAATATATAGAATGACCATTGCCATTCACACCACATAGGTGGAGATGCAGCTACTGGGTGCCATCTTGGTTGGCACTCCATGCTGGGCGATGGTGATTTCCGTCACACGTTTGTACGTAATTCAGAGCAAAAAGCGATTGCGTTTTTTCACCTTTTGTGCGATCGTATTTTTTGTCGATTTTGTGCGATATGAATTAAACGTCTTTGAAACAGCTGTGAAACGTCTTTCCACAACCCTTCCTTAACCGATTGAAGCAGTTTATTGCTGCACAAAATGGCATTTTAACAGTTGTCGCGCTTTTAAAATCTGGGACACGTTCAAAACAAACGAGATCCGTGAAGCGAGTCGGTCGAGTCATGCTAACCAAGATGGCGACACGGTGGCTACACTTTTCACGGAGTATGAGCATTCTATATATTTTCAATTCAGTGCGCCAGACTCGCTCACGTACTTGATTTGTGGCATAGACATGGCCATTGGGCCTTCACGGTGTAATTTGTGCGAGGCTTTTGTCCGAGTGAGCTTGAGTCGAGAAGGTGAATGTATGGGTCTCCCTTCCTCCGCCCGGCAATGCCGGTACTGGAGGGCGTCACAGGATCGGTGAGTCTCCAAAATCCTCTTCGTGCTGTTGTTGCGAAGATGCAGGACGATGTCGTGATTGTTGTGCTGCTCTCCTCCCATGAGATCTGCAACATCATTGTTGACTGGCCCTCCCCCTTCCTCCCCTCCCCTTCCCCCTCCACCCTCTCCCTCCCCTTTCCTCCCCTCCCCCCTCTGTCCTCCACTTCCCCCTCCCCTTCCCCCTCCCCTTCCCCCTCCCCTTCCCCCTCCCCTTCCCCCTCCCCTTCCCCCCTCCCCTTCCCCCTCCCTTCCCCCTCCCCTTCCCCCTCCCCTTCCACCTCCCCTTCCACCTCCCCCTTCCACCTCCCCTTCCACCTCCCCTTCCACCTCCCCTTCCACCTCCCCTTCCACCTCCCCTTCCACCTCCCCTTCCCCCCCTCTCCCTCCCTTCCTCCTCCCCCTCTCCCTCCCCTTCCCCCCTTCCCCTCCCCCTGCCCCCTCCCCTTCCCTCCTCCCCCTCCCCTCCCCCTCCCCCTCCCTTCCCCCCTCCCCTCACTTTTCCCCCCCCTCCCCCTACCCTTGCCCCCTCCCCTTCCCCCTCCCTTCGCCCTCTGCCCTACCCCCTCCCCTCCTCCTCCCCCTCCCCCTCCCCCTCCCCTTCCCCCATTTATTTGTGGTGAGGTGTTTTGAATTACGTGGTGGTGAGTAGTTTTGAATTACTTGGTGGTGAGGTGTTTTAAATTTCGTGGCTGTGTGGGTTTTGAATTACGTGGTGGTGAGTAGTTTTGAATTACTTGGTGGTGAGGTGATTTGAATTACTTGGTGGTGAGGAGTTTTGAATTATGTGGTGGTGAAATGTTTTTAATTTTGTGGTGGTGAGGTGTTTTTAATTTCGTGGTGGTGAGGTGTTTTTAAATGATGTGGTGGTGAGGTGTTTTGAATTTCGTGGTAGTGAGGTTTTTCATTACGTGGTAGTGAGGTGTAATCGTCCCAAACTTCCAGTCTGCACCTTCCCCTCCCGAATGTATGTGCTGAGGGGTTCTTTTAGTTCACGAGTTATCAAGTGACCACTATATTCGTCGTGTGTGTGTTTGCGTCTGTCTGTGTGTGTTTGTCTGTCTGTCCGCAGCATAACTACCCGATGATATCATCCGATCTTAATGAAACTTGGGTGGGAGGTTGATATCATGATCAAGTTGTGTCCTGCCCAGAGTGGGCGTATTGCGCCCATTGTGGGTAGAGCCAAGTCTGAAAAAGATGTATTTTTCGGGGGTAATCGAGTTCAAGCTACATCTTCTCCAAGGGGTTTGGTGGAATCTGACAGGGGTTTCGATATTTGGTTAGGCCAATGTCATGTGTCTAGCCCCACGGAGCTCGATTTTCATTTTTTATGTTTCTTTTTTTTCTTTTTTCTTTTTCTTTTTTTTCATTTCATTTTTCACCGCATTTTCGGTATTGTGTCGATGACTAACCTCATAACTGATTATACACGATTTTCTGTCTCATTTCAAGGTCAGTAACCTTCGTTTTGACATTTCCGGGCCTGGCCTGTCCGGGCCTGTTTCGGTTATCGTCCGTCCTTTGTCATTGAATAGCGCTCGCTCGTGAGCCATCGTCGTCTCCTGACTTGTTTTTAATTGTTTGTTTTTTTTAACCTAAATTGTTTATAAAAAAATGTAATATCACAAACACGACAAATAAATTTGTGTAAATAATTGTTTGTATTATGATTGGTGTAAATCATGACAACACAGCAACTCAGGTACAATCATTATCCTCAGCTAATACAAGCCCGTTCCTCTAACGATGCGTGCTGATGCGAGCGGAGTGAGCCAAGCCAACCTCGTATGTGTGTGTGTGTGTGTGTGTGTGTGTGTGTGTGTGTGTGTGTGTGTGTGTGTGTGTGTGTGTGTGTGTGTGTGTGTGTGTGTGTGTGTGTGTGTGTGTGTGTGTGTGTGTGTGTGTGTGTGTGTGTGTGTGTGTGTGTGTGTGTGTATATATGTATATATATATATGTATATATATATATATATATATATATATATATATATATGTATACACAGGGGGCTGCAAAAGTAGGTATACAGTAATGAAAAACAAAACGTATTTCATTGATTATACAAGCATATCAAGAATAACATATCAATAATAAACATATTAATCCCTCAAATGTTCAAACTGTTTGCCCCCGGCATTCACACACTCCACTAGTCGAGTGTGGACACCCATGCACACTCTGGCACAAAGGTCTTTATCAGCATCAATTTCCTGGCAAGCCTCCCGTATGAACTGAATCATGGCATCAACAACTTGGCT